>NW_020174643.1:496682-698552 GCF_003031525.2 Neophocaena asiaeorientalis asiaeorientalis | reverse complement strand
ATAAATAAAAAAAAAAATTTTTTTTTTTTTTTTTTTTTTTTTTTTTTTTGCAGTACGCGGGCCTCTCACTGTTGTGGCCTCTCCCATTGTGGAGCACAGGCTCCGGACTCGCAGGCTCAGCGGCCATGGCTCACGGGCCCAGCCGCTCCGCGGCACGTGGGATCCTCCCGGACCGGGGCACGAACCCGTGTCCCCTGCATAGGCAGGCGGACTCCCAACCACTGCGCCACCAGGGAAGCCCAAGATTATTATTTAAATATCATTTAAAACAGTGAGGAAAATAAGATGTCAAAGAAAAGTAACAAATGTAATAGAGTGATTCTTTAAAGTTATATAATTCCTAGTTTTTAGAAGAGTTTTATTAGAGTATGAATATCTCATATTAGAGTATGACTATCTCCTAATGAACTCCTACTGAATGCCCAACTCAAAAGGCAGTTTTGTAATGAAGGTACTCATTCCAACCTCCTTTGAATTCAGCACTTTCTTCAGCTTTGTCATTGTCCACGTTGTTGATTAATAACACATCTGTCTCCTATTCTAAGTTCAAGTTCTTCACAAGATGGAAAGGAGATTGCAAGCTTTGACCCTGAGGCCACCAGGGATGTAGAGAGGTTACTTCCTACTCTATTAAGGATCATGCAGCACCCCTGAGAATCCCTCTAGTAAGTCATTCCTTATGTGATTCTAGGACTTAAGCCCATTAAAGAGAAATCCCCCATAAGTCTCTCTATCATTGAGCTTATTAATGATCATGGGTGCTCACTGGTGAAGTCTTTTGTTAATTCTGTAACTATATCAGCTTGATCCTCAGGAGTACAAGTCTAAATCCTTTTCTCCCTTCATTCTTCTCTATCCCACTAAATGACACCAACATTCTTTAGATTGTGTATGAAAGAAATAGTAAGTCTTTTTCACTTCATGTTTTAAAATAAATCTTAATTTGTTCCATTTCTCCACTCCTACTCCATACCATCATGCTTGTCATAATTTACTTGAAGTACTGCTAACCAACTATGCCCCTCTATCAACCATTTGCTACAAGCTCCTGAGGAGACTTTATAAAAATTATGAAGCAGATCTCTTGCCTGAAATCTTCTATTGTATCTTCTTGCACTCAGAATAAAATCCAATCTCTTTACCTTAAATGGGCTTGGCCTTTGATATCTCCACCCTCACCCGGTAGTCTTCTTGTTAATTATGATTCAGCAGTAGGGGTCTTTTCCCTGTCCTCTGTCACACAGAGCTCTTATTGCCACATTAAGACCTTTGCTTTTGTTGGTCCCTTTACCTTCCATGCTCTTGCCCTGGCTCTCCACAAAAGTGCTTTTTCTCATCCTTTGGGTCTTTGTTTAGACATCTCCACAGAGACCTTATCTGAACTTTCTCATTTAAGTGGATTTTCCACCCAATTATTCTATCAGCACCTTAAAAAAAAACTTTTTTAGAACTTTGCAAGTCTGCATTTAATTTTTTTTTAAAAGCACATTTCAAAGTATATCTTCCCCATCAGACTATAAATGCCGAGAGACTTAGCAGATCACATTAGCTTGAGCACATGGCACAGATCAATGCCAGATAAATATTCTGAATGAAGGAATTAATGAATTGATGACTGAAATGTCTGAGCACAGTACCTGTCATGCAAGAGTCCTCAGTAAATGAAAGCATGCATATTTTGCACATCTATCAGTTCCATAGTGATGGGTACACAGTGCTAGAATTGGATGGGTTGTGGTGAACAGCATAAAATATGCATTTGATGAATAGAAGATAGAGCTATGGCAGAGATGGCCATGTATTAACCAAATCTCCTTTCATCTCCTTCCTGGCATTTAGCTACAGTGCACTTTCCAGTCTCCCGTATAATCAGAACTCCCATGAGACTGAGTTCTGAACAATGGGATGTATACAGAGGTGAAATATGCCATTTCAGGCCTAGCTCATAAAATTCTCCAACACAACCTTCCTCTGTCTCTCTTTCTTTATGCCTGGGTAATCAAGATGACTCTGAGAATCTAAATTTAAAAAGCTTTCATTCCTGATGGTAACATAGAGTAGTTTCTACCACACCTCTCTCCCTACCTTGTACTGTGATGTGAGTGAGAAACTTTCATTATATTAAGCCATTGAAATATGTGATTGTTTTTAGAGCATTAGAGCAGTTAGCCTACCTTATTTATATGCCCTCACAAAATTATAATCCAGTGGGATTATAAAATAGTGTGACAATGTCTTGCCGTGTTTTGCTCTTTTGTTAGTTTTAGAATAGTGTGCTGTATTAGAACTCGTAAACTGAAGTCAAATTCATATGATAGAAATTAAGTGTAATTTTCTAGAACAAAGCCAAAGTTTACATGGAAGAGGAAACAGAATGAAAAGGCACCCTATGGAATGGGAGAAAATATTTGCAAACCAAATATCTAATAAGGGGTTAATATTCAAAATATATAAAGAGCTTATAAAACTCCATAGCAAAAAACTGAACAATCTGATTAGAGAGTTGGTAGAGGACTTAAACAGACATTTCCCCAAGGAAGACTTACAAATGGCCAACAAGTACATGAAAAGATACTCAACCGTTACTAATCATTAGGAAAATGTAAGTCAAAACCACAATGAGATTATCACCTCACACCTGTTAGAATGGCTATTACCATAAAACATAGAGATAACAAACATTGGTGAGGGTGTGGAGAAAAGGGAACCCTGGTGCACTCTTGGTGGGAATGTGAATTGGTGCAGCCACTATGGAAAACAGTATGGAGGTTCCTCAAAAAAGAAAAATAGAACTACCATTCGATCCAGTAATCCCACTTTTGGGATTGAAATCATTATCTAAAGGAATTGAAATCATTATCTCAAAGAGATATCTGCACACCTGTGTTCACTGCAATATTATTCACAACAGTCAAGACATTTAGGAAGCAACCTAAATGTCCATTGACAGCTAAATGGAAAAAGAAAATGTGGTATATGCACACAATGGAATTTTATTCAGCTTTGAAAAGGAAGGAAATCTTGCTATCTGCAACAACACGGATGAACCTGAAAACATTATACTAAGTGAAATGAACCAAACACAGGAAGACAAATACAACATGAAACCACTTGTTATCATGGGGAAGTAAACAAGAAATCTAAAATAGTCAAACTCACAGAAGCAGAGAGTAAAATGCTGGTTGCCAGAGGCTGAGGGGTAGGGGAAATGGGGAGATGTTGGTCAAAGAGTACAAACTCTCAGTTATAAGATGAATAGTTCCAGGGATCTAATGTACAGCATGGTGACTACAGTTAACAGTACTGTGTTGTACACTTGAAAGTTGCTATGACAGTAGAGCTTTAATGATCTCACCATAATAAAAACAACAACAAATGGTAATTATGTGAGGTGAAGGATTTGTTAACTAACCTTATAGTAGTGAACATTTCATAATACATATGTGTATTAAATCATCACATTGTATACTTTAAACTCACACAATGTTATATGTCAATTATATCTCAATGAAGCTGGAAAAAAGTTTTTAAATAAAAAAAGAATTCCTGAGTTCAAATTCTGACTGCCCCTGTTTAGGAGGTGTGTGGTCTTGGGCATGTTATTCTTTACTTGTTTAATACTTGCCTCCCCATCAAGATGCAAATGCCAATAGAGCAGAATCTAACTTTTATTTTCACTGAATCCTCAGAATCTACAGTAAAGTAACTATTTCAGGAAACGTGAAGTTTTTGTACCTTATTTTAAATAGGTAATTCTCATGCAAGAATTGTTCTGCCTTATAAAAATAAATCTAATCTTGTTTTAATATTATCTTTGGAAATATAAAACATGGAAATGAAATGTCCCCTAAAATACATTTCCTGATCCTTTATTTAACTTTTCTTTGTTTTGCCTCAAGTACTGTAAAACTAATAATTCCCGTTTGGGGAGTATCTACCACATGTAAAATCCAGATTAAATGCTATAAAAACATTACCTTTAAAATTCAGGGCAAATCTGTAACAAAATACTATCAGTATCCACATTTCAGAGTTCAGGAAACTGAAGCTTAAATTCCATTCAACATATGTTAAAACTCTTAGTTTGGTTAGTATTAATGTACTTTCAATCTGAATTTTTTTCCTGTGCTTAAAAATTTACATCCACTAGGCTTAGTCCCTAAAATTTAAAAACAAATAAATAAATAGCTTTCAAGGAACCACATTAGGCTAAAGAATGCAAAATGTATAACTTCAGTTCAACTCAGTTCAGCTCAACTGACCACTTAAAGAAAACTCAAAGTGAAAATCAGATTTACAAGATTATTCCATGCAATTAAGAAGTAAATATAATTATGTGGATCATATTGAATTGTCAGCAAAATTTTGTTTATATGAGTCAACAACTTCAAGTTAAAAACTAAAATGAAAATTAGGTAAGGCTAAGATTTCTTCTAACCATCATTCAAACATGTATGTAATAAAGATTTACTGACCACTAGAAAATGCAACCAAATTATATATATACAAAGGAATACTACTCAGCCATAAAAGAGAACACAATGTTGCCATTTGCAGCAACATGGATAGACTTGGAGGGCATTGTGCTAAGCGAAATAAGGCAGACAGAGAAAGATAAATATTGTATGATATCGCATATATGTGGAATCTAAAAAATACAACAAACTAGTGAATATAACGTAAAAGAAGCAGACTCACAGATATAGAGAGCAAACTTGGTTACCAGTGGGGAGGGGAGAAGGGCAATATAGGGGTAGGGGAGTGGGAGGTACAAACTACTAGGTGGAAGATAGGCTCAAGGATGTATTGTACAACATGGGCAATAAAGCCAATATTTTATTAAAACTGTAAGTGGAGAGTAACCTTTAAAAATTGTCTACAACCTAAAAAAAAATTTTAATAAAAAAATGCAACCAAATAAAAAAGAGAGCAGAGTACTGTGATATATACAGTGAATATAATACAATGGGATTATTAATTATAAGCAAAAGAGGAGGAAATAAAATAAATGGAAACATAGAAGCAGTATGTAATTCAACCATGAGAATGTTTAGGAAGCAGTCATAGTCCTTGAACATCTGTACCTGGAGACAGAACCTCTACTCAGGTAAAGGTTCTACAGAACCAGTCAACTCAGGTAAAAAGCTTCTGCTGTCTTAAAGACCTGATAGGCAAAGCCTATGTTATAAAACTCTGTGTTTGGGGGATAAGATTTAGAAAAGGCTCCTGGTGTGTATGGAAGATGTTATCTTAACAAAGTCAAAATAAGTATGTTTTTAGATGGCTGAGTTTTGATTTTATGGTTTTGTGTCTCTGTGAAAAGTGTCCTTGTTAATCTCTGTTCCCTATGCCTTAAACTATATTCTGAAGAGTGTGAGTTAAAACAGATGAGCAGTCTATTGGTGGTCCCTTCAGAGTGCTTTGGGAGCACAGAGTAAGGAATGGCTAATCTCTCTATTTACATGAACTAAGCAAATTAAGTAATTTCTCTGAGACTCGGTTTCCTTTATAATGACTATTCTAAGCTACCTCACAAGGTGGTAAGAGAAAAAAATAATCAGTACAAAATATATGCCAGGCACAGGGTAGCTGCAACATTTACATTTATCTTCACTGTCATGTATTTTAATAAGAATTAGGAAAAGGTACCTAATATACATAATACTCTTTTCAAAATCCTCACCAACGTTTACCCACTGAGAAGAGCATAATGTCCTAAATCTTTAGCCTAGCATTCAAATCTGTCCACAATTTGACCCAAACCTACTTTTTTCACCTTTCATTTCCCCTATAAAACACACTCTCATGCACATTTTGAAATTCTCCCCCAAGATGCCTCTTGTTCTAAATAAATAAATAAGCAAACAAACAAAAAATGCATTCTCCTTGATAAGAATTTCTAGAGATTTACAGTCAGGCTTTTCTTCCTGGCACAGAAAGGGAGACACACTTACAAATGAAGATTTCCCTTATACAGTCCCCAATTTACTTCTTGACAAACAAGTTTTCAACTGTATTATGGTGCGAAAGTGACACGCATTCAGTAGAAATCATACTTTGAATTTTGATCTTGTCCTGGGCTAGCAATATTCAGCCAGATATTCTCCTGCAGTGTGGAGTAGCAGAAGGAGTCACAGCCGTCAGTCAGCCGTAAGACTGCAAGGGTAAACCACCCGCACACTGAAGATCATTCTGTACCCATACAAACATTCTGCTTTTCACTTTTAGTACTTTCAGTGCATTCAATAAATTACATGAAATATTCAACACTTTATTATAAAATAGGTTTTGTGTAAGATGATTTTGCCCAACTATAGGCTAATGTCAGTCTTCTGTGCAGGTTTTAAGGTAGGCTAGGCTATGATGTTTAGGTTAGGTTAGGTATATTAAATGCCTTTTCAACTTGCAATATTTTCACCTTACAATGGGTTTATCAGGACATATAAACCCACCATAAGCCAAAGAAGATCTATAACTGTAAATGTCTCTTATGAAAGAGTAACTTGTACAGTTTTCAGAGCTTCACCTGTGTCTGCTGTTTCTTAAGAATAATCAGCCTAACATAATCAGTATGCCAAAGAGGCATATTTTCGGTGATATATTTTGCTCCCCTTCGAGAGCCACTTCAGTCTAATGGCCTTCTTGTTTAATTAATTTAATACCTGAAAAATCTACCTTTGAATGGTTTATTTAAATGCACAATACATTTATTTATTTTTCCCTTTTCTTTCTTTTTTCTGCTTAGGCAAGCTTGGATTTGTTTTTCAATCACTTTAAGATTCCTAACGGATACTTGTATAGATACAAAAAATGGAAACTTTACACATTTACTTCCTTCTCATAGGAAGTTTACATCTCTTTTGCAATATGTGCTATATACAAATCAAAAATGCACTAAGAATACGATTTATAAGCTCAAATAACGAGCTGCAGCAATAGCACCAAAGATGTTTAGGGCAAGGATTTGAGTTGGGCCAAAAAAACAAAGTAAGGTTTAAGCTAAAATCACTAAATATGAAAATGTGAGGCAATGGAACTTTAAATCTACCCTCAAACATTTCAGTTTTTGTAAACTTGATTTAAATAACCTGACATACTTTGTCTCTGTATTGTAGCATTTAAGATTATATTCAATCTGGCACCATGAAAAAAGTTGGTTGTTTTTTTTTTTTTTTGCGGTACGCGGGCCTCTTACTGCCGTGCCCTCTCCCATTGCTTGCGGAGCACAGGCTCAGAGGCCATGGCTCGCGGGCCCAGCCGCCCCGCGGCACATAGGATCCCCCCCGGACCGGGAAACGAACCCGTGCCCCCTGCATCGGCAGGTGGACCCCCAACCACCGTGCCACCAGGGAAGCCCCTGTAGTGTTACTTTTATATTTGCCATCTGATTCCAGGAGTAATTATCATACCATTTGGAGAAATATTTATGTTTACCATAGTGTTTTCAATGGAATGAATGCCTCCTTAAAAAAAAAAAAAAAATCCATAAAGTTAGCCAATCAAGAAGACAAATGGTCTGCAGCTGTTTTTTTAACTCCTATTAATACTCTAGCCTTACCTAACTCCTTCATTTATCCTTCTGTTTTCAAAGGAGCTCTTAATTACTTCCATTCCCATTTCAGTTGTAAACGCTTCTTTATTGTCATTCTTTCATTAGAATAAATCCTCCAACCTATTCAAGGACCTGACACTTCACCACTGATTTACAAGTGATCCAACTTTATTAATCAGATGTTTGCCCTGGCTTTGGGGCATCAGTACTGACACTGCTGATAACTGTTGGTAAAAGGCCCTCTTTCTTCCTCCCCATTTCTTGGAAAATGCACAGGTACATTTTCAGCATTTTATTTCAGGAAGTCTGAAATTAAAAAGAACTAGGGAAAATAGAAAATCTTGTCATTGTCTTGAAAAGAGTTATTATTTCACACTGTTGGCTAAGCAGGCTATGGTTGCAGTGGGGATAATTGTGACCTATAAAAGATTTGTCTGAAATTTTCCATCAGAAATTCTTTCTTCACGGATTTCAAGGTACTCCTGAATTTACTATCATAGGACCAATTCATAACACCACTGAACAATTTTCTAAAATTTTCTAAAAGCAAAATTAAACAACACACAAGAAACCACATTAAACAAGTATGGTGGTTGACTTTAGTACTTCTTTTCATGTTCCAAAAACTCCACTTTAAAATATATTTAAGATACACTAAGGATTATACATATGAACTACATATTCATGAACACTCTCTCTCTCTCTCTCTCTCTCTCTATATATATATATATATAAAATCCCAGTCTTCTTTTAGGACCTGACTATGTGGATCTTTCCAATTAATAGTTATTACTGAAACCAAGCAAGACCCTGTGGGGCTCCTGGGCATGGAAGCCTTTTAAACAGTTGCTAATCAGGGGATGCAGAGACAAGGGAGGAACACTCAAAAAACAATAGTGCAGCCTTGGTTCACCTCAAGGGATACACATAACAATATCTCTGAGCTCTTTACAGAACTAAAACCCCAAGAAATGGAAGATGTTAGCATTCTTCATTCCAGAGAAGACCACCTGAGGTCAGATTAAAGGAAACAGCAAAGCTCATCAGAAGACTACCTGAGACCAGATTAAAGAAGTGCAGGCCCTGCACACACCCTAATCCTTATCAGCAACCAAGCCCTTGAACCATTGCTATAAAAACTCCTCACCAAAAAAAAAAAAAAAAAAAAAAAAAAAAAAAAAAAAAAACCTCACCACATCCTCCCAGGTTGGGACACACAGTTTTGAGGAGCACGAGTCTGCCGTGTCCCCATTTGCCTGGCAAAGCTATAAAGCTATTCATTTCTACTTTACCCAAAGCTCTGTCTCGAAGATTTGATTCAGCACTGGTGCACAGAGGCCAACATTTTCAGCATCATTATTGACCAAGAACAAGTCTCTGGAATCTCTCTGACTGTAACTGGCCTGGGTTATAGAGACCAAAAGCTTTGTAGATGCATTCCTAAAAGTATTTTAAATAATCTTTCATTAAATAATAATCCTTGTCTAACACCGACATGTGAACTTCCAAATGTTTCAGTTAAAGGCTTTGCATTAGCGTGGATTAGTATTTCTTCATTTGACATTGTAAGTTGTCCTTGAATATTTTCTACAGTCCAGATACCATACTGCATAGAATCCACAATCCTTTCTAATAGTTTCATTTTTTATTTCATATACATCTTTAAATTACACTTCAATCTCAGTTTTAGTTTTGTATAAATGTCTATTTATAATAGTTTTCTTTTTCTTCGTTTTTCGCGATTGTATTAGTTTCCTACAAACTTAGTGGGTTTAAAACAATAAAACTTTATCTTCTTAACAATTTTGGGGGTCAGAAACCCAAAATGGTATGGTCAGGTTGTCTTTCTCTCGAAAGTTATCAGGAGAATCTGTTCCCTTGCCTTTTCCAGCTTCTAGAGTTTACCTACATTCTTCATGGCCCTTTTCTTCATTTTAAAAGCCAACTATGTAACATCATCAAATCACCCTTTCTCTGCAATCTAGTTCTGACATCAGATCTTATTATCTACCTCTGACCCTCCTGTTTTCCTCTTATAATGACTCTTGTGATTACACTGGGCCCACCTAAATAATTCAGGACAATCTCCTCATCTCAAAGTCCTTAACTTAATCACTCCTGCAAAATCCTTTGGCCACATAACGTAACATATTCACAGGCCTTGGGGATTAGGATGTGGGAATCTTTGGGAGACCATTATTCTTTACAACAATTATATAAACCACTGTGTTCTTTGTATTTGTAATATTTTTCTCCTATGATTTTTATTTATTTATTTATTTGGCTGCATTGGGTCTTCATTGCTCCACGTGGGCTTTCTCTAGTTGCAGGAAGCAGGGGCTACTCTTTGTCGCGGTGCATGGGCTTCTCATTGTGGTGGCTTCTCTTGTTAAAGAGCACAGGCTCTAGGCATGCGGGTTTCAGTAGTTGTAGCACACAGGCTCAGTAGTTGTGGCACACGGGCTTAGTTGCTCTGGGGCATGTGGGATCTTCCCGGACCTGGGCTCGAACCCGTGTCCCCTGCATTGGCAGGCAGCTTCTTAACCACTGTGCCACCAGGGAAGTCCCTTCTATGATTTTTTTAAACCTAAAGAAATCTCATCTTTTTTCAAATAAAGTTTTTCAATAGTTGCATTATAGCAGGTTGAGTTGCAGAGCATGAGAATTTAGTTCTATTTATGCATTGTATCTCAACTTTAAAGTTGCTGAACACTAGCAGTTGAAGTTTATGCCCTTTTCTACTTTTGAAACAGTAGGAAAGGGGTCAGGGCACAACCTTTGAAAGAATGACATAGCCCAAGTACATGACATAAACTGATTAAAACCAAATGGGTCCAAGGTGGCAGACAAGTTGACTTCCACTAGACCTTGAGCCTCAGTATACGCTCACTGTAACACATCAGCAAGCTAAATGACACACCCACAGGCACCATGACTGTTCTAAGGTGGACCATAAGGATCAAAAAGTGGGCAGTGGCCCAATTCCTGGAAATCCCAGTCCCTTCCTGAAAGAGCTGGAATACTCCTCCCACTCATTAGTCTATGAAATTATCCACCCCTATAAAAACTGACAACCCCATACCCTGGTGCCTTTCTTACCTTCTGAGATAGCCGCCGCACTGTCTGTGGAGTATGTTTCTCCCAAGGCCTTTCTCATCTTCTGAGATGGCCCACACTCTGTCTGTGAGTGTGTTTCTTTCTAAATAAATCCACTTCTTACCTATCACTTTGTCTTTCACTGAATTCTTTCTGTGATGAGACATCAAGAACCTGAGATTCATGAAGTCCTGAAACAAGGATCTCAGTTGGAAGACTGTGAGTTTTGGCTGGGTTCGAGCCCCAGCCATGTGGGTTTGAGTCCCACTCTGAGGTGCATGGTTGCACTTTGAGTAAATCATTTTCTACTGTCTTGGGATTTGTTTGGTGTCCTGTTACTTCACCACTTAACATGAACCAGTCATTTACTATATCTTAGTATAAACTATTAATGGTTCATTATAGTTTGTATCATGTGTATGAATAGAACAGATGTAATTTTCTAAAAAGAAATCTGTAAAGTTTAATTTAGGTTTAAGTCTAGTTTTCCCATACATACATGGTTCATCAACAGGCACCAAATGTGAAGGAATGTTGGGTTAAGGAAATTGTAAATCATTTTGTCAGTACAAATGTTTCAGTGTCCACATCTTTACCATCATTGGAGGAAGGGAAATTTCCCTTCTTTCCCCTTTTAGTTCTTTTGGCTGGCAATAAAAATGACATAAGGCAGATTAATAGGAGAAAACCCAATTATTATGTATACATGGGGAATCCGCATAAGTATAAAGAACTCCAAAGACAACAAAGGAAGGTGAGGTGTGTATATATATATATATATATATTATTCTGGACTAAGGTGAAGGAGGTGGGGGTCTGAGACTTCAAGGGGAAATTCACAGGAAGATAAAAAGAGTTAGTGTTTGGTAAACAAATGAGTGCTGGTCTGTCCAGAGACAGTGGGACATAGAGAGGACTGTGATCGAATGGGCTTTCCAAGGTTCCTCCCTGTCTACCACACCTAATGCTTTAATTATAGTTATCTCTGGTGATAGCTCCATACAGGACAGTCTTCCTATCTTAAATTCTTTTCGACAGTAAGGATGAAGTTCAAAGGTTCTTCCCAAATCTTTTGGGCCTTGATAGTTTTCAGCTCAAAATAATCTGCATGCCAAAGGGGCACATCTGGGGGCCACTCAGGAGCAGCCTGCCCTGAGTCCCATCACCATTTCTATATATCTAAATAGCAATTTCCCAGGGGGTCATTCTAAAATCTTTTTACCCTTATCTATCTGGCTGTCATTTTACCTGTATGAAAATTAGGCAACCTAAGTTGTTGATCTTGGTAGGATGTAATGTCCTTTATTGAATGGGAAGCATCTCTTGTGGTTTAATACAGACAGAGTAATGTAGTCAAAACTGGGGCTTACAGCCCTAATTTGCATGCAAAAAAAAAAAGATAAAAGAAAAACCCTCTAAAACATCTATTCATTAGTGCAGCGAGCTCCACCTCCAAAATACAGCACAATCTATTTCCTTCTATCCTCACTATCAGTCCTTCATCCAAGTACTACATCTTTCACCTGTATCACTGCAACTGTCAGTCTCTTGTCTTCCTCTCTTGCATCTCTCTTGCCTATGGTATTGGGGCAATAAAGACAAGCAGAAAGAGTCACCTGAATGTCCGGGTCCTGAAAAATGTAAATTATTATCATGATCTTTAGGGCCCTGCATGAACTACTCTCTGCCTAGCTCCCCATCTTATTTCTTATCACTTACCCATCTTCTATTACACTAGTCTTACTGGCCAGCTCTGTACACAATGAGCTCTTCTCCACAAGAGATTTGCCATTGTTTTTCCAGCGGCCTTAAATTACCTTCCCCAAAGTCTTCCCATTGCTGACTCCTGTGCTTCAGGTCTCAGCTTAAATGGTATCCTCTTACAGAAGATTTCTCTAACTACCCTCCCTAAATTAGAGCCTCCCTATCATTATCTGTGGATTACCTGTATATTTCCATACTCTTCCCTAAAATGTTAACTTCATGATTTCAAGAGCTCTTTCTTATTTTTATTATAACCCCAGCACTTTGCATAGTACCTTACACATTCTAGGCAATCAATCTGTATCTGGCAAGAAGATGAATTAATAAATGGATAAATTATGAAAAGAGGGGAGTTCACCTTATTCCTCTCATCACTGGTTTTTGACTCTCATTCCAAATTTACATATCTTACAGATGCAAAAGCAATGTTGGAGAAAGAGACAGGGAAGATATAAAAGCAAAGAGAATGTCCCACAAAGCAGAAAAAAATCATTTCCAAATACCTCGCCCACTAGTTATGATATTGCAACTGGAGAAAACTCCTATGCAAATTCAGTCATGCAAGCCCCATTTAGCTCAGAAAAATGTGTAGAAATTGATTGAGTGAGCAGCTGGTGATATTGTAGTCAGGCTCTCTGGAAGTTAATTGGGAAGCGCTGTGAAAAATCCTGACATTGTACATGTAGCTATACTGACTTCCATTGTGCCCCAGACACTCATCACACACAGTTGCTATTACAAAATAACGGGATGCCTCGGAGTCTCTGACGACTCTCATCAATAGTCTGCTAAGAAAACGGAGTAGAAGGGAGTGATGAGCTGGAGCCTGAGCTTTTCTAATTGAAACGAAAAAGCCCCTAACCTTGTGTTTTTACTCCCTTCATGAAATACTTTTATTCTCCCACAGACAAACTATTCCTTCCCAGGTCTCTTTTTATATTGTTCTCATGGAAAATCTAGCATTGAAATTAAATTACTTTCTTTTCCTGGTATTTTATTTACGTATCTGTATCAGTTAGTGATTGTCATGAAACAGACGTCCCAAATCTTGTGCTTAAAATACCAAGTGGCCGTGTATTATTTCTCACAAGTCTGCAGTTCAACTCGACAGTGCTGTTGTTCTGGAGTGGGCTTGCTCATGTGTCCTTGAGGAGCTGGGACGTTGGCTGGTGGCCTAGGCCTCATCTGGAGGAACACGGCTATTCTCTATATGTTTCTCACATCTTTAATGTCTATTATATTCTAGGCATTGTGTTCTGTAGTGAGAATACAAAGGGCAATAAAACTTTGTGATCTTGAAGAGTGTAGGGTGTAAAAGAGGAATAATGATATGTAAACAAATACAGCACTTAAATACCAAGGGCACTACAGAGAAAATTGTGTTGCATACAAAGGACATCACAGAGAAAATATTCAATCCTGAGTAGAGTGAGAAGGAGGTTTCAGGATAGACTTTGGGATATACATCTCTTGAATCAAGTCTTAAAATATGAGAAACATTCTGTTAGGTCTTTAAGCTAGGATTCCATGCAGAAAGGGCAGCTGAGCAAAAGCACAGATGTATGAGACGTGCAAGGTCTCATTGGGCCTGGGGAGCATGATGTGTGAATGTAATAGTGCAAGATAAGACTGAAGGAATAGACAGGGGCTGTGGGAGCTTTGTATGCCAGACTGAGTTTGAATTTTGCCTTAGACACTAAAATAATAATAATAATAATAAATTACATTTATTATATTTTTGCTACATGGTAGGCACTCTCCTAAATCTTTTGCATGCCTTTCTCATTTAGAGCTCCATATACCTCTATGATATGGATACTACTATTATCCCTATTTTAAGATGTGGTTATTAAATTTAGGATACAGACTCTAAATAAACTTATATAATCCTTCAATCCTGCAGATCAAATTCTTCAAATACAAAAAATAAAGTCTTGCCCTATTTTATCACTTACACCACTAACTGCTAGGCAATAAAAGAATATACAAATCTTCGTTTCTGAGAACATAATATTAAATAAAATTGAAAGTTCTATACATGATGAACTCCCAACTTAAGCTGCTTGCCATGCTTCATAGCATATGACACGGTGTTGAACTAATAATAAGCATACAAAAAATATTTACTGAATTTAAATAAACCAATTCATGATGATGAGGGGATGAGAAATGTTTCCAGGTTACTTAATTTTGGCAGTACAGTATTTTGTATATTCACCATAATGCTAAATGATTCTAGGGAAGAAAAGAAAAAGAAAGACTTGACAAACTCAACCTGCTTCTTAAGTACCTTGATTAATTGTTGCATTTGTGTTAACATCTTATTGAGGACATTTTCTGTCACTTAATGCATACTATTTATAATTGAGTTGTACAGTTATTTATATATTTCTTTCCCCTGAAGAGCAGTTACGGTTTCTACTTTCTTATAACTTGAGTTATGCATCTTATGTACGTTTCCCTCTTTGTTCTGGCTTCCTGAAAGCTAGAAACAAACATGTTTTATACAAGATAAAAAAAAAAAAAAAAAACAAAGTCAAGTCCCTCAGTCTAACATAAAAGCAAATAAGGAAATCTCTAAGTAAATCATTCAAAGTGATGTCAACTTTCCAAGGCTCTATACAATCAATACTGCACCACTTATCTGTGGAATGACCTTTTGTTGTTCAAAATATGAATTTTTGGTATTTCTTATTTAAAACGTTTGTTGTTTAAAAACTTAGAAAATAGAGATCAATAGTGACAGTTACCCAATAACCCTCTACCCAGAGATAATTTCTATCAACATTCTGAAACTTTTTTTCTTTTAGTCTTTTTTAACATACAACTTTGTTTAAACAAAAATAAAATCACACTGGAAATAATGTTTCCTAACACACCCTATAAAACATCATGAATACCCTTCTATGGTATTTAATATTTTTCTACATTATTTTTAAGACTATACTTTACTTACGATATGCCACAATTTACATCACAAATGCCCTATTATTGACTCTCGCATTGTTTATATATTTTCCCTACTATAACAGTGATATGACATGCAGTCTTTTGTAAAGATCTTTTTACACACTAATTTGTTCATTAGGCTAAATACATGTGAAGTAGAATTATCGGGTCAAAAGGTATATACATTTTTCAATGTTTTGATGCAGACTATCAAGATATGTTCATGAAAGTTCGTCAAAACATACAATGCCCCAAGAAAATGAATGTGTTAATTTCCTACACTTTCTCAAACACGGAACACTGCAATATATTATTTTCTTTACTATTTGATTGCTAATGTGCATTTGTATAATTGTTAATGGAGCTGAAATTAGCTTTATAGGTCAGTATTAGCATGCTTAGGACAAAACACATTACTTCAAAGAGAATGAAAGACTTCACAGGTTAGGACCTTTACCTGGGTCATATTTTTATCAACAGAATTAGATGCCATCATTGGCAGTTTTCAGTACATTGTTGTAGTAGGGAGATTAACTTTTCCCAAGGGAAAAAATACTTCCAGTTGAAAGAGAAAGGCTGGTTACTCAACCTATATGTGATAACTACATATTATTTGTGGCCATTCTCAGAGCCCTCTGTTCTGAAGATCTTGACAACGAGTATTCCAACGAATCTCTTGCATGTCTTACATCTGAAGATGAGGGGAAAACAACCACTTGTTTGGACATGATTTTCTGTCGTGTTTGGTTTAAACCTTTGTTTAATTGGAATCAATTAGCCAGCTCATCGTGCGAAGTGCTAGAGATACAATAGCAGAGTTCACAGGAATTTGGGAATGAAAGCATTTCCCTTGCTCATCTACCCAAAGGTGAAGATGAGAGATTCAAAAACCAAGTCTATCTCATTCAGAATAATGTGTTCAGTTTTAATGCACAAATAGACTTCATCCAAACAAAACCCATGTACGTGTCCATCAGGTCTGTCCTAAAACCACCACCAGCTGGCAATGACAGACTACGCAGGAGACTTGACATCATAGTATAGGTTCTACATACTTGTATAGCTACATATCTACGTAGTAGCTAGGTTTCACTTCTAAAGGCATAAAGAATCTAAGGCTATATTATCCATTTTATATTTTTGAACCTTTAAGTGAATATTAACATAAATATTATAATATAATGTTATATTATTATATGTTGTTATAAACATTATATTATATATTATGTTATAATATAATATAAATATTATATTACAGTTATAGTATTATATAAATATAATTTTATTGCTAAGGGAACCACAGGTAATCCTTTTCCATGGATATTCACCTAGTTGATTTGTTACTAAGAATCAAAAATAAAATTGGAATTTAACACAAAGAAGAGTTAGTTCCATGGGCTACACCCCCTAATTACTCAGTAAAAGCGCCACAGACTACTCTTGTGTAAGACACATTATCTTGTGAGCATCATCAAGCTTAAAGTAATTAAGTTGCATACAATTTTTGTCCTAAAAATCTTAACCATTTTACAACTATGTTCATATGAATTCCGCATGTTTCCTCATAGATGACCCAAGAGATAGATACTCTGCTAAAATCTAGGAATCATGAATATAGATGTCCAATATACAAGTCTTGGTCTAAAGGTTATAAGTTCAACTCCAATACAGATTAATAATGATGCATTATCATTATACTTTGAAGGTCACTGGAAAGAAGTCAACAATTTGATGGTAGCTTCCAGGAAAAAATGTTACAGAGGTCTTCTCTTCATCAGTAAAAATTGCCTAATTCACATAGGAAAAAGCTTTTATAGAAATAGAAACCAAAGCCTTAGAGATATCAAATTAGAGACAAGAGTAGGGAAAAAAAGCAGAAAACGGTGCTCAAGCTCTCACCGTCTACTTGCATGAGGAAGAATAGCTTTACTTGATCTGTTATCAATATGCACCCTTAGATGGAAGATACTTAGCTTATGCTACATATGCTATTTATTAATAGCCATCTAATATTTCAAAGATAATTTATTAATTTCAAACAAAACAAAAATACAATATACCATAACATGTGATTTTTTGCAAATAATCCATTTGAAAACTGCCTCTATTCAGTCATCTATAGAGACTGAATCATGCTAGGAGATTCAGTTTCTATAGAATTCATCCAAAGACCAGGTTCATAACTAGATAAACTTGAAAATTTTTGATTTTCAAATTTGGAACCATGAAAACAACTGAATTGAGAACAACCAAACTAGTATGGAAGAATTTTATAATGATCTACCAAACTACAATTTACATGCCTTTATAATTCACTGCAATATATTTGGTGCAAATTAATTCCTGTTCATTTGTTAACCCCTCCCTATGAAGAACTAGCAAAATACTAGCAAATATGGCAAAATACCATTTCTAAGAATTCCCCATTAGCCTCACATGAATCTGTCTTTTTTTTCTGTCTGTAGTAATAGTGCTTGAAGCATATGGAATCTAGAAGCTTTTCAAATTCTGTTGGCATTTACTTAGAATCACTTTCAAATATAAGAGACATTTTTCCTTAAAAACTCTTGATATTGTTCTGATCTTATTACCCTTTAATCTTACTCGATTTTTTTACAGCCTTAGATTATTAATTTATTCATTCAATATATTTGAGCGACTATTATCTATCAGTCAGTGTGCTAGGGGCCAAGAATACAAAGTTAAATAGATACCGGCCCTTTCTTTAAGATGCTTAATCTATGGTGAGAGAAAGAAAAAGTGTGTGTGTATATGTGTGTGTGTGTGTGTGTGTGTGTGTGTGTGTGAAGTGCTATGTGATGGCACATTCAAGGTCATTTAAAAATCAAATTTTGGGGGCTTCCCTGGCGGCGCAGTGGTTGACAGCCCGCCTGCCGATGCAGGGGACACAGGTTCGTGCCCCAGTCCGAGAAGATCCCACATGCCGCGGAGCAGCTGGCCTGTGAGCCATGGCCGCTGAGCCTGCGTGTCCGGAGCCTGTGCTCCGCGATGGGAGAGGCCACAGCAGTGAGAGGCCCGCATACCGCAAAAACTAAATAAATAAAAAAATAAAAATCAAATTTTGTAGTCCCTTGGAACACAATTCAAGGGCTTCTTGAACCTTTGTCTCCCAGTAGCAGTCCTAACAAACCCCAAATAAACACCTTTTTACTTAAATCCAGTCTCCCTTTCTGAAATTTTGGTTAATATAGCAGAGGCAAAGGAAGGAATGACTCTACTTAAGAAATGGGGGCAAATGAAAACTAGTGAAACCAAATGACATTTTCCCTCAGATTTGAAGAATAAAACTGAGTCTTTACGGTGGACAACGGGAATAAGAGAAAAGTTATCCCAGACATGCAGAACGACATCTTCTGAGTCTCTCCTATACACACCACACAACTAGCCTTAGTTTTCTCATGTAACAGTTACAGTGGCAAACATAAACCTGTGTGCTTTTTACATGTCCCATTTTTCAGTAGTTTCTTAGGGATGCTCTCTCAAAGCCATACTCTCCTAAGGACCTGCCTGAGAGCCCACATTCTTAGACCTGCACTGGCCATACAAGCTACTAAGCTACTGTTTGGCCAGGCTGACTCCCCTGATTTCACAAAGCAGATGTCAACATTCACTACTTGGATTCATAGCCAGGGGTACCTCACCTTGATCATCACAAGTGCTATGACATAATTATCCTTACCATGTTTTCTAAGCTAAGTATCCTTCTGGTTTCACTATTCTGTACTCTTGGAGCATCAGTTTAATTGTATTCAATGGCTTTTTTGAAGAGGTGAGCATCTAGAAAACTGACAAAAAGGAAGGCCATCCCCATTGCAAAGAAAAGAGTTTTATCTTTACGCTCTTTTATTATGTCCTTTGTATAATATCCCTTTTCCTTCTCTTACATTTGAAGTAAATTTAGGACAAAGTGAGTAAAACTTTATGATATTAACATTCAAAATGCTGCTCTTATTCCAACAGCAAAACTCTATGTAAAATCTTTAACTTGTTCATGTTCCACTCTGTGATCCTTATATAACATTGACTTGAACGGAAGACATGAAGGAAAATCAGTGTTTATGTGTAATATCTCTAAAGGTTGAAAAATTACTACCCAAAATTGAAAATTATATATATGTGTATATATATAATATTATATATGTGCATATATATATATATCTCACGAACTAAATCTGATAAAATATCACTTTTTAAAATGCTGCATGTAATACCAATAGTACTGTAAGCAGGTATGCAGCTGGAGATCTTTTCATTTTTAAGAAAATAAAGGGTTACTAAGTGAGGAAGGCCAATGACTTTTATTTTAATGCTAACATTCTATATAATACTATTTTTAGAGGTAAATTTTGGCCATTAAGATTTCTGATATATTTTGATATTTCAACAATATATTTCACTTCATTCATCAGTTTTACTTTTTTTTTTTTAATTCTCACAGACAAAATTTTCAATCATTGGTTCCTCTTATAATGATTTTCGTACCTCTATTTTGGTATAATCTTTAATTTGGAGAGTTCTTTTTCTCACTTCTGTAAACTGATTTCTCAAAGCTCATCTTTAAGTATTTCTGAAAAATACTGTTAGTGACGTATGAGTGTAGTTTGAGGTTTTAACCTTGCTCAAATGCCAGTTCATTATTTTGGGTATCTAGTAAATACTCATTAAAATCTGGAGTCACTAGTTAAAAGTATTAAAACAATTCACGGGGCTTCCCTGGTGGTACAGTGGTTGGGAATCCGCCTGCCAATGCAGGGGACACGGGTTTGAGCCCTGGTCCAGGGGGATCCCACGTGCCGTGGAGCAACTGAGCCCATGCGCCACAACTACTGAACCTGCGCTCTGGAGCCCGTGCACTGCGGCTGCTGAGCCCAGGTGCCACAACTACTAAAGCCGGAGCACCTAGCGTCCGTGCTCCGCAGAGGGAGAGGCCACCGCAGTGAGAAGCCCGTGCTCCTCAACGAAGAGTAGCCCCCGCTTGCCACAGCCAGAGAAAGCCAGCATGCAGCAACAAAGACCCAATGCAGCCAAAAATAAATAAATTAAATAAATTTATTAAAAAAAGAAACAATTTGCACATAACTCCCATCCTCTACCCACACAAAATGGAGGATTTAATGGGATCAGGTTACTATGTGGCTGAATTGTACTAAAATTCTTTCTACATTAACACAAGAAGACTTTTAGAAGCTAGGAAGTCAATTCCCCCAGCTCCCTGGTATATTACTTTTTAACACTTGCTATTAATTTTAATGAAAATGATTGAAAGTAATATTCACTAAATGTTTTGGAAATTTTCCAATCTATGTTAATACTTAATTGAAATGTGCCTAAGGCACTTAACATATATTAGCCTTAGGATGATGGTTGTTTGGTTTTCCATAGGACTAAGAAAAATTGTAAATAACAGCAATGTCTTTGGGCAGAGAGGCTGTAAATTACAAACCAAAGGTTAATGAAAATGACTTTCCTGCACAAATGTTACTGTCAGAGGTAAAAAGAATGAGTTATTTGTTAGTTATGAAAAATAAACAAGAAATAAAAAGTGTTCTCATATCCCACTCCTATTTTTCAATGTCTTGATCTTTTACTTCTTTTTATTCTGTGGGATATGCTGCTTTTGTACCAAATTTTTTTCTAACTTGTAGTATTCCCCTTTTATCTAATTTCTCTAGTTTTGAGTTCAAAATATTTATCTTGTTGATGACATGGTAAAAAGTTTCACTTTAGGTACATTTATAATATGGCCATTTCTGAGGTTTTTCTTACAAAAAGTCATACAAAATGAATTGGGATGAATTCTGAACTATGCTTAAATGAGAATTAAGAGAAACAGAGGGATATGTAAATATAGAAGATTCTTTTGGTTCCATTCAACATACATTCAGTTTACTCTTGTGTTTCATGTGTAAGATATTGTGCTGCTACATGGTTAATTTTTTTTAAAAATGAAAAAAATAAAAATGGTCTCTGCCCACAATAATCTTACAGTTGAATTGGGTAAATATAACATATGCACAGAAGCAATTAGAGAATCAACAAAAGTATTAAAAAATAGAAAAAACTAAGTAGTTTATGTAAGGCCAACTGGCCCGAGGCAGGGGAACGCAATCAGATTCACACGTTGCATCAGACCGAAATTCTCCGGACCACCCAGTTCCAGAAACTGCCCTGGAGACATTCCGGACCACCCAGTTCCAGGAACTGACCTGGGGACTTTGAACCCGGCCCAGCCTTCCCGCCTTTCGAGGGGCAGGACTAACGGTTCCCCAGGATACCCAAAAAGACCACCAAATAAGGAATACCCTGCGCCCTCCCAGATTCACCACACCCCTTTCCCTTCTTCCCCTATAAAATCTTGCCCAACCCTCGCCCGGGTGCGACTTCTCTGGCCCCCTTTCTCTCGGACCAGTGAACCTCGCCCGGGAGCGCTCCCTAATAAAGCTCACTTGAAGCTTTCCTCTGTTTCGTGGTGCCGTTTGTTAAGATCCGACCTTACAGTTTAAGTTAGAGACAAACTTTGTTCCTGACTTTTCCTTTATAGTTATGAAAAAAGTTGTTTTACTCTCCTTCAGTTTAACAAATCATCAAGAATAATATTAGGGATATTAAAGTGCAAGGATTCTACAAGACATTCTGAGCTCATTATCAAAAGCAGTTTTCTATCCAAAGGCTAAAAGCCACCACCAAACTCTACTGTTATTGTTGTAGACATGTGCTGCTTACTAATTTTAATGGAAGCATTAAGAATTTTTCTCTGAAAGATACTAAGCTTACATTTAATTAGAAATGTTTGGGTTCACTTGAGAAATCAGAACTCTTGTTAGCAAATCTTTTGTGCAAAGAAAAACTGTGGTTACAAAAGAATATAAAATTATGTACAAGGCACTTGAGAAAGTATGTACAAAGATACATGAAATTAAAAAGGCACACATATGCTCTGGATTTCTCTTTTCTGAAATAACCACAAATGACAGGAATGGAGGTGTACAAATAAGTGAAAAGATATTTACAGACATTAACTTTATCAGTTAAAGTTAGATTTAGCAGAGGCCAAGGGTAGGAGTGGCAATGTTTGCACATAGCTATCATTACTCCCAATCTAACCACATGCATCTATTCCAAAAACATGTCTTGATGCTCCGACAACATACACATTTCAGGTTGATCCCCCTCAAATCCTCTTTGCTCTCATGGTTCTGTTTCTGAGAACACTCTTCTAGTTTGTCTACCACTACTCTGATTCCTCTTTCTCTGTTTCCTCTACTCTCTTGCCTTGCTGCTCCTCTCAGCCCTTCAATGTACGCCATCCCTAAGCCTCTGGAGTCATTTTCTTATTCCTTGTCTTTCTATCTATAATCCATTAGGTCCTATCATAAATCTTTGAGTATCATCTCTCCTCAGATGGCTCAGAATCCTGTATTTCCAGCTCTGAGTCTTCTCCCAAACTTTTAATCTGAATTTTTAACCTTCCTCGTTCCCAGATCCCCTTGATATACCTACTTGGACTTACATCTTAGGCAATCCTGTCCCAAACCCTCTCTCCTCAAGAGTTCCGTACTCCCTGCTGTCTCTTCTCATGACTAAATGTCACTTGATCTCCCTCCTCCATCCCATCACTCTTCCTTAGAGACTCAGGTTCGATGCCTCTTTTTTAAATGACTAATTCCACCTTCTAAGCAGAAGTAAAACCCCTACTTTCCTCAAACTCCCACAAAACAAGACTGCATTATAGCTATTTGTCTTCTACTAAAATTTCCTTTTGATTTTTAAATTTCTATTCATGGCACCCACCCTCTAGTCTTTCAAGGTTAAGAACTTTGAATCAACTTGATTTCTTTATCTTCCTTATCCTCACATTTAGTTAATGATGAAAAACTGTAGCTTTTTCTCTGCAAAAATCTCTGGTTTGATGACTTATTTTAGAATTTCAGATCCCCTTTCTCAAGCAGAAGTTGCCTTTTCTTTCCTCTAAACACCACCATGCAAAATGCTTTTTGCTATTTGTGTTCAACTATTTTACCCTTAACTATTATTATACTGGTGATAACAATGGTATAATATAATTATTATACTGGGAATAACTTCTTCATCTGAGTATCTAAAACAGCATCACCAAACAGTAAATGATAAATTCTTTTATTTACAAATAAGATATTCCTCCTTTATTATTATACCGTACCTATACCAGTCTACCTGATACACTAACTTCTTAACAAGAGGTATCACACCTCTTCACTAAGTTGTTCAGTTCTCCTCCACATCAAATTCTATAGCCTTGATTTTCATTATCTTTTTTATAATCACCATCATCATCACCATCATATTCATCATTATTCTTACAGTGTTTTACGTTTATTTGTTCATAGATTTTTCATTTTCGAATAATTTTCATATGTTTATTTGTTAAAAAGGACAGTATAACATTTTAAAATCATATTACTAATTTTCCAGAGGATAAGGAATAACCTGAAGCACTTGGAAATATATAATAATAAAAATGTTCCCTGAACTTAAGAAGTTTAAACTTCACAGCAAATACATAATAAATAATATATGTTTGTGAGCCTTCACCTAGTGTTTGGAGACCTATGTCTTAAATTTGAGTAATTCTTTACCTATACTCCTTGAAGCACATAGAATTTTTTTCTTCTAAAATTTCCTTCTTTAACAAGTAACTGAAGCTGAAGGTATGCTAATGCAGGTGCAATAATAAGAGGAAAGTGTACAAGCCTCCTTATTTTTTTTTTTTTTTTGGTTTCACATACCCCCACTAAGCCTGTGTTAGCAAAAGATTCCTCACCCAACAGTATTATATTTCAAGAACACCTGTGCTTTCTAACATGCACAGGAATTAAAGAGAAAGAAATTCCAATTCTCAAGTTAAAAGTCTATGAGTAGGTGGAAATATTAACTACTAAGTAGGCCAGTGCTACTAAACAAACCATTAACATGACTTAAAAGATTATTTTATATATTTCTCTAGGTTTAAGGGATATACCCTACAGTTGCTTTATTAAAGATTTATCACACTGGCCTACAAGGATTGGGGGTCTCTAATTTTCCTTTCTCCTGTGGGATATGATATATTCAAAGCCTCAAACCTTTTTTTAATCTTTTATTTCATCACAATAAATGTCAACAACCAATTTTGCACCCTATACAACCATAAGGTCTAAGTGGAAAACAACACAATGCAACTCAAAAAAGTAACCTGGATTTACCACTCTAGTAACTAAAAAGGAGAAGAGGGAAGAAAAAGATAACACAAAAGAACAAGGAAAGAAGTTTTCTTGCGTATCTGCTATGAACAGGATACTATGTTAGACAGTTAAACATATCTCCTTTAATCGTTATAATTTAGAAAGATGTGTTATTATTTTCTATTTATATCCAAGGAAGTGAAAAAATCAAACATCTTAAAAAGGTAGAGCTGAGATTCAATCCCAAGTTGTTTTTAATTCTCTAAGTCCGCAGGAGCCTAATAAACCAAATTTTAAGCAAAACAAAATGAGGGATAACTGATAAAAAAAATTTTTTTTAAACCCATTCATGTAATTAATGCAAAATATAAAGAGATCCTGGAATTTTTTAACCTCTTGGCAAAGTTTGGGTTGGTTGAACATGCAAAATGGGAAGTTTAATTTGATGACCAAATATATCCCTTCCAAAACAGAAATATGAAGCTATTTCTCAGTAAAAGGATGTTCACTGAGTACACAAAATCTATACAGCAACATATGTTTGGGGTTCAGTAGTTAGTCATGCAATTTTATTTAAAACAAGGTGCCTAAAATCTCATGAAATAGGATAAACTGAGAAATGAAAATGTCAGTTTAGTATTGTATCTTATCAGAAATTACAGCCATTACAGCCCTGAGGAGGATGCAAAGTACTGGTACCCCAAAGTTTCATTACGTGCTTAACAAGTAAAAGAAACTTTTATTATGATTACTCTTGCTCCAGATTTATGCTCAACATACAAAGAATCCTTCACCAGGAGGTGAAGGTCATAACTGACCTATGTATTTCAGCATTCAGGCCTCATCAAATACATACTCTAAACCAATGAGTTAGCAAAAACCATACTCTGAGATCTTGAGGAAAAAAAAAAAAAACAGGATGGGACTTCAAGATCTTTTAGGAACTCATGCTGCAATCCATTTTGGCTCAGCATCAATGAAAATGGTAATTTTTATCATAACATGAATATAATGTTAATTATTCCATGATATTCACTCTAACTTCTATTTCTACTGTGTCAGTGAATTTTAAATCTAGTTTGAAAGACAAAAAGTGGCTTTTTGTTTATACATGAAACAATGACCATCATGTCTACTTACTAAATCACATCAAGCTGTAAGATTAGGAGGTCCTAATAGAGTTGAAGCCAGAAACCCTTAAGTCAAAAATTTATACATTCAAATCAAATACCTAATACTTCTTTTTTGACCCTGAAAAGTTAAACATATAAGGTCAGAAGGAATTAAAAAAAAATAGTAGTGGCAAACCATGCTGTCATTTTTAATATGTCTTACACAGAAGCTGAGTCCTTAGATTCTGAAATGTTATTCCTTATAATTTATTTTAGAACCTACTTAATTAATATTCATAAGTATCCCTTACTGTCTTTTGTTTCTAAAATTAATACAATTCTAAAACTGGAACTCTTATGTTTGGTTAAGAGATTAAATCTATGTTATTTTAACTTATGCAAAATCAGCTGGAGAACTATGGATAATTATCCAAATAAATCAACCAAAATCAAAGTTTTGCAGCACTTGTATGTAATGAATAATGAAAAAGATGTTTTAGATCCAAATTTTACAGATGAAACTTTCAGTTCATTATTTTAGAGGTCTGAAACTTGGCATGGTTCTTAGACTTATAGAGTACTATGGTAGGCAGAATAATGGTCCCCCAGGATGTGCTCATTTTAAACTCTGGAACCTGTTAATATGTTATGCTACATGGCAACAGGAAATTAAGTTTGCAGTTGGAATTAAGGTTACTAATATTAAAACGACCTTTAAAAAAAGGTGACCATCTTGAATAACAGATAAGGAGATTATCCTGGCCCAATGTAATCACAAGTGTCCTTATAAGTGAAAAAGGGAACCAGGAGAATCAATATCAGAGTGACGCAGCATGAGAAAGACTCCACTGGCCATTGGGCCTTTGCTGGCTTCAAAGGTGGAAGGACACCTTGAATCAAGAAATTGGCTGCCTCTAAAAGCTGGAAAAGTCAAGGAAATACATTCTCCCCTAGAGCCTCCAGAAGGAACATATCCCTGCTACCACCTTGATTTAGCCCATTGAAACATTTCATACTTCTAACATAAAGTTAGAAGTTTTAACAAAACTCTAAGATTTAAAAAAAAAAAACTGTGCTGTTTTAAGCCACCAAGTCTTTGGAAATTTATTATAGTGGTAATGAAAAACTAATACAAATATTTCACAAACATATTACTAGTAGCTCCTGGATGGTTTATTGGTAGCAACACTCCTAATACCTAATACAGTGCCCTGCCTGGCACATGTTGAAGTAATTACATTTGACTGACTACCAGATTCAGTTTCCATAATAGGTAAATTAATCAGACAGACAAAATATTGGGTTCACACTTTATAATCCCTGATACAAGCCACACATATAACTGTTTTTTGAAGACGTTAGGAAGACTAGAAAGAAAATACTTTATTCTCAATTTTACTTTTTTTTTTTTTTTTGGTAGAGACAGCAAAATTTCACAAGGAAAAGAAAAAGAAAAATACAGTGGCATATAACAATACTGAAGCAATGCTACCAAACTACCTGCAAAGTACTGAAAGTCAAAGCTAATTTTATGTGAAAATAAACCAGAACGTTGTTTCAAAAAATCTCTCTTAGAATTATAAAAGCAGAAATGGAATTCAGAATTTCCATTTTTAGCAGAGGTCAACTAAAAACATGATAATATAATGACCACTAAAATTAACGTTAATATCTGTATTGTTACCTATATCTACATAATAATAAAAATACTTAAATGACTGTTAATTGTAAGGCAAATTCCCCCTTCTTTTCAAAAAAGATATAAGTCCTCCTACTTCATAGTCAATACTACTACAAAAACACATAATTGATAAAAAAAATAAGAAAACTTATACTTATTAGTTTGTAATTATATATGGACAGATCTATTTTGCTATCCCCCAAATCTTCTTAATGAAAGAAAATAATGCAGTAGAAGAAAGAGTGAAAAGTAATTCATTAAGGGGATGTAGGCTACTCCTCTCTAATAGTAATGGACAGGAACTAACAAAGCACAATTGAAACTTGTATTAAAAGTGGGTGAAAGGAAAGAGGGGACGAACGTAATAGTTGTAATGTGATACAGATATGATTAGAAAGACCAGAATGCATCTTAGCTGTTCTGTTTGCTCAGACTCCAGAACAAAAATAAAATAACAGAAAAATGGACATATAAATGTTCTAAATTATAGAAAAAGTATTGTTTGCTTGTTTGTTTTTTCGATTTACACAAACTTGGGTCAAACTGTGTCTATTTTGAGACTGCCTAGGGGGTCAAATTGTCTTTTTCTCTGGAGTCCCTCAATATCATACGGTCATATAGTGTATTTGCTAGAACTTTCCAAATAAATAATAAAATGTTGCCTTTATTCTAGGTCTCTTCTTTACACACAAAATGCCATTATTTCTGGGGAAAATGTCAAACTACTTTAAGAGATTTTGAATCCATTACAATGGGTTAAATTGATGAAATTGAGAGAGTATTTAACATACTCTGAAGCCTGACAAATATAATCTAGTTGAAATTAGGGAAGCAGCTTAAAAGGTATGAGGGAAATGTGAGATGGAGAAAGTAGATTTTAATATATAATAATAAATTCTGTTTACGTAATAGAAGACTATGTACTAATCTCAATCATGATCTAGCTGCAAAGGTCATAAACAGGATTTTAGAGAGCTACATTCAGGACTGCACAGAAAAGGTAGTACACCATGATTAATCCAAGTTAATCCAGTAATAGAAGGGTGGTTCAACACTGATACGTATTTCAGCTTCTTAGCAAATTAAAGGAGAATATTGTACGATCATCTCAATCTTTGTGGATAAATGAAAAAATCCGATATCAAGTTATTATAAAACCTTCACAAAATATAAAATAGAGGGGGAAAAAAAAAAAGGACTTGGAAAAAGTGTATCTTCCTAAAAGCAGACCTTTTAAAATCCAGAACATGATAAGGATGTACATTATCATTGCTCCCATTTAGAGTTCTGGAAGTCCTTGTTAGCACAGAGAAGAAAGGAGAATAAAATTATTAGAAGTTTTAATAATATAATTATTCATGGATATTATTATTACTATATAAAATCATCAAAACATTCTACAAAAAAGTTAGAGAAAATAAGAGAGTTTAACAATGTACTTGAATATATGGTCAGTATGCAATAAAATTCTGTATGCCAGGAAGAAACAAGAAGGCAATCATCACATCACCATTTTCATCATAAACATTATTTACCATTTATAATAGCTATCAAATGTAAAGTACTTAAGAAATGTTTAACAAAAGATATGTAAAAGGTGTATAGAAAAAATATAAATTTTTGTTGTAATATATTAAAGAAGATTCAAATAATTGGAGAGATATGCCATTCTCATGGACAATAAAACCTCCAAATTTATGTATAGACTCAGTGTATTATAAATCAAAATTCTAATAGTCTTTTCAGAACTTGACATGTTAAATCTGAAATTTATATGAAAAATGCCAAATGACCCAAAAATAGCCACACACAAAAGATGCCATTTCTATAGAAAGAAATATATGATGACAAAACAGAACAATTACTGCTTCCTAGAAGGATGCAGAAGTTGAGTGGGAGGAGCCATGAAAGAACTTTCTGTCATGATGATGATGTTCTTCTATAAATTGATAGCCATTTGTGTGATACAACAGATGTATGCATATATTAAAATTCATAAAATGTTACACATAAGGTTTGTGCATTTCTCTATGCTTATTTTACCTAAACAAATATTGAACTCTAGTTCATAATATGTAAGCTGAAGTGTTTTGTGTTGAGGAATACTGATATCCTCAACTTACTCTGCATCAAAAATAAGATGAATTGATGGATGGATGGAGAGAGAGAATGAAGAAATCTGTAACTGAGCAAATATTGTTTCTTTAAAGTTGAAGGTAAGTTTATGGATCACCAAGTAACCTTATATGACACTTATTCAAATTAATTGGTGCAACCACTTTGAAACACAATAGAATCTTGTAAAATTGAAAAAAGACCTTGCAATTCCACTTTTTCCTAGAGGTACACCTGCACTAATTTTCAATGTACAAGATACAGCATAGTTCCTAATAGCAAAACAATTGGAAACAACTCAAATAATCCTCAAAACAGGCTGAACAAAATTTTGTTGTATTTGCACAATGGGGTTTTTTATAATCATAAAAAATAAAAATGCAAAACATGTGGATACACTTTAGGAATATATTGATCAAAAATGCTGCTAACAGAAACTACATAAGCAAAAAAGCAAAATAAAAAATATATTTTAGGGATACTTTCATATATGATGAACGTGAATTTTTAAAAGAGAAAATGATAAATCCAAACTTTAAAATAGCAGTTATCCCTGACCATGAGTCAGGAGCATGAGATAGTAAAGGACCACCTAGTTGATGAAGCTGTGTTTCTTTTATTTCAGTTCTTAAACTGGGTGATGAGTTCATAGGTATAATTTTTACTATTATGTCTCCTATCTTCCATATACAGTATATTAAATATATATATTTTTTAGGCATCAAATATTAGGAAATAAAATGCAAACTACATCTACCTACTATGAATTTGCATATTAATAATTAAAAAAGAAAAGCTCAACAAGAGAGATGAAAAAATTAAACATCTAGGAACCACCCCATTCATGAAGAAACTTCCACATAGGTTGCTTTCCACATATGCCATTGCTGCCATTACACACACGTTTAATACTTTGCACATGTGTTTAATATTCATGTTCTCAACTTATCTTACAACTGTAGCGATACTATTAATTTCCCTGTTTTACACATGAGAAAGTTTAGAGGTTAAGTGATTTACTCAAGGACATACAACTCAGTGGCGATGGCAGAACAGTAATTCAGGATTGCCTGACTCTAGAGCCCAAGATTTATCATGTTGTACCTAGACGTTGTCACTGATTTTCAGGAGTCAACTGCCTTATAGGTCTCCCAATTGAACACTTTATATATTTATTATAAAAACACATTTCAAGAAAGCCCTCAACAATAAAAGTCAATAAAGTTACAAAGGGATTGTTCCACAACACATCTAAAGATTTTATCTAACTAATAAATAATAAAAATGGATTTGTAACACTAATTAGCCCAATCAAACAATATGAGCTATTGCCAAAAGATAATAAAATTAAGGTTTCTATGTTTTTAAAGTAGTATTTTTGATTATCTTTATATCCACTGATGTTTAAAGATTCATCAGTATCCTCAAAATAAGAACTCTCATACCTTAAGTTTCAACAGGTGGAGAATGACTGCCTTAGTACATAGGTTATAGTTCAGCCTGAAATTGTCACATAAAAATGGTACTACCCTGAGAATAAATTGCAATAATACCTGATACTCACAATTCAAGTACTAATCTTCATGTTTGTCTTTTGATATCAGATTTTCTGTAGCTCTGAGGAAATAAAATAGATGAGTTTATCTGGCCTTCTCTATATCTTTTATGGCAATGAAAAAATAAAATCTATGTTTGATTTCTATATAAATATTATTTCAGGGGAACAGATGTTAACTTCTTTATTTTAAACCTCAGCCTGCCTTTGTATGGATAATCTCTTGGCTATCCTCCAGATTTGCTCTAAGTACTGATGACTCAACAAATAAAGAAAATGTGAGTGAAGTGACATGTATTCCAGCCTCCCCTATTCACTCATAAACCCAACAGTGTTAAGAAGTGACATAGAATTATCAAACATCTGGGTTGTAGATAATCTTCCAATCATTTAGAATCATGTAGATAGCAGCGGGTTTACTAGGAAAGAAAATGTAGCATGCGACCTTGAAAACAGGTTTAGATGGCTTCTCTTTATTAGAGTCAATTGCTTTATTCTTTTTGTAATAAGACAGATCCATTCCTTCCATTGCAGCCGATGACTTCCTTCACACTTTGTTGAGAAAACAGAAAAAGAACAAAGCAATGCCTTTAGAGTCCCTCCAATAAATCTGCTGCTCCACCTGTATCTCTTTATCCCCTATCCGCTTTCTTTCTTATGACAAAGAATGAAGTGTCCCTACTCTCTTCTAAGGCCAGTCTTTTCATATATTCTCAGACTTCCATCCTCTTGTCCCTATCTCCTCTTTTAGAGGACACTGGTCCCCTATTCATATGCTCCAGGAATATCATCTTTCCCTTTCCATCATATCATTCCTAGAATTAAAAAAACATAAAAATACAAGTTTCTCTTAATCCTTTATTGGCTTATTATCATTTCATTTTGTTGTTATTGTTATTCCTTTAATAGGAAAGTCTTAAAAAACCTATTATTAATTGTGCATCTAGGATTCACTTTGTCAGCTTCCAACCTTTCTTTTAAACTGCACCACTGAAACCACCCTAGTCAATGTCAACCATGGCCTCGGTGGTGACACATCTCATGGCTGCTTCTGTGTTCTCTTCTTACTCAGCCTATTCATGGTATTTGGCACACTTGGTAATCCTCCATCCCTGTTGTAGGCTCTTTGGCATCCATGAAGTATCATGCTCCTGGTTTTTGTTCTATTCCACAAACTGCCCCTTCTAAGTTTTCTTTACTGACTTCAGCATCTTTAGGTGAGATCCAAATATTTGGGAGTTCAGGCCACTTGTTTTTTCTATCTCTAACTACTCCCAGAAGATTTCTTCTTTTCTTTATATATTGATGCCCAAATTTTCACATCCAGCCCTGATCCATTCCCTGAGATTTGAATTCTTGTATCCAAGAATTTATAACATATCTTTATGTCTGTTTCTAAAAAGGCATTATCTTGATTTCTCTCTGGGCCCCCAGATCAGTCAGACTGATGATTTAGAATGTAAAATGATATTCTATATTTCCAGCACTCAAAGTCAATGGCTTAGAATCACACTTAGAGCAAAATGCAAATTTCTTTTCAGAGTTTACAAGGAAGTTCTGGCTCTCACTACCTCTCATCTCAACTACATTCTCCTTACTTCCCTCTTCTCACTTCAATTTTCTCTTTCAGACTTGACTAAAACCAGTATGTAATTAATTAAAAGAAATTTTTTCATATGTGATTCATTTCAATAGATTCTTCAGGTTCCCTTCTAAAATGCTAAAATGTTTTTCTCCATTTGTACTGCACAACTTTTTAATTGACCTCAAGCTATGTTTTGATTAAAGCAACCCTTGGATTTTTTGATCCTCATAGTGTTGCTGAAAATTTTCACTACTGGTTTTTCAAATGCTCTATGGAATTTGATGAAGAGGGCCCTTACTGCTGCTATTCATGTTACCATTATTTCAGAACAAAGATGCATACGTATAACTGAGGCCACATAAGTAGGGTCATCAGTGGGATAACCAGATATAGGAGCAATAGATTTTTAAGGCGCCCTGATTTTCCTCACTTCACAGATAGTTTGCTGCCTTTTTATTTTATTGCTTCACCATTCAGAAAGCTTTAGAGGCTACCTTATAAAAAGTTCAGTTTCTAATAATGGATGATTCCAAATTTTTGTTTTAATTTACCATAAGGCCAAGAAGACAAGAGCTACGTCTTCCTTTTCCCTTTGTAAGAAACTTTGGTCTAAATGACTAATCAAGTACAGTAAACACTTTACTTTAGAATGATACCTATTCCTCCTCTATCTTGTTTTGTTTCTATTTGATTTTATTTGTAACTGCTGTGTTTAAATATATTTTGTGGGTAAGCTTCGGCAAAAACTTTTTGCAAGTAAGTGGGATATATAAATTTTTGATACATATAATAAACTGCAGAGCAGTGCTGAGCTGCTTACCAGCAGCTCTCTTTAAATGGAGCTCCTGGTTTTAGTAGATGAGAAATTGAATACAAACCTAAGCTGTGTGATATAAAAATCACTGTAATCCAGTAACAGAAGATGATGTTCTCAAGGGGAAAAAAATAATCCCACTGTATTCTGTACTTATTAGACAGTACTATTCAAAAGAAATATAAGTCAAGCTACATGTGTGCTTTTAAATTTTCTTGAAGCCACATTAAGAAAGTAAAAGAAACAGATAAAATAATTTTATTAACTTATTTTATTTACCCCAATATATCAACTGTTATAATTCTAACATGTAATTAATATAAAAATTATTAATGTAATATTTTAAGCTTTTTTGACTAAGCGTGTTAAATCCAGTGTGTATTTCACACTTATTTTATGCATCTCAAGTCAGACTACTCAAATACTCAACAGCCACCTCTGGCTATGGGCTACCATATTGGCCAGTGTATTAGACTATATCTGTAAGTGGATACCAATTTAAGACACTAGTACACTTATGAGGCTATTATAGGAACCAAATTCTAAATCACCATTATGTGGAATACACAGGAAGTTTAACTAATATAAACAAGAGGAAAGATACATTCTTCACTTCCCCTGAACTCAACTTCAGTGATTCTATAACATAGCATTTTAGATATTTCCTTTCAAATAAACACGGTTTTGTGCTTTACCTCCTGCTGCAGCAACTTCAAAAATGCTGCAAGTAAAAAACTGCTAAAAACTACAAATTGCCACCTAAGAACCCCTGCCTACATGATGATAATTAGTCCGATTTTTGAAGGACCACAAATTACTGCCAAACAATTAGATACATCTCTAGGAAAACTCATCTCGTTTCTTTCAAAATACATTTTTAGAAGAAGAGAAAAGTAATCTGCTTCCATTCAGCTTGGGAATCTTTTTTTTTTTTCAAAAGTAAAAAATAATTATTTATTCCTAATATTCCAGGTACTTATTAGGGATACAGGGTGAATAAGATACAATTCTTGCCTTTGAGAATTCACAATCAAATGAAACACATGATGTACGTTTATATAATGTCACCTTTCAAGTTAAATATCCACTTACTTCAGTGAAAGCTTCTAAAAGCAAGCAAGACCTTATTTTTTAAACTATTTTATTGAGGGATGATGGACAAACACAAAGCTGTACATATTTAATGTATACAACTTGATGAATTCAGAGATAAGTATATACCTGTGAAACTATCATCACAAGTTATGCCACAAACATATCCCTCATTTCTAAAAGTTTCCTACTGACATCTTTATTTTTTGGTGTGATAAGAACACTTAACGTAAGATCTACCCTTTTAGCAAAATTTTACGTATGCCATACAGTACTGTTAACTACAGGCAGTATGCTGTACAGTAAGATCTCTAGGATTTATTCATCTTGTATAACTGAAAGTTTGTACCCTTTGACTAATACCTCCCTGTTTCTCCCTCCTGGCAACCGGCGTTCCACTCACTGGTGCTATGAGTTTAACTCTTTTAGATTCCTCATATAAGTGATACCATGTAGTATTTGTCCTTCTGTGTCTGGCTTACTTCACTTAGGATACTGTTCTCCAAGTTCATCCATGTCGTCACAAATGACAGGATTTCCTACTTTTATAACATTTTATATATATATATATTTATATTTATATTAATATGTATATATTAAACATTTTCTTTATCCATTCAGTCATTAATGGACATTTAGGTTGCTTTCATTTCTAAGCTGTTGGGAATAATGTTGCAATGAACATGGGAGTTCAGATATGTCTTTGACATCATGATTTCAATTTCTTTGCATATATATACAAAGTGGGATTGCTAAATCATATGGTAGTTCTATATTTAATTTTTTGAGGAACCTCCATACTGTTTCCATAGTGGCTGCACCAATTTGCATTCCCACCAATAGTATACAAGGGTTTCCTATTTTCCACATCCTCCTCAACACTTATCATTTTAAAAAAAAAACAAACTTCTTTTTAGGTAATAGCCATCCTAGCAGATATGAGGTGATATCTCATTGTGGTTTTGATTTGCATTTCTCTGATGAATAGAGATGTTGAGCATCTTTTCATATACCTATTGGTCACTTGTAGGTCTTCCTTAGAGACATGTCTATTCAAGTTCTTTGCCCAATTTTTAATCAAATCATTTCCTTCCTTCCTTCCTTCCTTCCTCCCCCCTCCCCTCCCTCCCTCCCTCCCTTCCTGTCTCCCTTCCCTTCCTTCTTGCTTGCTGTTGAGTTGTAGGATTTCCCTATATATATTGGATATTAGCCCTTTATCAGATATATGGTTTGCAAATATTTTCACCCATTCCACAGGCTGCTTCTTCATTTTGTTGATGGTTTCCTTTGCCATGCAGAAGCTTTTTAATCTGATGTAATCTTACTTGTCTATTTTTGCTTTTGTTACCTGTGCTTTTAGTGTCATATCCAAGAAATCATTGCCAAGGCCATGCTAAGAAGCTTTCTTTTCTATATTTTCACCTAGGAGGTTTAAGGTTTCAGGTCTTATGTTTAAGTCTTTAAACCTTTTTGAGTTAATTTTTGTATATGGTTTAAGAGTTCACTTTCATTCTTTCGCACATGGCTATCCAGCTTTCCCAGCACCGTTTACTGAAGACACTATCCCTACACATTGTGTGGAATATTCATTTTTAAATTGTATCTAAAATTACATGAGTTGGTGAGAATTTATACAGATCAGGGGAATTAAAATGGGAAGAGAGCTTTATGCATGAAAACTAGAAAGGCTCAGTGATAGTGACTCAAAACCACCTGCTCATACCACTATGCTATTACCTCGCTCGGAGTAAACTTTTTTCATCTTGTCCTCCCAATTAATATAAACCAAAAACTGAAAAATAAATTTTGTTAAACAAAAACTGATACATTATTTTGGATTGAAAAAAAGATATTTATTATTTACCTCCCTTCAATTCTTTGCAAGCTTTCCAAGGTAGGGACTGAGGACAGTGCCTGTCACAGAGCAGGTACTCAACATACATTTCAAAAGTGAATGACTGTTAGCTTCATTAATAAAAGAATGGATTATTTTAAAATTTCTCACCTTGTATATATGTTTGAGACCTGATCTTCAGAATGCAAAATACAAACTAGTAGGTGAATTATGCTGTTTCTTTCCCTGTTTAAGATAGCAGGGAGAACATATCAATGTTCAAAAATTATGTGTCACCGGCTTTATGCTCTATCAACATCTATGTAGACGAACAGAGCAAATAATCCTCATCATGAAGGACTTTCAAATGGTACAAAAAATGATAATAAAAATAGTTCACATAGGGCTTCCCTGGTGGCGTAGTGGTTGAGGGTCCGCCTGCCGATGGAGGGGGCACGGGTTCGTGCCCCGGTCCGGGAAGATCCCACATGCCGCGGAGCAGCTAGGCCCGTGAGTCATGGCCGCTGAGCCTGCGCGTCCGGAGCCTGTGCTCCGCAATGGGAGACGCCACAACAGTGAGAGGCCCGCGTACCGCAAAAAAAGAAAGAAAGAAAAAAAAAGTTCACATAAACATTGCATGATAGAAGCAGTAAGATATGCAGGGCTGGTGGGGTTAGAAGGAATTGAATTTAGGTTTCTTTGGTGAATGTTGTGTACATACACTGAAACAGTATATCCACAATTTTATAACGTGTAACACTCAGGGTATTATTTTAACCCCTTATGACAAATGTTTTAGATTAATTGCTTTGATCATTTTGAGACAGAACCAGTTATTTTTAAGCAATAATGATAAGGCTTATTCCTTGTATCATTTAAAACCAAATTTTAATAAAAGTTATCTTAAATATTGTTGCCGTTAGCTTTAGCAAATCCTTTTCATTTGCATCAGGTTTTAGATTTTCAATGCACTTTCACGTACACTCATCTCTTTTGATTTTCTCAACAATTCTGCATTGATATTATTATGCTATAAGTAAAGATATTGAATCCAAGTGATTCTTCTGACTGCAGATTAAAGAAAGGAAATCCCAAGAGACTGCCACAAAAATCCAGTCTTTTCTTTGCCTTTATCAACATCCTCCTCTGATCAACATGCTGCAGGTACAGAGACAGTTTGCCATCTCTGCACAAAGGACCCAAGAACTGTTTCTCATCAACTTCACAATCCTGATGTTAAGCCTGATAAAGAGAGGGCACTGTTTTCCTTACATTTCTTATTAATATTTTATATTTCTTTCCCAACACTAGTCTGGATTGTCAAGTCTCCACTTCGTCCCTCTCTTCCACCCTACACACACTGCCAAGACTCCAAAATTATGAAATTTTCAAATTTGCACATGCATGATCTAATTAATTATACTTATCCTAATAGGATTAATTCAAGACATACAACATACAGAAAGAAATCATCAGAATTCAGTTACCAGTAAGACTGCTTAGTGAAACCCAACCTTAGAAATAAAAAGTTCTCTTGTGTATCTTGAGGTTATCTTTCAGAGTTTTCTCTTGCGTGTTTTTTCTCCCAATGGCCAATATGATTTCTACACTTGTAGTGTGCTTCTTGCTATCCAGAATCACCTGGGCTCTCAGGACCATTCAGCCATCCTTTTATTTATCTCCCAATTGACCACACTTTAAACATCTTTCATCAGTGTTTGAAACTTTTCTCCACTTTAAAACAGAAAATCAGCTAACTTAATTCAACAAATGATTTTACTGTTTCATTGCAAAGACATGACCTCACTCAATCTACCTGTCTCCAACCTCATTCTTTCTCTATATTATCACCTGCTCTTTTCTCCTTACCTCCTCTTCAATAAGAATTTAATCTATTCCTTTACCAGACTATTCTAATCATCTGTGCATTTGAGTTAATCCATTCATGATAACATGTTAACTCTTTATATCTTCTTCCATTGGGCTCTTCATCTCACTTTCCATTATTCGCATCTCTCCTGAAACATACTCAGATTCATTCCATACACAGAATACAAATAATAATACCCTCAGCAACTTTTCCAACTCTGTTCTTCTCTTTAAGATCCTTATTTAAAAATATTCATTGCCAAATTCCTTGTAACTGCTCACCAATTTATAATCTAACAGTTTGCTCCCCAAATCTAATGACTTAATATAACCATTAATTGTTGATCACAAGTTTACTTGTCAGTGGTTTTGCTGACCTGGGCCTGGCTGAGTTGACCTATACAGGGCTTGTGCATATCTGTGTGTTTAGCTGACTGACTGGGAACTGGCTGGTTGAAGATAGTTGGCTGGCTGTTGGCTGGGATAACACAAGTGATCAGCTTACACTCATTCCACCCAGCGTGCTAGCTTAACGTTGTTCATGTGGTGACAACAAGATTCTAAGAAAGTATAGAAGTGTTCATGGTCTCTTGAGTCCTATACACAAAGACATTGTCAGTTCAGTTGCATTCCATTGGCCAAAGCAAGGAGCAACACGGAGCTCCATCTGTTCACAGGTAGAGTTGTAAAATTACTCTATAATGGCTATGGATATAGGGATGAGTGGACAATTAGACCATTTTTTATTTGGACTCTATCACATAATGCTTAACTTGTTTGTAGTATTAAACAGTTCATTCTTTCATCAAATCTATCTTCCCTGTGTTTCCCCTAAGGAATTACAATCTCTTAGATTTCCCCTTACATTTCTAGCCTACTCTTTTGAATCTCCTTTGTTGGCCTTTGTTAGTTCTTTGAATATATGCTTTTCTCTAAGTTTATTCTTTATCTCTTATAGCTGTAGATGTTTCCCCCATAATTGTATCATCTTTATACAGTGCCTTGTAACAAGCACTGCTTTCAGAGGAAACAAATTAAGAAACATACTCTTCGCCAACAATTTTGATCATGTTCAAACACTGTTACCTCTTAATTGTACCATTGCTCTAATTTCTTTACTGGCATTTCTACCTCCAGTTTCCCCTTTCCTCTAATTATCTGCTGCCTGTGTAATCTTTCTTAAAACTACACCTGATCATGATATGAGCTACTCTACAATTCTAAATCAATCACCTGCTCAAAGAACTTTGATTTTTCTCCATTGAACGATTAAATTCCCATTTGGAGTTTAAGGTCTTTCACTATTTGACCACAGTCTGCTTTACTCAATCCTCTATACCCTTCACTGCAGTCATATTACAGTCTTTTTTATTCCTAGAGCATTCCCTATACATTTCTATTCACATCCCTTTGCTCATGTTCACTTAGTCTTAAATAATCATCCCATGAGACCCATCTACTTGATACCCTATGTGTCTTTTAAGAATTAGCTCTAATAACACTTCATGTGAGTCCTGTTCTTCCTACTTTGGGTCATTAATATTTTCTCCCTGATTTCCTATTTTACATTATATGTCTGCATCTTTGCATTGGATGTTAAACACTTCAAAGGAAGAAATGATTTCATAGATTATATTACTAATGGTCAAAGATTTTATACATGAGTTATTAAAAACTAAATATCTGTTGAATGATACTGAATCACTGAGGATACAATTTTTTTTAAAAACCCTGTAACCAGTAATATATACCTAGTATCTAATTGTAAAACCTAATTTTCCTGTGTCCGTTTTGAGTTAGTTAAATCAAGAAAGCATCAAACTAGATTAAATGAAGATCAGATTTTGAGATATCATTTTGCTCCATGGAATCTTCAAGATGCATTAAATTAAATACAGTAAAAGTAAAAGTATGCAAATCGATATCAATGTCAGTAGTCGCTGTTCATTTATTGAATCAACCTGGGTACCAGGAAAAAAATGGCACACTGAAGGTGAGTAATTTTTAAATGGTTCAATAAAGGGCTGTTTGCAAAAACTGGGTATGGTTTAAGGAAACCAAAGGATACGGAGCAGTACCCTGAAGGTAGTAACACCTAGTACGGAAAACTTCACCACCCCTTGGGCAGAAGTGGTGAGAGGCTAGAGCCCCTACCAGAACCTGGAGAAAGAGAGCTCTGAGAGAAGGCAGACTTATAGGAGCTGTGACCCTTGATAGGCAGGATGCAGCTAAACTGTAGCAACCCCATACCCAACCCTACTTCCTGCTTCTGCCCTCTTGCTAGTATTTCCATGGCCAAATCCAGCCAGAAACCAATCTTGCCTTGAAACCCAAGGACCAAGGGAGGCCAGTAATGTGGTAAAAAAGAGAGTAAGGTGGAGAAGAATAGAGAGTGGATCTGGAAGGCAAATGTTTGATATCTGGGAGTTATTTTTGGACATTTTGTTTTTATTTTATGCTGCTGAATCTTGGTATCAGAAGAATAATTCATGGAATTTATTTCATTATGAAATATATTGCTTAATAAAAACGTGGAAATTTCTTTTTGGCTAAAGGAAGTCTTCAGCCCCAATTATTTCGCATTTTTGTTAAGAAACTCAACATCTGCATCAATAATATGGGGGAAAAAAACACTGTTGAAGGAGGGGATTCAGAAACCTTTTGATTATAGCTTTCTGTTTGAGTACATAATCAACTTCACAGTCAGGTATTTTCAGGTCTTAGAATTACTAGTAGTGCTAACGTGCCTCAGTAAGACTGTTTTATTCTTCTCAGGAAAGGCTGTGAAGCACAGATTCATTAATATAACTTTTGAGATTTGTAGGTTAATTCGGTAGCCTCCTTCTACTTGATAGATACACACCTGCCCTAATTTCTTGCTTGAAATGTATAAAATGCCAAGCAAAAAGATACGCACTGAAAAATTCTGATGAATTAATCCTAAACCTTAAAAAGTAGTTGTGAAGATAAAAAAAATGTCAAAAATCTAGAATAATTTTAATAGCTAATTCTTTTTGTCCCAAAAGCCAAGGAACATGAAAAATTATCTTTCAAAAATAGTAATTTTCTTACTTTGGTAGTATTGTATTTTAAAGCATAAAATATAAGTTTAGTTATAATATCTAATTTCAGTCTCATAACAAACCTAGCTATGATGCATATTTAGATACATTCTATTACTCAATTTTCCTATTTAAGAAAAATTCCATGTTAAAACGATTATAATATTCTTGAGGTCCAAAACTAATAAATGAAAACCCTGCAAATGAGCTTTTGACTCCCAGTGTAGTATTCTTTAGACTCTATCAGGATCTATAAATATTTTTGAGCACATAACAAAATGTGTATATCATTTACTATACTAAGAACACTTTAGAACACACACAGAAAGAATAAATTTTAAAAGCATGAGGTAAAAATAAATGTAAATAGAAGACCTGAGCTTTTTAACCTGCTCTCAGCATACTTGCATACCCTACTTTGAAAATTATTGGTCAATAGTACATACACCAATTTATCCTCTGAATTAAAATATATTTGCACTCCTTAGGGTTTACCTCATGCAAAATGAACCAAAGGTCCTTAGATAACCTATGCCCAAAATTATGAATGAAGAAAAAGGAAAAACTGTGAAGGGCATTTTTGAGACAAAAAATTTTAAGATTTGATAACCATTTAGATATAAGGAGCATTGGAAAAGATATTCAGAATGATTTATAATTTTTTTCCTATAGCCATTAGGCAAACGCTGATTATTTGAGTTATGGACTATAAGAGATAGGACATCTAAGTGTACTTTTATATTACTATTAATTTGAAAATCTTTCCATAGTTTATTGGCTATCCAGCTTTTCTCTAATATAAAGGATCTGTAAGTTCTTTTGCCTTGTTCTGCATTGGGACGATTGCCCTTCTCTTGTTTGATTTATAAGAGTTCTCAATAGATATAGATATTAACGTTTTGTCCATTTTATGTTCTTTGTGTCTGGTCTCTTTTCCTCAACATTTTGTTTGGGAGACATCCATATTTTCATGTGTCATCATAGCGTTCATTCTTACTGTTGTATAGTATTCCATTTTTACTCCTACTAAGAGAATTTCCTAACTCAAACTGGGTTAAACAATAAGGAAATATATTTTCTCAGATAACTGGAAGTCCAGATGTAGGACAGACCCTGGGTGTGATAAACAGAGCTGCAATGATATTATTAAGATATAAGTTTTCTTTCATCTCTCTGAACTGCTATTCTTATGATCATAGGATAGCTGCCAGGGTCAATGGGTCATGTGATAAGGTTTTACCAGCAGAATGTGACCAGGGGAATTTATATCACTTTCACACTTGGCCAAGCCTTTCTTTTCCTTTCCCATATGCTGAAACCTGGACCTGAAAGTAACCTATTTCTACCACACAGATGAAACAATGACCTTGGGCAAGGTAGAGAAACATGATGAAAAGAATCTGAGACCCTGAATGACCATGTGGAGCATAGCTTCCTGACATCCTGAAGCACCTGAATCAGGAAGTTTACGTACCAGATTTAAAAATCCTGTTTTTAATAGTCACTGAATTGTTGGGTTTCTTGGTTATTAGCAACAGAGTCTTCACCATAACTTAAGTCAGACCCATTAAGTTTAAAATACAATAGAGTTGTTTTTTGTTTTTTTTTTTTTTTTTTTGCAGTACGCGGGCCTCTCACTGCTGTGGCCTCTTCTGCTGCGGGGCACAGGCTCTGGACACACAGGCTCAGCGGCCATGGCTCATGGGCCCAGCGGCTACGCGGCATGTGGGATCTTCCCAGACCGGGGCACGAACCCGTGTCCCCTGCATCGGCAGGTGGACTCTCAACCACTGCACCACCAGCAAAGCCCCCTTTCTCAAATTTTCTCTAAAGTCTTTCTCAAATTTTCTCTAAAGTCTAATGAATTAACATGAATAATGCAAAGACTATACTGACAAGTCGATTCTGAATATGAATTTTTTAATAAGCAAAACCCCCTATGGATTAAACACAACATAGTTTAATTCAAATCATTAAGAGATGCTAATATTAGTTTAAGCTTTAAAATCTGAAATTTGAGCATGATAACCTCATAAAGTCAGACGTGGGTATTATTGGTTTTCCTTGGTTCATATTTCCATTGCACAAATAGATTTATATAGTGTCTATATCAGATAGGTAAAATATATATCAGGAAAGCAAGTTTATAGTAGAAAAATTAGAACTTATAATTGATCAATTAATCACTGAACAGAAATATTAATAAGTTTTTTCATTCACTCATGAAGATTTTATGACAAATTCTCAGTGAAAATCTGTTCCTTTAATCAAAATAGAAAATGGTATTTTGGCACTGGGATCAAAATCATGTTGCTAACAATTATTTAGTATATACTGATGATTTAATTTATTAAATAATTTGGGATTAGTTTCATCATGGCGATACTCATAAATTGGCAAATCTATGTCTAAGACTAAACAATACAAAGAATATTTTCAAGTATTCTTCAAATATTCACTATGTTCAAGAAGTATAGCAAGGACAGCTTGTTCTATGATCTACAAAAGACCCCATTTTATACTGCTTTGATTTACATCCTAATTTTTACAGATGAAAACATAAAGATGGTATACGTTTTTGAGTAGCAGCAATACAAATTGCTGATTAAAAAAATGCCAACCCTCCTCACTGAATCTGCTTGCTAATATGACACACATTTTTGTTGCACATTTCTATTATAAGCCCTCTTTTCATTGCACAAGAAATCTGAAGTTATGGAAATGTCATTGTAATAAAATATGATAATCTGTAGTTTTAGGTTATTTTAGATCAAACTAGGGCCTAGACAAAACTTTTCTAAAATCGACTTTACCCATTTCTTAAACAGGTACATATTTTGATGTAACAAAACATCTTTTATATTACTACATGATACTTCTCATCAGGTATCATTGGGGAAATTCAACAAAGTTGAGCCTTAACCCATTTATAGGGGCATTTGGGTTTCAAAATTTTTAAAACTTTTCAGGAATTGTGCTCAAAAAAATTCCTCATTTGTGTGTATGCCTTATTACAAAAATTTTTTTCACCATACTTACACATGATTTTAAAACAAAGGGTGTTTAAAACTAGTTAAACTAAATATTTTGCTTAGTTCTTGAATCGCCAGTTGCCACAATCAGGAAATATTTTAAACTTTTTGTATTATTCCCTTATCATAAAGGCTTTATCTCCCCTGTTTATTTAAAAGGAGAGAAAAATGTCAACACAGTCGAAATATACATATCTGCTAATACCCATAAAGTCATAGAGGAATAAAACACAGAAGGAAAGTAAAGTGACAGTAAAATATGCACTTGAAATTTCACAATTTGGATTATAATTCTTACTGATAGATCTCTTATTTTGAAGCAGGTATTCTGCAGATAGCATTTCAATAAAATTTTTATAACATTTTAAGGTAGATGGTATGTTCATTTTAATGGTGAGAAAACTAAGGCTTAGAGAGATTAACTAATTTACACTCAAAGTAGAAGTAGGGCCAATAGGCTTTTTTCCATTCTTCCATTCCTACTGCCTCCTAAAAATGTTTTCTTTCGCTATTAGAAAACGACGTAAAGGGGATAGAAATACTTTTCATATACCTACTTATTCTCACCAAGTTTCTTCTCATATTTCTTGGTTATAGGGGAAGATGTTAATGTTCAAAACTATCAATTACTTTTAAGCAAAATGCAGTGTCCTCAATACCCAGGATTAGAAAAAAATCTCAAAACTATTTTCTTTGGCAACTTGTTTTATAATATATGCTATGAAACTTTTGGAATATTCCACAAACAAAACAAACATTCTAACTCATGATTTTTTTCTAGCTGTAACAGAAACTCTTCTCATTGTTTTCTGCCTCCTTAAACTGAAGTGTTCTCCACCACTTAAACACCCTTTTACACCTATGATTTTTACCAGGTACAATGGTATCCTCTTCAATACTAGGCAAAGGTGTTATTCATTAACAAAGTACAATCAACTGATTTTAGAACGTTTGTTAAGATAATCACATTTTTTTTTCTGCATTGAAACTACAACTGAGACTTAAATCACTTTGTTTTGGGACTTCTGATATACATATAATTCATAATTTCTTAAAAATTCTTAAACATTAGCAATATTAGGCAAAGTAGCTGTGTGCTATGCTGTCAAGTCTAAAATGTATAAAAATTATGAAATGTTTAGACTGTCTAATCTTTAGATTGTTTTAAAAGATCACTGTTTCATAAAGCGAAAAGTAAATGAGTTTACAAAGGCTAATCAAGTTCAGATATTAAAAATAGGTATAATATATACATACATGTATATTTCTTAAAGAAACGTGTAAACATTTCACACACTTTAAATAATAGTCGTGGGATAGCTTTAGGTTATTTTTAGTGCACCAAATTTATTTGCCGATCAAAGAATTACTATAGGCAGATAGTTTAAAAATTCCCAGGGCTGGGGGTGGGGGGGCAGAATGGGGTAAACAAATCAGTATATATTAGATGTATAAGGACTAGAGCCAGGGCAGACATGAGTTTCTAAATTATATATATCACCTTTTTCATAAAAGGGTGGTACTTCATAGGCTATCCAAGTAACACCGACTTATAAAAACAAACCAAATACTTAGAATGTTGGCCACATAAGAGAGAGCGGCTAGAGGCTCTGGGAGACTTAAGAATGAACAAACTCAACCGATTCAAAATGTATTATTCATCCCTCAAAGAACCAAAACAGAGGGAAAAAATAGCACAGGTCCTCACAACACTCAGAAAACTTCAGGCATTAGGACGTGTTGACTGGCACCCATTTCTTGCTGTTTTAAAAGCCGCCCCTCCGCTGCCTGGCCTCCCTCCACGGAAACGAGCAGGGGCCAGAGAAGGTTGATCTGTACACGTGGACTCAGACGGCCCCGCGCCCTTCTCAGCCTCTGCCGGCCGAACGCTACTCGCCCCCGGAAGTGGCCGGCCAGGCTGCATCGGCAGGTGCGCGGCTCAGGAGCGCGCGGCTCAGGAGCGCGCTAGCTGGGGGCAACCGTGTACGGAGGAGGAGGGGCCCGCGCGAAGCCCCGCCTCCCCCCGGCTGCGGCCTCGGGCTACAGCCAGGGTTCCGAGGGTTCGGGCTCGGGTTCCGGGGTTCGCTGGCCTGAGTCGGGTCTACGTGGACAGGGCTCCTCCTTGTCCCCACGCGGGCGCGGCCCCCGCTGTTCGAGGTGCAACTGCAGCAGGGCCCGGCGGTACATGGCCTCCAGCTTCTCAAGCCGGGCTCTCAGGGCCCTGGGGCTGCCCTGCTCGTCCTCGGGGCCGCCGCCCCTAGCTCTCCTGTTCGTGCTGGCCTCTTCGGGGCCCGGGGTCGCCCTCGCCGCCTCCGCGTACGCCCCGTCACCACCCTCGCCGGGGAGCCGCAAGGCCTGACGGAAGAGACTGCGGTTCTCGCGCTTCAGCCGCCGGTTCTCGAGCCGCAGTCGGGCGTTCTCCTCACGCAGCCGCGCGTTCTGTCGGTCCCGCTCGTCCCGCGCGCGGATGGCCTCTAGGTGGCTCGCCGCCAAGTCGGCGAACCGCTCCTCCAGCTGCTGTCGGGCGCCGCCCGCGCGGCCTCGCCAGCCCCCGCTGCCGCCACCCCCTTGCCGCCACCCCCACGAACGCGGCCCGGGCGGCCCTGCCCGCGGCTGTCCCCTCCGCCGCAGCTCCCGCGCCTGGTGGCGCCACCACGCATGCGCCACATCGTCCCAACCACGCCGCCAGCCCCTTGGGCCGAGGGGCCGCGCGCCCAGGCGCCAGCGAGTTCCGGGCCCGGCAGGGCAGTCGGGGCAACGGCGCAGGAGGAGAGAAGGTGGCGGCTGCTGGCTTGGGGCCAGAGGAGGCCGGGAGTTTGCCCGGTTTGAGGCGTGTCTTGTCTCCTCGGGTGGAGCTGCCCCCTGGGCCTGCGATCTCCAGGCGGGCTCACACACAATGCCCCTGGGGAGCGCCCTGCGGCTCAGGCCTCCGGCAGCGCGGGGAAAAGCGTGTATCCTCGGCCGGGCTCTGCCAGGGCTCTTCGGCGCGGGCCAGGGCACTGCAGGAACCAGCCGGCCTCGCCCTGTCTCCAGCGCAACCACCAGTTACCTTGCCTTTTACAGGGCAATCTCAAAGCAAATAATATTACAATGAGAAGTTCTGGGACAGCTTTATGGGGCACGTTGAAAAGCTATAACGGGTTTATTTAGAACCCAGCGGTTTAACCCACCTCTAAGCTTAAGGAAACATTCAACAGAGTGGAGCTGAGCACCAGTCATGAGGCCCTCAAGTGGGAACGGGTAGCTCTCAAAAGAATATAGGCAATTCCCAGTTTGTGGACAGCCAGGGTTCCACTTGGCAAATTGTTTGCAAGTCTATAGAAACAAGGTTATACGTACTTGATGTGCTCAGGTCTGTTAACAAAACCTATGAAACTCAAAATGTGTCTCACACGTTCAAGAAACTTTACTCAGTAAATTCCAAAATTTCTGGGTGGATACAGCTCATTGAATGAATCACACTCTGTTTCTAAGGGACTCAACTTACACAATAATTGGATAATTGAAAAGTAAATTAAGGATAAGACACTGATGCCAGAATCTCATGGGAGAGAGAGGTGTTAGCCAGAACCTATATTTTCAACAAGGTCCCAGGTAATTCTTAGGTTAACTGAAGTCTTCAAACCACCGGAACAAGTAAAGGAACTAGCAGAGCATTTGAGAAACCTGGTTCACAATTGGGGTTTTCCTTGAACAGTACAAACAAAGGTAAGTAACTAGGGGAAAAGACAGAATTATTCAACTTTTATCCTAAAACACCACAAACACAAACACAATCGTCATTATCATTTCATGAAATCAAAAAGGATATATAACTTCAGAATTTCAAGAAATATAAATTTAGTTTTATGAAAGAAAACCATATCATTCCTAATTTCCAATAAAAGTAGATGGTGAAAACTTTGTTACAGACATCCACCAACTTTTCTATGTACTATTGAACAAAAAATAAGTTTTTTCCCATAGTGTGTATGGAGGCTGCAAGAAAAAATGCTGGTGTGTAAGGAAAGGTGATTAGTTCCCGATTTTAGATAAGAGCTTTAGGGAGCCCTGAGATAAGAAGATAGATATGCCACACAAGTTAGAGAGACTCTGCATAAGAAAGATGCAGTCACCCCTTGGGTGTTATGAATTGAGTACTAGTGTCTTTTATTTTTTGTTGGCTTCACTCTTCTTACCCTTACGTTAGTAAATCTACTAGTATTCTCTTTTTACAATTTATCAGATTAAAGCTGCTTTGTTTCCTTTGTAGAATAGTAAATTTTTGTACCTAACCACTGTAATGAACTATACTGAGTTTCCTAAAGAACACTGACACTGGTTATATGAGAAGGCCTCCATGTCCTACTCTCTACCCCTGATCCAACCCCAAAGTGCTCTCTTTTGCCTTGATAAATTAATGAAGTAATATAAAATATCATGAAAAGCAGGTAAAACTCATTAAGCAGAAGAACATCCAGTAAAATTGTCAGTTTGTTTTATGTATTTTACAGTAACTAATCTGATTATATGTATATACTCCCAAAAGACAGAACCCACTAATTCTGCCACTCTGCAGGCATGTGGCTATATAACTATTTTTATTTTACTAAAAGAAAGGAAGGAGGGGAAGAAAGAAAAGGGCAAGACAAAACAAACAAAAAACAGGGTGGGGAGAGAAAATTGATCCAGCAAAGATTATTAATCACAATCATGAAGGTTATCTGTGCAAAGCAATGAACATTCACCTTAGGGTTAATGGAGATTCCACCCATCTTCCCAAATAGGAGGTAGAGGCAATGGATGTGATCTCTAAGTTGAAAGATGATTTGGAATAGAGTTACTAAAATGATCACTGCCCAAATTATTCCTTGTATTTAAATATATTTAAATTCACTTAGAATATTGTCAAGAATTGTATACCTGAAGATGAACATTACAGCATTTCTAAATATAGTAGGACAAAAGTTAGTAAAAATGGTTCTACCGACTATTATTTGTTAGTAGACTACATATGAAAATATTATTGCACAAATAATATAACATATATGAAAGTAAAATGAAGAAATCTTAGAGAAAAAAATTATGGAAATTATAAAATTTAAAAGCAATTATCCTTCAGAGAATATAGAAAAACATAAGCTCTTAATTAGAAAATATACATAAAATAAACACTTGTGCTTTCTTTGAAAAATGGGAGCTTGTAAGCAGTAAAATTACTTGCTTACTGAAGAGAAAAAAGGCTCAAAGGACACAGATTGCTTTTTTCTGACACTGTAATTATTGTTCTTTAAGCTACCCCTACTCAAGAAAAAGAGATAAGAATTCTCCTATAATAAATGTGACAGTTTTATAAATAAAAATAAAAACTCCAACGGACTATGTGCACTTTGTGTTTAGAAAACTCTAATGCCAAAGATTATTCCTTCTCTAAGGTTATAAAATTTGTAGTAAAAGAGCAGAAAAAGTAGAAGTAAGTAGTTTAGAGTACTTGATTTCGCTCTTTCCCTGAAACAGCAACTTTTTAGTTTTTTGGGGACTAAAAAGGGGACTTTTTGTAAGTATTATTATCAATTATTTTCTCTCTCCACACCCTCACTGCCCATTCTCTAACTGTTCAACACTTGTATTTCATTTTACGTAAGAGAAAAAAAGATGAATAGATGAAGTGACAGTCATTGTGCTTCTTTTTTTTTTTTTTTTTTTTTTTGCGGTATGCGGGCCTCTCACTGTTGTGGCCTCTCCCTTTGCGGAGCACAGGCTCCGGACGCGCAGGATCAGCGGCCATGGCACACAGGCCTAACCACTCCGCGGCATGTGGGATCTTCCCGGACCGGGGCACGAACCCGTGTCCCCTGCATTGGCAGGTGGACTCTCAACCACTGCGCCACCAGCGAAGCCCTGTGCTTCTTAATATAATGCCTTGCACCAACATTTCTGTAAATACTGGAGTTAAGAAAAGCTGTGTCAGCAAACTGGAGTGGCACTGTTTTTTTCGCCTTACACTTCCACTTTAGTACTTCTCAAAACCAACTTTGAATGACAGCTGAGGTCATTGACCCCTTTCTCCCATCCTCCAAACAAGTTTTCTTTATTTTTATTTTTTTTCCCCATATACACTCTCTGGTATATATTTCTAAGTGCTGGCTTGAGAAAGAGGCCCTATTACATACATAGTTTCCTGTATCCCCAGTTGATTTCTAAGATTCTTTTATTTTCATACTTATTTGACTCTCATTTCTCCATTTTGGACATTTCATATCAAATGAATCATATGTTAAGGTAATTTATGGCACACTCACACTGGGACAAGTCATCCTATATCAAATGCCTCTGTGTGGCCTCTCTCCTTAAAACATCCTATAATATATCATCAAATGAACTTGGTTAACAACTTTGACCAAGGTCGATTGTATAATTATGTTGAACTCCTTAGTCTGGCAGGATGCCCTGGGTGTTTCTATTCTTACTTTCCATTATTCCTCTGCTGCTGTATTCATGCTGCTACTGAGAGTCTTTTGTCCTGGAATTTGGGTGTAATGCATGGTCTGTGGACTGAACTGTACCCCTCCAAAATTCATATGTCAAAGCCCTAGTTGCTAATGTGATGGTATTTGGAGATGGGGCTTTTGGGAAGTAATCAGGTTTAGAGGAGGTCATGAGGGTGAGACTCTCTTCTGATGGAATTAGTGCCCATAACAGAAAGGACATCAGAAAGCTTCCTTCCCGTCTCTCTTTCCACCTTGTGAGTACACAGCCGAAAGATGGCCACCTGCAAGCCAGGAAGAGAGCCCTCACCGGGGAGTTGAGTCAACTGACACCTTGTTCTTGGACTTTCCAGCCTCTGAACTATGGAACTATGAGAACTAAAGCCTTGTTGTTCATACAGTACGTTTCATTTTTTGTCACACTTATCTGGATTGTAAAGAAAGTTTATACCCTACCATTTCATACATTTGTCTTAGATCCCCTGAACTCAAGGTGTTTTTCCCTCTTTTAGACATGGATAACGTACTGCAATACCTGTTCCAGTAAATTGATGCTGAGGTCCTTCTTGTACAAGTAGATCTGTACAAGATATGAATTAATATTTCGTGTACAAGTTAATATTTCTTGTACAAGTAGATCTGTACAAGATATGAGTTCCTGGAGCAGCTTATATTGTGTGTGTGTGTGAGAGTGTGATACAAATATTTCTTGAATGACTAGGATATTGAAAGCATTAATTCCTCATTCTCTTATATAATCTTAAAGGATGATTTTACCAAGTAAAACTTTAACCATTTAATAGTCAATAAAGTTAACCTATATATCCAAAAGCTGAGCTAATTGAAACTCACCAAAAAAGGTTTTTAGAACGCTGACAATTTTCAGACTGAACTAGGAAGGAGGCTGGCATTGCCTTGTTAATGACAAGCCTTCTTAAAGACTTATCTTAATATATAGTGGGCCTTTATATGTAGATTTTTGAATATGTAATAAATAAGAGGTACAGGTTTTGGAGTAAGACATACATACCCAGATTTCATAAACACCACAACCCTCCCACTCCAGATGTATGACCTTGGGCAGCCTTCTGAAGCCACAGTTCCCTCATTTGTACAATGGAATAAAGTAGTATCTACCTCATGGGGTTCTTGGGAAGAGCTCTTAAAAATCTTAAAATAGAGTCAGCCAGCAAGGATTACACATTAACTCTTGATACTATTATTAATTTGTTGTTTTTATTTTATAAGACATTAATAGAATGAGTTCTTGTGAAGAGCCGGTGGTATTTAAACTCCCCATATGAGTTATTTGCTTAAGGAGCTGCCCCGAATATAATATGCAGCCCCTTTGCAGATACGATTTTTATTTTTTGATAGTTCTCATTAAATGTTTGGGTTTTAAAAATCCATATTTTGTAAGCTCCATATGCTGAAAAACTTAGTTAATCACATTCTGAGCTTGGGATTTGCTAACATTCTCTCTAAAGCCCTAGCTGAACACGGTTTTATTTTCTGGGAGCAGATTTATTAGGGCTATGAAGAGCATGTATTGATGCTTGGTAGCATGAATATCTCTTTATTGGAATAATTACTAGAGGGTTAGGAATTGAGAATATTGATTGCATTTATTTAATCTTTTGATATGGACAAAAATATTAAAAACCATCAAACACTAGCATTGCCCTTTGACAACATCATTTAATTCTAGCTACAGGGAAAATTGTGACATAAACAAAAGCAGCATGACTTATCTGTCTTAATTAGGATACTTTCTACAGTGGAGGAAAGACCCTCCTTCCTTTAAATATAAAAGCACTAGCCAGACTAATAAAAGAGGGCAAGAGCGTTATAGGTTAAGCAGAAAGTAATGTAGCTAAGAGCAAAAGGTATCCACACAGAACACTTGGCCAAAGGAAGTCCAAAATGGAGACTTTTTAACATGGGAAATGTCTTTGTAGTTCTAGAGTAGTGTCTCCATGCTTGTAGATTAGCATTATTCCTTATATTGTCTGGACCTGTGCTGTACACTAGCCACTAGCCACAGGTGGCTATTTAAATTTCAGCTTAAATGAATTAAAATTAAATAAAATTTTAAAATTAGTTCTCACATTACGCTAGCTACATTTCAGGTTCTCAGTAGTCACATGTGGCTTACTGGCTATCATGATGGATTGAAGAGATATAGAGCATTTCCATTATCACAGAAAGGTCTATTGGACAGCACTGGGTCAATCAGTATACCCCACTTCTTACTCTAATTATTGGTCTCAATCTTCAGAAAGCCATGGTGAAATTGATATTGGAAAAGAAAATGCAAGAGATCACTCTGCATATTTCCAGCATTTTCTCTAGGTTTGATTTCATGTCAATGAAACCGTTTTTTGTTTATTTGTTTGTTTTGTTTATTTTATTTTAAGAAAAAAGGCCATATATTTTAGGGTAAGGATGAAAATATAAGTGTTACTTAAGCAGACACCTTTGTATTATGAATTAGTCCAGTTTCTTACAACATAATAATTAGCAACCAAGAAAGCAATTAAAAACTAAAGCCATTTAACTCGATTTTCACAGGAATTATTAAATTCCAAAGTTACAGTTTACCTAGACGCAGAAGAGCAGTAAGAACGTTCATATTCTTAATATCTTCCCGAACTTCAACGTATTCAAGAATAAAGACCTCAGACCCAGGCAGGTCAATTTACCCTGCAAAATTTTCCCTAAGAACAGTACGGCTGAAAAGTGGCTCTCCTAAAACAGAAGGTACTTTCAGAAGAGTTATATAAGCGAAACACACAGGCCAACTGAGTGATGCGGAAACCACCTCATGCAAGAGAAACGCAGCAAACACAAGTAACCCACATTCACGTCTCAGAACCTGTCAGGGTCTCAGAATAACAATCAAGGTTGATTGTAACATCCTACCTCTCCAGTGACAGGATGGAAAGTTTTTAATGAAAAGTTATAAACAATTAAATGAATGACAGTCCTAACACACTTTCTGGAAAAGATTCTTTTTTTTTTTTTTTTAACACTTCATTAACTATCTGGAGTATCTTTAAACAAGTATCTTCTCTTGACCTCTTTCTCTATTCTGTTAGGATAAAGTGAGTATTTTTAATTCTCTTTACTATTAGAAGTGCCTGTCATAGGCAGTAGATGTGTGCATGGAATGTGTCACAAATTGGAGGGGAAGCAGAGAAACTTGCTCAAAGCCTCTTCCCTTCAAACCACTTATTCCAAACGCCAAGTCTTTCCCACGTCCCCCAGCACACTGAGAACATCCTGCTCTCGCGGCCACCTGCCCTTCCTTCCATCAGGCAGAGTGACAGCAACGCCACCTCCTCACAGAGGTGTCCCATGCGGTGATGGGGGCCAAGCCCTTGTCTCCCGCCCATCGGGGTGAGGTGGGAGGTGGAGGTCAGGTAGGTGGCAGCAAAAACACAACTGCTGGCATTGCACAGATATTTTCTCGGCTTCAAGTACACAGCGCTAGAAGGATAGGGAATTAGGGTCGGCCTGCTTTCCAGAGCAGGTGTAGATTCATTCATTCACTTAAACATTCCTGAGACACCTCCTATGTGGTTGGTACTGCTAGTTCAGAACTGGAGGCTGAGGCTCACGAAGGCCAGCAGCGCAGCACGAAGCGATTGCGGAAAAGCATTATTATTTGTTTTATCTTCTCTTCACGGTTTCACCTCAAATCAGGAACACGTCCTGGAGACCAGCGGGCTCACCACGGCCGGGGAAGGGGCATCCTGGGAGCTCCAGTTCCGGCAGGAATCTGGCCGCAGGAGTGCGGGGGCCGGGGCCGGAGCAGGCTGGAGGCGAGGGACCGCGGATGCAGGCGAGGTGCAGAGCGCCCATGGTCCCAACCCGGCCCCTGCCCCGGCCCTGGTTCCACCACAGCACGCCCGATCTCGGTGTTTTGTATTTTTAAATCAACCCTGAACAGATAGGGCCCTCTTATTCTTAAGCATACGTATCAAAAATAGTGATTCTGGCTCAATCTGAGTTCTCCAGCTACGTACACATCACTGAAGGTAGTAACAGGAGTCTGGGAATGATTTCTAATTAGAACTAAGTTACTTACCAGCTATCTTCAGAAGGGTGCAAAAAACCAGGTAATTTATTTTTTCTTTTACCACTGCCCCTCAAACCCACTCTGTCACTCTTCCTTGCCTTCCCTTATATAATATCTCGAAAAGAACCATTAATTTACAACTACTTCTGAATATTAATGAACAGTCCTCACTTTCAGATATTAAAAGTCCACTGCAATATAATTCAAAACTTAAAACGCTCATCCAATCCCCTGTTTCTCATCTCCTCACAGCACTGTCACTACCCATTTCCCCCCAGATTGGAATTAACCAGCCTTAATGGAAAAGGAGGGTGAAATTGATGTTTATTCTCTTCCATGCTTTACCTCCTCACCCACCCTCCTGAAGTCATCTTCAGCTAACCCTTAACCTTTAAGATTTATCCAGGCAACAGTGTCCCACAAACACCAAGCGTCTCACTACACTCCACCTGTCGAAGCATACACTAAGAATATCAGTTTCTGCAGTTAGAGTGTTCTGCTTCAGGCTGAATGTCAGTTTCCATTCTGTGGACTACTCACAGGATATAGCTGTGGCTCTTCTGAGGAACTTTTACTTAGAATACGTAGGGAGCGGGAACCTCAGGAAAACACTCTCTGTTAGACTCTTCCAAGATGTTCATATCCCCAGTCTTCTCTCTGATCATGCTGCCCTCTTATATACAGGACAGTGAATCAGTTTCCCAGTTCAAATCCCTTGATGAAGGTTCTCGATATGGTTTAGCCTCTCAGACAGGTATGCACCTATAATCAATGTCTAGTTTTGGCACTTCAGCTGAGATGAGGACAAGTTCTACCATATTTCAAAGAGATATTTGTTCTAGTGAAGGCTGTACATTCATTCAATCAAGTAGTATTTAATAAATTCAACTATGAACCAGTATTTTAAAAACTTAAAATATATAAAGTGCCTAGCACATTGTAGGAACTTGAACGTGTATTGCCATTACAGTTGTAAACTCTAAACTTACAAGCCCTCAGATTATGCTGGATCCCTATATCCTTTCCTCTTCTCTATGTTTTCATTAAATATTTCATCCAATCCAATAACCTTATTTTTTTTCTGTGCTAGTGCTTTCCAAATTTATCTCTCAACCCCAAAATTCTACTCTGAGTTCCAGCTTCTGATTTCCAGCTTCATACATCGATTCTCACCTGACGCGTTTTCTTGACTATCTCACAGGTGTGTCCAACAATATTTTCAAAATGGAACTCTTACACTGCCCTGCTCTCCTAACCTGTTTTGCTCCCAGACTTCTCCATCTCAGCAATTAGTCCCACCATCCATCTTGTGCTTTAAGCCAGCTGTCTTCTTTGATTCCTTCTTCTTCCCTATCATTCCCACCCCTGGTACTAGATCCATCTCCAGTTGTTCATTTCTTCCTCTAAAAAATCTTGGTTTTTCTCAGCATCTCCTCTGACCACAGATTAGTCCAAAGCACTACCCTCTATCATCTGGCCTATGCTGCAACTGCTTTGCTGGTCTCAATATTTACCCTATCAAATCCCTTCTGCACAGAGCCACCAGTGTGACTTTTTGTTTTTGTTTTGCGGTACGCGGGCCTCTCACTACTGTGGCCTCTCCTGTTGCGGAGCACAGGCTCCGGACGCGCAGGCTCAGCGGCCATGGCTCACGGACCCAGCCGCTCCGCAGCATGTGGGATCTTCCCGGATCGGGGCACGAACCCGCGTCCCCTGCATCGGCAGGCGGACTCTCAACCACTGCGCCACCAGGGAAGCCCACCAGTGTGACTTTTTGCAAGCATGAATATGAGCATGCTGTTTCTCTGCATAAAACCCTACAGTGGCGTCCCATTATGCTTCCAATAAAATCTAAAACTCTTATCATAGCCTACAAATTTCTGATAATCCCTAGCTCCTGCGTACTTCTTAAGACTCACCTATTTTTATTACCTACTTTTCTAATACACTCTAGCCATGCTGGCCTCTTTAATTCTCGGAGCTTGTCAAATTGTTTCCTGCTTTAGAGGTTTTGAACATTCATTTCTATCTAATTGGAATGTATTCTTCCTCTGCTCTGTGTGACTTGTCATGATTAAAAAAAATCATTTAGATCTCAAGTTAAATATTCTTTCCATCAAGGTTTTCCTAGATGACAACCATCTTTGCTGTCTATCCCTTTGCTCTATTCACTTACTTCAGAATGTTGACAATTAGCCTTGACTATATTTTATTAAATTTTCCACTAATCTGTAAGTTCCATTTTAATACTACATTTTGTTTATCTATTCTGCCAGTCTGTAAGATACAAAGAAATAGAGCCCATATCAGATTTGTTTATCATTTTATACTATCTAGGATAATATAGGTGCTCAATAAATACTTGTTGAATAAAAAATGAATCCAGAGGTGACCAACAGTTCTTTTTCAGCTGTTAACGTCTACAAATTCTTGATTATTAAAAATGAAGTTACTACTGAATTTATTTTTACCAAGGCTAATTTTTCAAATATTAGGAAAATAAGAGGACTTTGGAGTTCAAATAGGGATAAACAGTGGCTTAGTGTGATCATATCTGCAGGAAGTATCCAGATTTAGAGAGAGATTCACCAAGAAGAAACAACAATCCACCTAATCAGTAGAATTTAGGCTACAATGAAACAAGACTTGGGAGAAAATACTATAGTGTTGACTAAGCGCTTTAAAACCTTTTTGAGTTTAGGGAACTGATTCTACATGATGTTTTTCTAGTCCCAAAGCAACTTCAATCTTAAGCAAAAAAACAAACAAAAAAAAAGACAGGAGAAAGAAAGAAAGAATAAGAGAATTAAAAAAAAATTGTCTACATTTCTAATCATATCCTGTATCATTAGATTCTCCCCATGATGAAACCTGAGACAGCAGTAAGTTAAAGGGGAAGTTTGACCAACAGGCAAGTGATGAGGAAGCAGCTAGAAAATATTAAAACAACAACAACAGAAAAACAAAAAACACTGAGGCCTTAGCAATAGGCAAAAATGTGGCCAGTATAGTAGGTGGAGTTAATTACCTCAGCATCCCTGAGGACACTGAGCAGATACCATCACCCAGTCACCACTTTTTAGTTAAATGGAAACTACATCAAAGAGCTCAAGAGTAATTATTTACAGACTGAGAGAAAAGTATTTGCATGAGATTGTGGAGAAGCAAAGAATAAGAAGTGGGAGAAGACTGTGTACCTCAAAAGAGAATAATGGAGTGAAAAGAGGATATCTGAAAAGCATGCATCTGAAATAGTGGCCACATAGAGTAGAAAGGAAATTAGAGGCTGGTCCTGCGTAATATTAGGTTTTAATTTTTCTTGAGTGTATTTTGGCTAGAACATAGATTCTAATTTCCTAGGATATAGCCCAGAAGTTCATATAGTTGAAGTTCAATATGCCATTTTAAAGTAGATGGATAGATAGCTGAATGATGAAATGGATAAGCAATGTGTTGGCAATAATATGGCAATAAGAGATGGCAAGTAAGTGACACAAGGGCTGGTACTCCCTCCCCCTTCGGTACCTATGCAGATATCACTAATCCCACTTTCTTCCTTGCTAAGGTTGAATTTGGATTCAATCTGTAAAACTTTCTCAACGCAGCGCTCCCCTACTAAAGTGTGGAAGATCTGATTTCAATTTCTTCCACAAGCTATTGAGAAAGCAAAGAGTAGAGGCTAGTTCTTACCTTTCAAGGACAACACTGTTTGGATACCCCTAAACTGTTTGAGTGTTATTACTCAGTATTTTAGCTGTAGCTAAGTGAAAGAGGTAACAATACCTCTTTGCTTGTGCTGTTAATTCTAGCTAACTTTGGACAAATCACTGAATATATTCCCCCAGATCCATAATCTCATGAACTATCTCATGACCCACATGACACGTTAAGTTTTGGGTCCATTACTGTTTTTCAATGGATGAAATGTTATACATATATGAAATATAAAGGCATTGATATATACATTTTTCTTTATGCAATTGAAAATAATTATTTCCATATACCTTTATCTTTTTACAGCATGTGGTAATAATAGAGACACATTCGTTTCTTCTAGGTCATTTGAGTTACTTATAACAGTGTAGAATAAATTATTGGTCATTTACCTCCCTTTATTTACTTGCTACTGAGAAATACACCACCATTTGGCCAGCTCTGCAGTGTAACATTAGTGATGATCCAATGAGTGGGATGAGATGGAAGCATCCCAATCACCAGACCTACTCTCAAAGCAAGCTCTGAAACCTTCTGTTCGAAAGACTAGAAATAATACTCTCCCGTTATTCCAGATATCAACAAACAACAAACAAAAGCCAAATCTCTTCTAAAATCCTCTTAAACATCTCAGATCAGGACTGTCAGCTGAGCCTATTGTTGCTTAGAGATTTAGAGGTTTCAGGGGAGGGTGCAAGAGGAGCACTGTCTGCTTTAACAGCACTGACTTGAAAAAAAATTTTTTTCCACCACCTCACAAGCGAGAGGCATCTGTCTAGAGATGAGACGAAGGGGTGTCAAAACAGAGCTATCCATCAGAATATGACTTAAGGAAAAAGATTATTCATATTTAGAAAAATATAGTAATTGAAGTCCATAGAATGAAGGCTAGGACAGACATACTTGCTAACAGGACTACATGGGGCGTATCTGCGAGTGCAAATGTGCTTCACATTCCATTCCCAGGGAATGTGCTGTCTGATTTGTTTGCATATTTTTAAATTTAATTTAAATTACTTTGTGACAGTGTGATGGTTATCATCTCTGTCTGTTGTTTTCTATTTTAGTGTACAGATAGTGCTACTCCCTAAGAAAGTGAAAGACGCGTTCATGGCCTCCAGCAGGGCTGAGGGTCCTTGTGGCAACCACTCTGAGGCTCGCTGGCCAGGGATGGGGCAGGGATGGGAGCAACCCACAGGCAGTCTGTCCTCTGGCAGGTCAGCAGACACTGATCTCTGCTCCCGCGGAATCTTACACTGTCAGTAAGTAAAATTCTAACTTCTTGTTCCCATTATTGTTTTGTATTTCAGGGAAATGGGCAGTAGGTTTGCTGCTAGAAAGGCTGGAAACTACCACCCTAACTCCTTCTTGCCAGTGAAACTTCAGCTCAGTTCAGGGATGATGAACTGGAATTGATCACTTCCTTTAAAACCTATCTTGCAAAGGTTTAAAGGGGAGGGAAGTGAGTTAAGTGAGATAATATGAGTTCCGGTAGATAAAGACATGATTAGAAAAATCACAGGCATATTAAGATTTCCTATTCTGATTTCCCACTTAGAGGCTTCATCGCATGTCTCAGAGGAGTTGTCCTGGTTTCCCATATATTTTTTTTAACATAACGAAATGTTTAATAGAATATTTAGAATCATAATCCTTATTACGGTTTCAGAATATTCTTCATGTATGACCTATACCCAATGACCTAATGGCAAATGAAAAACGTGAAATAAATATTTAATAATTCCCAATCAATTCCTGTGTTCAGGGTTCACCCAGGTATGAACTGTTCAGAAATTATTACATAGTCAAAGTAAGTGGAAAATTAGTTCTCCTTCTCTTTCTGTTAGCCTCTGTCACTTCCTCACTGTAGTTTTATCATTTCTTATTCCATTGTCTAGTTGCAATTCAAATCTATGTCTATCAAACTGAAACTTATAGTTCAAGATTTTTGTTACTTCTAGATAAAAACTACCAAAAGCGATATGTAAGTTTAAGTACATAAAAAGAGAAACATATTTTAGAGCAACTGAAGAGGCACTAAGCATACAAATATAGGGTTTTTCTTAAGCATAAATATATATCTATATTTGAGTTTTATCACTATGTATTCAGATAAAATTCTTACATGCATTGGAAGTCTTCAGATTTACCCCCAGCATAATCAGCATGACCTCTACTGAAATGTCTGCTGGTTGCAAATATGACAATTGTGAAAATTCCAACAGCTTCTGATAGCATTAATTTATGAAAACGTCACTCTCTGACCTTGGCATGTTGCAGTTCAATTTTTCAATGAACATCTAGTTCTTAGAACTTCAAATTCCATGTTGTCACTGGAGGCCCAACAACTTGCTTTTTTGTCATGTGTTCTGGACCTGACATAGGGCTGTATGTATCAGGTTCAGGGAAAAGACATGCAAGGAAGCCAAATCGTTTTTCATCTAAATATATTCCTCAAATTCATAAACAGTTGTAAATGCCAAATTAAGGAGCTACAGTCAATTCTTCTTTTTAAAATGTAACTACTTATTGAAAGAAAATTAGTAAATCCAGTTGAAATCCTCAGGTTTTCCCCATACCAATGAAAATAAACTGATTTTGTCTTGAACAGAAGCCAGGGTCTCTGATCTCAAGAAGTTTACAGCAAATAATGGACACTGACATTTCAATCTACCTGTGAGGTAGGTAGTAAAGATCATTGAGTATGATTTTGAACAGGGTTGACTTTCCCTTATAACACTGTGCTTCATTTAGATTCTGGTGCCAAGCATCAATGTTATTGGGCCTTCGTACCTGGATATCTGGAGACAGAACACTAACTGTGTGGAGTGAGTACTTAGAAATGAGATCTAAGTCAGAGCTCACTGAGTTCGTGCTCAGATTTCACAGGAGCCTGAGATATATTTTTTCCCTCATGTTTTCAGGCACAGTATAAGAATAGTTATTTTAATAAATATATTTTGGGTTTAAGACTGTTATTTTTACTGAGTTGTTTTTTTCTTTTAATAAGCTATTTCAATGAAAACGTTTAAGGAGATTCAAAAGAAGAGAGCCAGAAAATCTCTTAGATTATTTCCACAAAGATATGGTAAGGTGGCCAGTCCTTAAAAATACCAGAAAATAAGAAAAATGCCTTCTTATTAATTTCATGGAATCTTCAGCAAATCACTTGTAATTTGCTGTTTTCTTAAATGTTCCCTGAAGTTACAAGACTTAAACTATTAACTTAATGTATATGGAAAATTTCCTATACAGACCATAGATGGAAGTGCTGATGCTAGGAAATTTTTATGGATGAGCCTCAAAATAATTATTTTGTAGAAAAGGAAACTGAGGACCAAGAAAGATTAAGTAATTGGATCAAAAGCTGGTTAGCAGAGAAATGGGCCTAGAATTTATATTTCCTCATTCATAGTATATTGTATTTCCACTACCGCAGCTTTTCCCAGTCTTTTCTGATCTTAAGAATTATTTAGGGTACTTATTAAAAATGAAAAATTTCAAACACTGTTCCAGAAGATTGTGAGTCATAAATCTGGGATGAGACCCAGGAGTTTTCACTTTTCACAAGCATCCTAGGTGATCCTTACACTCAGGCAAGTTTGAGAATCACTGCCTCTGATTATTTTAATGACTGGATTATTTGTTTCTGCTACAATACAGACAATTGGTTGCTGAATGTAAAAATGACAGTTTCAGTCAAAGTACAACAAATTTCTCACTATCCCATATGTACGTGAAGAAAACTGAACATCCTTAATGTTTTGAATAAGTTTTGCCCATTTAAAAACTAGTAAAAATGTTCTAATCATAGAGATTTGAATTTAGCATAATAACAAAATGTATACTTCCCATATGTTAAAAGAGTCTTGCTTTCTATAATACTTAGCCTGGTCTCAAAGACCATGAGGACCCCTTAACAGCCTTCTCTTAACATTCCTTGACATCTTTTCATTCTATAACTCTCACAATGTTGCTACTTCATCCCCCAGGTCTGCTAGGTAGCACTGCAAACTTTGCAATCATCTAGACCTGCTATACATCTGAAAGTGTAAACTTTCCTCTTTCTACCTCTGACTACAAATCCCCATCCCTCCACATGCCATCTGCTTTTGCCATTCAGCTTCGTCACTGAAAACTCCAATTTCTCAACTTCCATTTTTTTGTTTCCTATCTGAACTTCTCTGCACTGTACCCTAGCTACATTGGCCTCTTTTCAGATCCCTGGACATGACAAGCTCCTTTCTCTATCCAGAGTATTCTTCTGCTAGCTTTCATACGGTTTTCTCTTCAAACTTCAGGAGGGAATTCTTTCATGACTACCTACCTATGGGAGTTGATCACTTCACCCACTCGTTATCTTCTTGGCATCCTACTGCTGCCCCTCATAGCTCTTTAACAACCTGCATATATATATATATATATATATATATATACACACACACATATATATATGTTCTTACTTGGACTATAATAGGCTATAGGCTCTGTGAGGGCAAGGCCCATGTTTTTTTACTATTATATTTCCAACACCTAACATAACGTCTAGGTTTTATTAGTTAGTTAATATGTTAACCTAAACATTTCACACTAACCTGTTACTCCTCTTAACTCTTTGTCTCAAAAAAAAAAAGGAGCATTTAGAAAGAAGATGGGATATCTCAGAAACTATTTGGTAGAACAAGCTATCTGATCTCAAAAAATGAGAAATGCAGAGAAAAAAGACAAATGAATACCCTGTTTATCAATTAGGCAGAGCTAACCTTAAAATGTCTCAGGATGTTTAACCTCTGTAATTTATTTTAAAGTACTATATTTAGTTGCTATTCCATTAGATGTTCCAATCATTTTCACCTATCCGAAACATACTGTACAGTGATTCATCAGACATCTGTGGCAAGTAAATATACACAGTGTATTTTTAGAGTATCAAGTATGTGTGTATCCATTTATAGTGTAAACAAAATTAAACCTGATCTGGAAAAAAAAGTGAATTCTTCAGATCTGACCACTATTGTCCTATTTTCATCCTTAGAACCTACATTTCCATCGTACAATTTTCAGATCACTTCTCACCTTTAAATGCCAGAATTTATAGGAAATTGTTCTTTTTCTCTGTATACAACTTTGCTAGAGGAGCCCTTCTGCAATGAACGTTGAATGCTGTTAAGCCCTATTTATGGCTTTAATAGCTTTGCATTAATGAAAAAATCAGATACCCTTTATAGACCCACCTCAGGGGTTCATCTAGGAGATGTTCTATTGATGTGAGAGTTAAATTGATTTCTGCCAAAGATGAGAAAGTAGAAAAAAGTCTCCAACTGCATGTGGATAATGAAATGGCTTGTTTTATCACAAATATTCACTGCACATGTTTTCTACTTATTCCTTCTAATGGCTGTCCCCTGCTTTTCATATAGCTCAAATCCAGATGTCTAAACTGTTATGTGTATCAACAGAAAAAGGGAATGAACAGAATCTCATAACATTTTAGTGAGAAGAGAGTTAAACATAGAGATAGCATCCCTGCATTTTGATTTGTGTGTGCACTTATTTGGATAATAGGAAAGTTTGTTTTTTATGAGTTAGACTTCCTGGAACAATTAATCAAGATTTTAATCACTACATCTATAAAAATAAAGTTACATGTGCAGGCTAAAAACTTTCTAGCACAGAACTGGATTTTTTTTCCCCCTCTTCCTTTAAAGTATCAGGAATTTCCAAGCTATCAACATTTGCTAAATCTGGTCATGCATAGTCTTCAAAAATAGGTTTCATTTATTTTCAAAATACTTTCCATTTCAGTAGGTTTCCATGAAGTGAAAACATTTACCATAATGGATGAATTTCATGAGGGAACTGTTTAACAGTGTCCTAAATGAATAGAGTAAAAGCATTGCAAAGATATAGTAAAAAGAAGTAAGCCTCTTTCAAAAAAAAAAAAAAAGTGCTAAAATTTAAAGCCAAGCCTTATTCTGCAAATGGGACAGTATCCCAGGTATTTTGCCTAAGAGTGAGTGAGGGCCGCAGAGAAGTCAGAGACGAAAGAAAAATCTGGAGTAGAGTTAGCTGGATTAGACTCAGCTAGACTAGAACTGGTTATAAAAGCAAGACCACCATGACCAGGGGAGTTTACAGTGAAACTGACACACAGGCCAGGAGTTGTGGTGTTGCCAAGGTAGAAACAATATTGATGTAAGGTGCCTGGAGGCAAGACAGAGAATGGGAGAACAGAAACTAATGACTCATTTCAAACATGAGACCACAAGAGGAAGCAACAGCCAACTTGAGCAAGAAGAAACAGGAAGGAAGAGAGTAATAAGCACCAGCCAGAGCATGTGCATGAAATTAAGTTAGACATATGTATGTTTTCTGACCATGAAGCCAGGGATGAGATAAAAATTCAGGCGGCAAGTCATGGGGTATTTTATTTTGATTTGAATATAAGTAGTCATCACAATCAATGAATACAATTAGTCGTTCTCATCAGTTTGTATGTACAGACCCTTAAAAACGTTAGGTGCTCCATATACAGCAGTAAGAATGAATGAGGAAGATCTCTATTACTGACATGGAGTAATTTTCAGGTTGGATTTTTAAGTGCAAAAGGCAAGTACAAAAGAATATAGCATACAGCCTTTCATAAAGAAAGACAAGTAAGAAAATATCAATATATCTGCTCATTAGTGCAAAAAGTAATTCAGGTAAAAAAATTCAGAAACAAATGAGATGGGTTACCTCTGGGGTGGTGGGAATAGAGTGGAAAGGATAGGGGAATGAGAACGGAAGTGGATCAGAAAAGAAGGAGAGGAAGAGAAACTTCTTTGAGTGTACCTGTATGTATAGTTCTGCATCTTAGAATCATAGCAATATTTTATAAACAGAAGCAATAAATAATTAAATTCAAACTGGATATAGGGGAAGGACTGAAAATGGAATACAAGAATAACAAATAAACCTAATCCTATTACAAATGAATAAATAGTCCCACTGCAGGGGTCAGAGAAAAATAGACTAAATAACACCATAAAAAAAAAAAAAGTATTTTCACAAGATACTGTAAGCCTAAAGAAAAAAAGAACTATATACAAATATAATGCTTCAGTTGGAAAATTTGATTTCACTGGAGTATGAATTAGCAATTCTGTGACTATCGTATGTCAGTGTATCTGATAGTAATGGATTGTGGATAATGAGACACAGGTTTCTCACTATCAGAGAAAGGAGTTACAAATAAGGAAAGGAGAAGGCTAGAATAAACTAGGTGATGTTAGATTGGAATTGGAAATATCAGTTGGAACTGATGGATTTTATTAGAAATAATGTGAATTGTTAGGAAATAGATGTAGATGTATATATACAAGGGTTACTATACATACAAATATTCTCTAACTGTATTCACTGAGATGGCATAACAGCAATGACGTCCCAGTACCAATGAGAACACTCTATGCCTAGATCTTGGTTTCTATAAACAATTCCCCAAAAGAAACAAAAACACTTGAAAAATTACTGATTCTAGGGCTGGGAAATTACTGAGGAAGTACAAGATGAGCTTGGAATATCTTAGAGTTCTGAAAAGTAAGGAAGTGTTAAAACAAAAAAAGGATGAAGGTCACAAAAGCCAACTTAAAGATGTTTCCAAAAGCTGAAGCTGAGACAAGTTAAGGAAAAAAACTAAACAGTAATAAGCAATGGATAATAGCACATCAAATAAAATAAATCTCCATGAGTCTATATTGATTCAAGTAATTAAATACATAAACAAATAAATGGGGTAAAAGGGGTAGCTCTTCCTTATACTAGGATTGCACTTAATAAATGTAGGAGGAATGATAGAAATTTGCCATTTGGTGAACATTTTAGTAATAGGTACTGTAGGCAGGAGTCATCAACTAATGCTAAAATTACTGGGTCAAAGTATGATGAGAAACAAAATATTTGCATAGTCTCAAAGTATCTCTTACGACATATTTACTACTTTCAAATGAAAAATTTCAAATTTTACAATGGAGAAACCTGGCAAAAATCTCTAATTGACATTGCCAAAAACAAGACATAGCATCAATTCCTGAACATTTTCCTAAACTCTGTAGCCATTTATCTGAAAACTTAGAAAACACCACTTCCTATGTGAGAAAACATAGAAACACTACTTCTGTTGGAGTGATTTTCCTCCTTCTGACTTTTCAGGTACAGTATTTCATAAAATGTACCCTGTGCAACTAAATAATGCTATGGACTTCCTTGTAGTTTCAAGTCTGATGACAAGGAAACTGTCTGGTTTAATGTCTCCTGAGCTTATTGGAAGACTCTAGCATGGGAGCTGAGCTTTAGACAGTTTTGACCAAATGACAGTCCTTCTCTATTTAGTGACAGAGATAATCTGATCAACTGAATGGACCTTGACTACCACTGGGGTGATAGATGTTACACCTGCTTTTCTTGTATCACTTATATCACAGCTTCAAAGGCTAAGTAAGAGAACTTAACCCCTGCCTGTACAAAGTTTCTGGACATCTAGGATATTCCTCACCACAGCCACGAGCCAAACAGATGCTACCTCTCAGATGTAGCATCTACTTTGATTATACCACTAGCCGTAACTATTGCCTACAATGGGAAAATGTATTTCCCAAAAATTATTCTGTAGAGTGCTGGTTTTGAGGGATGTTAAATGGTGTTCAGTAAAGGGACAGGGGAGGAGCTTTTGTTTGAAAATATACCCATAAGGTATACTTTATATATATAAAAAGGTAAAAAAGGTATTTGACTGGCAAAAAAGGTAAAAGGTATTTGACTGTCACCATAAAAACAAACCACACCAAGTTTAAACTTCTATCTCTAATAGTGAATTCTTACTTCAGATATCTAAATAAAGACGTAATTCCTGAAGATTATATCTGACCTCATTAAACAAGGAATTGGTTAAATTTAGGGAAAACCGAGTTAAAATTTTATCTTTAACACATGAATTTGCAAAGTTTGAATTGTCTTCAATGTATTTTTAAGAGGGAAGAAATGGTGTACAGCTTTTCACAAACTTATTCGACCGTCTCACACCACCACCTGCCCTTTTTCCCAGAAGTTTTCTAAGGACTAGCATTTCCTGAAACACTTTTGGGAAACAGTATTTTAAGTAACAATAAATTAGTCACAAAGTAATCTTCAACTATAATAAGTAACAATAGAAAAATAACATCTTTGTGCTTAGAAATTAAAGTGTACACTTAGATATCAATAAAAAATCAAATGATAAAAAAATATTAAAATGCCAAATGGTTCAGATGATCGTTTCCACAGGGTACATCAACATAGGTTAGAATCAGTAGAGGAGGCAAAGGAGCAGAGCCTGGAGCTGAGCTGTGATGTGTGAGTAGGTTTTGTATAGGTAGAGAGCAGAACTGCACAGAGTGTTCCACACAGAGTAGGTGTTTATTAAAGAGCTTGTTAATTAACCAGCTAGCCTGAACTGTACGGCCCTCAGAGGAAGCATGGCCTGGCTCAAACTGGAGAGGAGCCACGAGTAAACTTTCCATCTGGCAGTGATGCAATGGAGGTGCCTTTGCAGAAAAATCATTAGAGGAAGAGATGGCACAAGCACTTTATCTAGCAACCTGCAGTGAGACCACTCAGGCTGTTATGCTTGTCCTAGAATTCTTCCTCCGGAGATGAAAACTTGGCTGAAATGGCAGAGGGCTTGAGGGTACAGTATATCATCTCCATCGGTCTCAAAGAGCATATATTCGTATCTCCCTCCTGAGGAAGAACTAGCCCATTAAGTTATGACTGTATCATCACTCCCTACACTCACTTTCCATTCAATCAAAAATACTGGCTAAGCAAGATCGTAGAAGCAAGGCACTATGACAAGTATGGTAATATGGAAGGTCGGAATACTTATATCAACTTATCTGGAATGAAGGAAGCCAATATAAACCTTGTTAAAGCCTTCTTAAGTGGATGATTCATATCTTATCCATCTATGTATTACACTGCCACACAATGAACATAGTGTATGCTCAGTAAACAACTAACTTTACCTAGCTAGAACATGGTTTAAAGACGTCAGTGTCTAAGGCCTAATCACATAATCACCTCATGTATTGATATATAGAGTAGCTTTCTTTTTCTTAAAGAATCCCACCTTTCTGATAAGATAGGCAAGTACTCTGCATTAAAATTCAATACTGCCACAAGTTGCCACCATACTTACGAAAAGACCTGCCTTTGATTCACAAATGACTTGGAATTTCCTTGGATGCATGCCTTATGATGCCAGATTTTACAATAACCTTTTATTTTTAAATGCAATGACATGAAAAGATAAAATCTCCACATAATAAGTGGTCTTGATAAAAATGCAAATTGATAAAACAGTCAAGTTGTCTCCTTTACTCTTGATTCTTAACTCAGGTACCTACATACAGATACAAATTCCTAAATATTATATCTGATTGCATTAGACAAAGGATGGGTAATCTTAAGATGATTCCCTTTGACCCCTTCTGAAGCTGCATGCATTTATTGAGCATTCTCTATAATTTTTGATGTATCTAGTATTGTCAGTTATAAGATATTATTGAATATTTATGAATAAATTATTTTGGATATACCCTTTCACAAATCTTAGGTCCTTCATTATCAATAAACAAACCTGCTGAAATAAGGACTTTTCATTAAAAGTGAGAATTGAGTGGTATAACTTACTTACTCATTCATTGTCCAGATCCTTCTATGAGAGCAGGGACCTTGTTTATCTTCTTGAACACTGAATCCCATCTCCTAGGGTACAAGTAAAATAAATTTTATTTCAATGTATAAATGAATGAACGAACTTATAAATAAGTAAGTCGCACCACGGAAACGTGGATGTGTAACCTAGCAGGACCCTAGGAGGCCTTCCCAGGACAGGTACCTCCCCCATATCATCTGCTGTAGCTCCTCTCTGAAGTACATAGGTAATAGTAGCTGCACACTTCCTGAGTTGTTTTACAGATGCTAAATCCACCACCAAATGGAAGAAATTAATTACTTGATGATCATGAATCCCCAGAACTACCGGCTTCTAAGGATTGATAATATTAACTGCCCTGTTACCTCACCATCAACCAATCAGAGAATTGTGTGTGAGCTGATCACATACCCTGGGACACTCCTTCCCCCCTCACCTGGCTTTTAAAAATGCTTTGCTGAAAGCCTTCGGAGAGTTCCGGATATTTTGAGCATGAGACACCCGTCTCCTCGCATGGCCCTGCAATAAACCTTTCTCTGCTCCAAACTGACGTTTTGGTTTGGCCTCACTGTGCGTCAGGCACACGAATTTACGTTCAGTAACGGGTACTTTAAATGGAAAGGTACCTGCGATTTTCAAGGGTTCTCTGATTAGGTCCCTTGACCATCCCTGGCAGATATGGGAAAAATTAGGAGAACTCTTTAGCATCTCCTCAGTGTTGCCCTGTGCCCCAAATAGGTTCCATTTCCAGAAGAACCAAATATAGTCAGGATCTTTAAAAGCTATAAGGAGAAGCTGTTCACACTATGTGGGTCAGGACTGAGAGCTTCGTGCTGTTTTAATTCTGCCAATCTCTAAAGCACTTGGTTAGGACAATATAACAATGGATTCTTCCCAGATGCTACTAGCCTAGGGACCAGAGAACTCTATCTACAGTGTTCACTGTTTGACTCCAGTCTTTGAAGTCTTCTCGGAAACTGTGTCTTAAAACTGTACACAAGCTCCAAGCCTCCCTCTTTTATTACTCAGAGCCTGAGCTATCACCACCCAATCAAGTTCTTGCCTTATTTGTGTTTAATGCTTTCAACTTAGCCTTCACTAAGATCCTTTAACCTATACTCTATAGCCCACACAAGAGCCCAGTTTGCTCTGTCTTAGGAAGGAAGGAAAGAAGGAAGGAAGGACATTGGAATCCAGAGAGCAGCATCCACTCCCTCAGTCACAGCCCCTTCCTCTTCAGGAGCACCCCCTGCCTCCAAAGCTAGAGACCACTCTGGAAGGTTTCCTAGGCCCTGGGACCTGGCCAGCCAAAAAATAAAGATAAAGTGAGAAGACAAATAGGACATCAGAATCCAGACATTAAAACTGTACTTCTTTAGGTTAAGCACACATTCTCCAGAAAATTTTATTTAAATCCAAATAGCACAAGGAATCGTCAAGATGGAAAAAAAAAACATTATATCCTTATTTGAAAGAATTGATCAATCATAAAGCTTTCCTTCAAGGAAGAAAGCAACTAACATGGGAATGGATTATTGGGCATCCAGAAGGAAGAGACCCTAGAAGAGAAATGAAAAAGGCACAGGAAGAGAGATAACAGGACTCCAAAACCTAACTTTGCTTATCATACGTTTTTCCCTGAGTTTGTATATGTGCAGAATTTGAATGCACCTGAAGCCTTTAGAAGATTCTAGCATATCTTTTAAGTCCCAGCTCTATTCCAAGCAAAGTTTATGGACTTAAAAGAACAATACTTAATTTTATTTGGAGCAGAGGAAGATAGATAGACCTTTAACAGTTCTATTTGTGATAATAATCTGGAAAAAAGAAAGAAGAGTGTGCCATATTTGTATTTTTTATGAAGTCTTACTAAAGGATGAGTCAAATAATATAAAAACTCTTTTTCATATATTTTTCTGCCTCCTGATATATAAAACTCTACTAAAGACAGCTAATTCACCTTTACCACAGAAAATGTGACTTTTCATAACCGCAAAAAAATAGTACACACATCATTTAGAACTAAAATGGGAAAATCTTTATATGAGCAATAAATATAATAAACATGTTTAAATGTAAATTTAAAACACAAACCTCAGACAATGAGCCTACATGAACACTCTGATATTTAGACATTTGTCAGGCAGCCTTTTTTCTGTTTTGACAGCTAAATGAATGTTATATATAGAGGGACTCTCTTTGGAAGATAGACTTCCTTGCCTGGTTTCCTTCACTCTGAATACAACAGTAAGACATTTCAGTGTGTGGGAAGCATCCATGGTACAGAGAGTTGGAAAACATTCAGGCTTGAAGTACCAAAACAGTCAAATACTTGCAAAATCCAATATGCTCATCCATAATGATTCCTTCTCTATTTAAATCACATTTTCAAAGCCTAAGACAATCCAACCTGCAGTGTTAACAAAAGCCTCTTGCTTTTGACCATCTTATAGATGAGCTTAAAAAGAAGGAATATGTAATCTAAATGTTAACAATTCTCAGTTCTAGGAGGTGTCTTTTTTCCAGCGCTCAGACAGGAGACAAAAATTAACTGCAATCATCACATCTTTACATCATCTGTAGTCTTTGTTCTCTCTCTCTTTTTTTTTTTTAAGTTCCTGCTTTGTATAAAACTATTGATATTAATATAAGAGGAGAAACCAGCAATGCAACTTTCTGCATAAAAGAAATTATTCCCAGAATCTTGGATTTAATTTGATTAATATTCTTAGCATGGGTTTCATTATATCCAGCTGGAAATTATCTTTGATATCTTTGGATATGACTGTGTGTGAATTTTAAATTTGTGAAAACAAAAATAACAATATTGTTGATGATTCATCATTTATGGCAAAACCTTGACAATTTTTTCCTTTCATAGTTTTTAGGAGACCAGGGCTGTAAACAAGTATATCTTTTTCTCCCATACTCTGCTCATACTGGCTCATACTGTGCTTTCGAGGAGAGCTTGTTTGAATTATTCTACCCTAAGAGAAGTGTATTTAATATATCTTCTTTCACTTTTGATTATGTCTAATGACTTAATTAATGGAATGAATATTTTTGAGTAGTGCAGAGTAAGTATTTAGAAGAAAGGAGAAACATGAGGAAAGTGAGAAACGAGAAATATTAACACTCCGGCAATATTAATTTTGTTAGCACTATGCCAGAAAACATTCTAATACACTGGACAAATATTAGAGCTCTTATAAAGAGTGTGAAGGAAAACTCATAATGAAATCTGGAATGTGTTTTAGTTTTAGAATTTGACTGAATTCGTAAACATAATGGACATTGCAAATATCATAATGAAAATTTCTGTCAAATCTGACCAAATAAAGTAAACCCATTAAGAATTGTGGGTAGAGTAAAAAGACCATAATTTAAAAAAGAATTATTTCCTGCTTAAAAAAGTACATTCACAATAAGCTCCTTTCAAAGCATTTGAGAATTTAGAAAATAAAAGCTTACAACCCCCAATATTCTAACTGGAGTAAGGTCTTTATAGAGCATTATATATAATCTTTTATAACCTATATATTTTTAAATGATTATAAATAAGAACGAGACAAAACTAGTTCTTAAAAGATATGAGAATGCAAATGATCTCCTAGGTGACAGTACTAAACATAGTCACTTGCTTTCCATCTAAGTCATAACTTTTCACTCTTTTCACACATGCACTTAAAATTTCTACACTTCTTATTTCATTTAGATATTTCTTTAGAAGATGCAGCCAATCTAAGTATAGCCATAAGATATAAAGCACTGTAATGAATATATGACAATGACAAAGAGAAAACATAGCCAAAAGACTTAAGTAGATAACTTTATAAAAGAGGATATCTAAAAGGCCAATAATCATATGAAAAGTTGGTAAACTTCATTGGTAATCACTGAAATGCCAATTATAACATTTTGGTATTACTATAAATAAACCTTACAGAATGTCTAAAATGAAAAAGTTTCAGCCAAGATATGTGTAAATTAGTATAACATTTTGGGAAAGTTTTTGGCAGTATCTTCTGAAGCTGAACAGCAATACTCTGTGAGCCAGCAATTATCACTCTAGATGTATAACTACCAGCACTTCATTCTACACGCTAAGACACAGAAAATAACAGGCACAGCAGCACTATTAGCAACAGACTCAACCGGAATCTTCCAAAATGCCTATCAGTCATAGAACAAGTATATAAATGATGGCACATTCACACGATTAAAGGTTATACAGCAATGAAAATGAAGGAACTACAATATGCGACAATGTAAGTGAATTTCACACATGATATTGAACTAAAGAAATCAGACACAGGAGTACATATTGTATGAATCGATTTATATAAAGTTCAAAACCAGGTAAACCGAATCTGTGATTTTAGAAGTCAGAATAGGGACTGTGAGGGATAGTGATGGGAGGAGGCACAAGAGGCCTGCTGGGGCACTGATTATGTTCTGCTTTTTTATCTGAGTACTAGTAACGAGAGTGTGTACACACGAAACTTTATCAAAACATATACTTATGGGCTTCCCTGGTGGCGCAGTGGTTGAGAGTCCGCCTGCCGATGCAGGGGACACGGGTTCGTGCCCCGGTCCGGGAAGATCCCACATGCCACCGAGCGTCTGGGCCCGTGAGCCATGGCCGCTGAGCCTGCGCGTCCGGAGCCTGTGCTCCGCGACGGGAGAGGCCGCAACAGTGAGAGGCCCGTGTACCGCAAAAAAAAGAAAAAAAAAAAACCAAAAAAAGCCCCATATACTTACAATTTGAGGGGAAGGAAAGTTATCTTCAATAAAAACTTTATATTGAAAAGTAATTATTATAAGTGCCCAGAGGAGGATCTATGCCTGGAAGGGATCTAGTTATGTGTTTAAACTGAATTGCGTATCTGAAAATTTTTTTTTAATTTTTAATCCTTTAGCTTTATTTTACTCTTTCAACTCTGACTTCTTTTTATTGTTTTCGTGTGACTAGAGCTGTTGAGGGCATTTTGAGGGTCCAGCTAAATGGAAGTTGAGTTGCAGCCATTACATTTATTTTGTATCAAATAAGATAGATTTATGTCGTTTGCAGTCACTGCCATGGATAGTTACATCACTGGTTGCTGTCCCTGTAGAGGAATGACTTCTGGGAATTCTCTGATGGCCCTCTGGTATTATGAGAGAATGCATCAGGACCAGAGATCCTACAGAGAAAACAAACTACCTACAACCCTCAGCACTGGAAATATGAGGTTAGTGGAGGAGAAATACTGTTTGAATATAGAGACCAAAAACTATTCTATAAAAATTCTTCCAATAAATACATATCTAAGATTTAAGTGGAGGATTTATTAATTTTTGGTGTTTCATCAAAATGGAAGTTTCCCCCTGTCAGAAATATACTTTTTTTTTTTTTTTGCGGTACGCGGGCCTCTCAATGTTGTGGCCTCTCCCGTCGCGGGGCACAGGCTCAGCGGCCATGGCTTACGGGCACAGCTGCTCCGCGGCATGTGAGATCTTCCCGGACCGGGGCACGAACCCATGTCCCCTGCATCGGCAGGCAGACTCTCAACCACTGCGCCACCAGGGAAGCCCAAAGCAGCATAATTTTTATGGGAATCAGACAAAGTAGAATTGATCAATATTCCTGTTTTGTAGGGAATAAAACTTACAGCAGTACTAAAAACAGTGGTCAATTTCAAGTAAGGTGGCACTGAAACATGTTTTTCAATTGTTCCTAATATTCTCTGACTGATGACATGGGCAAATAAGGGGAAAAATTCCTAAGATAGTCATAAATTTTTGTTGAATACACACAACAAGATGACTACTATGGAAAGCATGATATACTTAAGGTTTCACTTAAAATTAAAGAGGGCAACAATTTAAATTTGAAGTCCTCGACTGGTAATTTGCATGGTCCTTAAAGACATGATTTGGAGACTAGAAATCCGATTGCTGAAGATCATGGTCCAGCAGTCTAAGTGCTGTGACCCCAGAGAATCCAAAGCCTGTGGCGACATCTCCTGTCACCTGCTGTATTCTCTTTGGTGAGTATTTCCGGTGATTACCTCAACGGCATCACTTTTCCCCCCCTTATGTGAGGACAAGTGTAAAAATCTTCACAGTGCTCTCCATGGCAGGTGTTCTGGATTCTGATAAAACAGCCACCTCCTAGGTTTATCTCCAAGGAATGACAGCAGTCCATACCCTATATACAGATACCTCATTTCCATGCTCCTTCAGAAAAATGCAAGATGCTTCCTGTTAAAAAAAATTTTCTTTCTCAGGTAGTTTTTACACCTTCTCCAGCAATAAGCATCCCTCCTTGCAAGAATACAAACAAGATATAACCACATTACAACACTGTTTTGTTTACTTTTAAAAGCTTCATTTAAAAAAATCTTTTGTCTGTATCTAGGAACACTAATGGTTTCCTCCCTCCCTCCTTTTCTTTCAGTTCACGTAGAAGAAAAAGTGTAAAGCGGAACAGTTTTTGAGCACTCTTATCATATGTAATATACTTAATTCTTACAATAATTCTTGAAAGTATGTATGATTACCATTATGGGTCAGGACCTGAAGGACGGGAGTTTAAGATGTAAACATTATTTTCCAGTTTTAAGTTGAGAACCAAAAGCCATTGTTTTTTTTTCTTTAATTGAGGGAGAAGTAACACAGGGCTGACAGACTTGCCAGTTTTGAGAAAAATAAAAGTAAGCCTCCTGCCTTCCTTCCACTGGCTCACTTACCCTGAGCTGAGGTGAGAGGGAGGTCTGTAGCCTAAAGAAAGGTAAAGCACTGTTAAGTCTTCCCAGTGGTGCCAGCCTACAAGATGGCCCCGGTGATCTCTGTCTCCTGCTATTCACAGTGATAGTAATGGTATCTTACTTTCATGATTAGGTTATAAAAGACACTGCACTTCCTCCTAGGCACCCCTTCTCTCTCTCTGATCTTTCACTCTGGGGAAATAGAGCTGTCATGTTGTGAGAAACAGGGTGGTAGAAAGGCCCAGGAGGTGAGAAATTGAAGCCTCCTGCCGACAGCCACAGGACAGAGCACTGTGGTGAATCCTCCAGCCCAGCCAACACTTCACATGACTGCAGTGCTAGCTGGTAACTTGATTGCAATTTTTATTCAGGCAATGCAATGTCTGCCATTGTGGTTAGGTTTTTCCCTAGTCACAGAAGAATTTCCTTTTCCTTAGGAAAATTTCTGAAATGTGATCACACTGAACTGACAGCTTTTTTTTTTTTAACAAAGAGCTGAAGATAATTAATATCTACAACTTGATGTATTTGGAGTCAAATATACACTTGTGAAACCATCATCACCATCAATGCCATAAACTTATCTATTACCTCCAAAAGTTCCCTCCTGCCTCCTCTGGTTTTTTGTTTCTTTGGGTTTTTTTTCTCTTTGTGATAAGATCACTGAACCTAAGGTCTACCCTTTTACCAAAATTTTAGGGGTACAATTTGGTATTGTTAGTTATAGGCCTTATTTGTACATTAGATCTCCAGAACTTATTTATCTCGTATAACAAACTTTGCACCCTTTGACCAACACCTCCCCATTTCCACCTCTCACCTAGTTCCTGGCAACTACCTACCATCCTACTCTCTGCTTCTATGTGTTTGACTTAGATTTCACATATAAGTGAGATCACGGCAGTATTTGTGTTTCTGAGTTTGGCTTATTCCACTTAGCATAATGTTCTCTAGGTTCATCCATGTTGTTGCAAATGACAGGGTTTCTTACTTTTGTAAGGCTCAGGAGCACACTCCATTGTATGTATATGTATATTCTCCACATTTTCTTTATCCATTTAGCTATCAATAGACATCTAGGTTGCTTCCATATCTTGGCTATTGTGAATAATGTTGCAATGAAGACGGGAGTGCAGCTAACTCTTCAAGATCATGATTTCAATTCCTTTGGATATACACCCAGAAGTGGGGCTGCTGAATCAAATGGTAATTGTATTTTTTTTTTTTTTTTTTTTTTCGCGGTACGCGGGCCTCTCACTGCTGTGGCCTCTCCTGCTGTGGAGCACAGGCTGCGGACGCGCAGGCTCAGCGGCCATGGCTCACGGGCCCAGCCGCTCCGCGGCACGTGGGATCCTCCTGGACCAGGACACGAACCCGTGTCCCCTGCATCGGCAGGCGGACTCTCAACCACTGTGCCACCAGGGAAGCCCTGGTAATTGTATTTTTACTTTTTTGAGGAACGTCCATATTGGTTTCCATAGTGCCTGCATCATTTAATGTAAATTAATTGTAATTAATTTAAAATTAATTGTAATTGATGTAAATTAACAGTGTAAAGGGTTCCCTTTTCTTCACATCCTCACCAATGAAAAGGTAACCTATGGAAAGGGAGAAAATATTTGCAGACCATATATCTCATAAACGGTTCATGTTTTAATATCCAAAATATATAAGGAGCTCCTATAATTCAATAGCGAAAACAACAAATAATCTGATTAAAAAAGTGGGCAAAGGACCTGAACAGACATTTCACCAAAGAAGATACACATATGGCCAACTGGTATATGAAAAGGTGCTCAACATCACTATTCATCAAGAAAATGCAAATCGAAACCACAATGAGCTATCACCTCACACCTGCTAGGACGGCTATTATAGAGAGATATATTTTTAATGCTTGTGGATGTGTGTGTATATGTGACAAGACTTGGTGGTAGAATATGGAGGGATGTATAGGAATTGATAACGGGTGTCACCATTCAGCTAGTCTAGGGAGAAAAAACACAGCACTCTTAGAGAATAAAAAGGTCCTAAAGAAGCTGGAGAAAGGTAGACATAATGGCATGCAAGTGGCAGGCATCGGAGGTGGGATGACAGTAGAGATGCTGTGGAGGATATATAAGTTTGTCGGGGCAGTTGTCATGAGGCAGATGGTAGGAGGAGGATGAAAAAGGAGCCCACAAATTCATTTTCTATCTCCAGACTATAAAATTATTAGAAAATTGAAATCTTATTGAACATTTCTCCAAGAGATGATTGGGGTAGATAGAGACAGGGCTGGGAAGGCAGAGGGAGGCTTCTATGTGCCGTACAAATAAAACTTAGTCATGCTTTTTATGCAGCTTTCCCTTGTTTATGCCTTTTGTGCCATATAAAATAGGTAGACGGTTCCAAACGCCTCATGCCTGATGGTAGTTTCTTTCCATGCCTCAGTCCTGGGGTGGTAACAGTTTCTACTGTCCTTTCATGAACCTTAAGTTCTACCTGGTCCTGTTAGGCCCAGAACTCCTACCTCCCTGGAATTCTCCTTCTTCTGAGCTATCACTTCTCACGGGTAGTTCCATCTGTCTTCTCTGTACTGGCCTTCAGCCACTTGACCTTGATTTCCGAACAAACAGAACAACACTTAGAACCATTCATACACGGTATGCAGGTCTGGCAGACTTCAAGTGCTGCAGGGATTAATTTTCTACAGCAGCACCACAAATTATGCAGACTAAAATCTGAGATTGCCTTGCTTTGGCAATGATACACTCCAACTCATTCCAACTCCACTGTTTCTTTATCTTCTTACTACTTAGCCCAACTCTGCATCCCTGACCCCCCAGCAATCCCAGACTCATTCACTCCACAATTCAGTTCCCTGAATTGAGCTCCAGCCTGAAACTTAACTACAGATCTATTTTTACCTTTTTACAACCCAGACACTGATGAATGTGTTCTGTTGAATGGTGTGCCATCCTCTTTGGACCTCACGTATCTCCTTCCCGTGGGGATAACCTGTGCCATTCCCTGCGCCCACTCTTCAAGAGCAGAAGCAGCAACAGGCTTTTTTGTTTTGTTTGTTTCCGGCGATTCACACAGATAAACTGAGTGGGGTTATTATTTGGTGACAAATATTTTTTACTCTTAGACTTGATATTTGATTACAGGCCATTTGGGGGAAGCTCTCAGAGGTGCATAGAGCGTACACTGCAGGGCTGACTCCGGTCTGGTCACTTCATTTTTTCAGACAATACTGAGTTATACACAGTGTTTTCCTAGACATGATCTCATCTGATCCTCCCACTAACCCTATGACTTTGATAGGACAGGTAGTGTATCAGTCAGGATCGTATCAGGGGACAGAAAACAAGAGAGAATTTAATGTGAAGGCTTAAGTAGTAGTTAACTTTCAATTAACTATTACAAAGTGTTAAAAAAAAAAGAATTCTAAAGTTTCACAAAAGTTTCTACTTTATAAAGTCCTTAGGCCCGAGGGAACAGAGAAGAGGTAGCAATTACTACAATTCAGGAGCTTGGAGGAGGGCTCCAGAGGAGCTGGAGTTCAGATGTCTAAGGAGCTGGTGCAGCTCCGACCATGCTGGCATCTGTGAGCTGGGAAGAGGGACCCTGTGGGGCAGGGACCCAGACTTCAGAAGTGGGAGCTGGTGCTGGTGTTTGGAGCAGGGAAGGGCAGCATGAAGCTGGTTCTGCAAGCATCAGAAAACAGCAAACAGGATTCAACGGCTCCTTCGGGAAGGAACTGCTGCTGACAGGGTGAAGAAGGCCCGCCAGCGTGACTCATAGAACCACCCACCGTGGGAAGGAGCTAGTACCTCTTCTCCCTCCAGGCGTGTGGTCTCTCCCTAGTGTTCGCTCCTGCCAGAGCCTGGTGTTAGCCAGCCAGCAAAGCAGGCACCAGATGCTTAGGTCCGAGGCCAGTACACACAGAGGACAGTGTGGAGGTTGAGGCCAAGAACTCAATAACTAGAACACATCATTTTCCTGGCCTAATTCTGCAAGTCAAAACCAAGAAGGAAAATCAGGCTTAAGAGAATGTAGCCAAAGCAAAATAGCTTGCTTTAAGATAATAAAGCTGGTAAAGCTGGCATTTACATTCAGGTATCTTGATGACAAATGTCATACTCTTTTCACTAGACCACATTTCTTGAGGCCCAACAACTGAAATAACTCACCCAGAATCATGCACTATTGCACTGGCAGAAAACTGAAAACAATATTTCTTTCGAAATACCCAAATTATCATTTTTTTCTGTATATCACACTGACTCAAAAATGTCTCCTGAAGATGAGGGGAGATCAAATTTAGGAGAAAGGAGAAGTCCTGGTTGGGAAGAGAGGAGGATCTCAAATCCACAGCATTAGGGAGAAAGCTAACCAGGCAGGGAGAATCCCCAAACTGAGAGAATCAAATGCCCCATACATTCATGAACTGATTCACTCAACAAACAATTATTGCATGTCTACCTCATTCTAGACACTAATTTTAGGTGATGGTGGCTCAGATTTGAATAAAAAATCTTGCTTTCATGCCGTTAACAATCTAGTAAGGAAGCTAGACAATAAATAATATGAATGGCATATGTAGTATGTTAGAGAGTACAGAAAAATAGAGCAAGGAAGAAAGATAAGAAATATCACAGAAGTGCAGGCATTTCTCTGCAGGCTCGCCAGAAAGATCCTCATGGAGGACTGCGTCAGAATGAAAAAGGGAGTGTAGCAGGAGAAGCAGGCATAAGTAGCCTGTAGCGGAGAATGAAAAGGGGAGTGTAGCAGGAGAAGCAGGCATAAGTAGCAGGACATGGTGTTAGAGAAATAACAGAGGACTTGTTCATGTAGGACCTTGTTTGAAGAAATCCACTGCAACGGATTGTATTATTGTTCATTAGTAATCGCCACCTCTCCCTGGAGGACAATTTTACTTTCTTTCTCCTTGACATCACGTGTGGCAATGTGACATGCTCTGGTCAGTGATGTGAGCATACATGGTCTAGGTCCCTTCAGACAGAAGCTTTAAGAGCTAGCACACGGTTCGCCGTATTCCCGTTTCCCTTTTCCAGGATCACCAGCTCTATCAGCCTCGTTCTCGGAGAAGAGCTGATGGGGAACTGAACTTCAGCAAACCTGAAATAGACATGTAAGTAAAGTATGAACTCAACCTGTGTTGTTAAAAGCCACCCAGGATATCAGTTTGTTACTGCAAAACAATTTGGACTACTTTGGATGACGAATACACTTCTACTTATGTATGATTAGTACTCAGTCCTAGTTATTTGTTTTGTTTTTGTTTTTCTTAAGAATAGCACTGGAGCAGTAAAAAGAATATGTTGCTTTGAACTTGGTGCTCTGGTGGGTCCATCCTTTTGAGGGAACGCTACTCAGATGGACGGTGGTGCTTTCAGTCAAAAAGGGAAAGGTTCAAGTCATAACATTGGTTACTCTCTTTCACGCAAACTACCGGTTAAAGAAAAATTCAGAATTCCATGTGGAAATCATTCTACCTTAAAGAAGCTGGTTGCTGCCAACTTACTCTTTACGGAAGTTATGTGATATAGTATCTTGTTCTAACAATTGGGAGAATCAAAGAATACAAGAGAGAAAACAGGGAAGAGAAGAAAGTATGTTATGTTCCCCTTTATGCTGCATCCATCCCTACCCAACGTTTTATCTTACAGGCAGCCATCAGTCTTCGCAATCTGTCCACTCAGCCTCCCAAACTCACCTAAATGTCTTTACAAATATACCATCTATTGTTTTCCGTCTTTGCATTCTAGCTACAAACCCATTAATTCTCCTGAGGAAAAAATTGAGGTGAAGAAAGAGGGAAGTTAGAATATGAAAACAGGATAAGTAAGATGAGATACCAAATATCATGGTGTACCAACTAAGAATTAGTGATATAATCAAATAAGAGAAATACACTGAAAAACACCATTGGTCTGACATGCCTCTATTAATATCATGAAGAAATTATCTAAGGCTATTTTTATAATATTTCTCTTAATTACATAATACATTCCTTAAGAATAGGAACCTGACTCATTCATTTTTTATCCCCAATAGCTAACTAATATTACTTAATAATAGGTAGGCATAGGAAAAAAAAGTCTGTTGAACTAAAATTAAAAACAAAAGTAGAATCAACTGGATCCTTGTAGAAACTGATCTTTTGTTTGAAAATTTATTAACATTTAATTTGCTTTTCATACATCTCTCTCTCCCTCCATCTAGCACATGAATTAGCAGTGACATGTCAGAGATACCTAGAAATTTGCACATACATGTGGTTATATATATGGCTATATAAATATGAAAATATATACATATATATAATTTTAAGTATTTTTATGTTTTGTTTCCTATTATATTTGATCAAGGCATCAGTTAACTAAAAAGACACAACACTTCTTTTTTTCCTGCAATGCAAGGAAAGCCTGTTGTAAGAATGAACTGATTACTTGAGTAGACATCTCAATTTCTAGATCCTTTGATTTTCCTGTCATTTAATACTGAAAGCCAATATTCTCATAAACCCGTAAACTTTATTTTTATTTATTGAATTTCTGGAAAGTGCATCTGGGGAGGGGTTTGGAGAGAAAAATAATGTGTCTAGAATGTTATTACTAATATATACAGGAGCTGTCATGTTAAGAATGACTACAATGTTGTTAATATGACTTCAGCAGAATACACATAGCCTCTAAATGGTGACATAAATTACATCCAGTGTTCATATTGCTGCTTGATGCTATTACCTAAGACAATATAAATTTTACACTTGAAGTAAGTTGGCTACAGTCTTCAATAAAGAGCCAGCTCTCACACTGCATCTTCTACAGCAAAACAAATTAGGACATTACACTGGTGACAGATCAAATCCTCACGACGTTGTGTAATCTTCTGGGATTCATTTCTATTTTGCCCCATTAGCTTTTTCTTATGCAAAAAGAAAATCCCAGATTTGTTATTCTTTGACACTTTTACAGATGAAACATGCACAGCACTACGTATACAAATGCACATCTTTCCAATAATTTCGGCTTCATAGATCCTTATTGAATAATGAATTTAAGAGATAGCAAAAACCATAGGAAGAGGCAGGGAAATTCAAATCTATTAGTTATATTATTTATTCCTTTGGAATAGCTTTGATAGGTAAAGCATTTGGAAAATCATTGGCCTTAAAGATGTAACGGGTACGTTTGGATATTTTTCACAGCGTCTCTGTATAACCACAATAAATTAATACAGCTTACTTTTAATTTCTTTCAGCTAATAGTTGGTTTGGAAAAAAGATTAAACAAAGTTTTAAGTATTTTCAATACAACTGAATCCTTAGCATCATCCTTTTTCTTTTTTTTTTTTTTTTTTTGGTACGCGGGCCTCTCACCGCTGTGGCCCCTCCCACTGCAGAGCACAGGCTCCGGACGCGCAGGCTCAGCGGCCATGGCCCACGGGCCCAGCCACTCCGCGGCATATGGGATCCTCCTGGACTGGGGCACGAACCCATGTCCCCTGCATCGGCAGGTGGACCCCCAACCACTGTGCCACCAGGGAAGCCCCATCATCCTTACTGAGTCAAACATTTCATTTGTCTTCATTGAGTTTTTGTTGTTGTTATTGTTTTAATTTTCCTTTTCCTTCTCTACTGTCTTCTAATAAGGGCATACAATTGCATTTTTTACCTTCAGTAAAACCTAACTGAAGACTCCACTAGCCAGAGTGGTATTTAGTACTGGAGTTATGTAGTTGAGACCCACTGTTCCAAGAAAAAAATGGCTTTTTAAGATAGGAATAAAAAAGACATAAAATTTGGAGTCATGAATTAGGTTTCATAAAACTGTACTAGGATAAAGAAGATGTACAAGTGAGGAAAGGAAGGGATTACTCAATGTTTTGGCACACATTCAGTTTCAAAATATTTAGAAGAAAAGAGTGACAAAACACTGTCTTATTTATAATTTTGAATCACTTGGGAAAAAAAGCTACAGATCTTTCACCAAACTCTGAAAATAACTTTTTACCTACCTCCTCCTATTTAGCAAATATGTCTGCTTCCAAAAATTACATTTTTATACTGATCAATGTACCCAAATGTACATACTTACATATATATGTATATCTTACATTATGGAATGGAAATCCTTTCTATGCCTTAGAAAATAGTCACATTTCTCTCTCAGTTTGAATCATTTCCAACAATTTATTCTTAGAACTTTCTTTTTTTTGAAATATAATTGACTTATAGCATTATATTAGTCTCAGGTGTATAACATAGTGATTCAGTATTTTTATACATTATGAAATAAGTCTACTTATATCTGTCACCACACAAAGTTACTAAAATTATTACTGATCATATATCCTATGCTGTACATTACATTCCCATGACATTTATTTTATAACTGAAGTTTCTACCTCTTAATCCCCTTCACCTATTTTGCCCATCCCCCTCCCCTCTGGCAACCACTAGTTTGTTCTCTGTATCTATGAGTCTGTTTCTCTTCTGTTTGTTCACTTGTTTTGTTTTTTAGGTTTTACATATAAGTGAAATCATATGGTATTTGTCTTTCTCTGTCTGACTTATTTCACTTAGCATACTACCCTCTAGGTGCATCCATGTTGTTAAAAATGGCAAGATTTTATTCTTTTTTATGGCTGAATAACATTCCCCTGTATGTATGTATGTGAAGATTTTCTTTAATGTGCGTTTCAGCTGGCATCACTTTCTCTTGGACATCTTCATCCTTTCCTTCACAACCACTTTCTTCATTTAAGTCAATAAAAGTCACCTTAACTAAGTTATCTGGCTGCCCATCTACAGTTTCCTGAACGGCAGCTCCGTTAACCGTCTAATGGTTAGCTATTTCTTTTATAACTGCATTTACATTCAATTCAGATTTCATGTTAATCTTTATAGCTTTTTGTTTCTTTGCTGCTCTTTCATCTTTTTCGGCCAATTTCCTGCTTTGATTATCCACTTTTGTAAAATATCACGTGGGTTTATCACTGAGAGACAAGGAGGCAACACAACTACACACTGTTCTGAGCATGAGCTGAGTAACAGATGCACTGTGACCAATCACCAACAGACTTTTAAAGAAGTGATGTGACTGGTCACTCATCATGGTGCACATCTGTTATCCAGTGATTTGGGGATGGAGTAGTTGGCAGCAATGTACTTTATGTAATTACTCACAGTTACTTCAGTTACCATGGTAACTGAAAATTGGACCATATTCTTTGGAATTGTGTTATTTAATTAAACTATGGTAACTGAAATGTGTATTAAAAATGTGAAAACTGAAGACCACCTGTATTTGATTAACTGTTTAAAACTGTTTTTAAAAGTATGTACCATTTTGCTCTCCATGATCACCACAGCTAGAGTCTATATATTTGCACACAAAAAATATATTTTTAGGATTTAGATATTCAAAAAATGCTGCATATCATTGTGTAAAATGGCTAATAGATGTATGTATAGCATCTATAACTTATACAACCACAACACTAAATCTTCAGTAAAGGGATATGTTATTCTAGCAGGCCGATGACCTTCGCAGCAGTCTCTGGAACTCTGCAATCACTTTAAGGGGCAGATATTAGCTACCAGAAAATTCTCTGGGATTTAACCTCTTTATGATGTTATTCCCTCTAAACCCATGGATCTACATCCTTTTTCTGAGACACTAATCATTAGGAAATAGTCACTGAACTATTTTTTTAATGTAACGTATCTGTGTTGGATATTATATATTTATAATTTTGAACTTTAATAATAATGCTGCAAGATAGACATTAAGTAGTATCTGGAATTTACAGATAAGGAAACAAAGGCCCAGAGTCATCAGGTAATGTGCCCGAAGTTACACATGCAGATCTTTGGCCTCCAAATCTGGGATCTCCTCTCTAAGAGGAGTACCACTCTTCCCAGGTTGGATAAAGTTTTCAAGGAAAACATAGACATAAACCAGTAGATGGATCCTACCCGAGAAGGATGGGATTAAAACAAACTCTCATTTGTGAATCAGGGCGCATGGCTAATATCTACCCTTTAGCGCAATGAAGCCTAGAAACAATCAGCTTCCTCCAGATCCACAGCATAAATCTGACCTAACTGTGACTCTACTTTCTCTTCCTCCACCTCCCTCAATTCTATTGAATATAATTGAGGGACTAAAATCTTTTCAGAGCTTTTAATAGCCCAAACACTGCATAAATGAGCTCACCGGGTTTTATATAAATAAAAAGGCTTTCAATTTACAGTAGCTTATTTGTTTTCTCTGTGCATTTGTTTTAAGACCATTGCTCATCTTTCTGTAATTGACCAAACGATTTATTTTTAAAAATCTAAGTTAAAATTGTAATATATCTTGCAACGTAATACATCCTGAAAGGGAAGATGAAAAGAATAAAACTCATTAATTGTATTGTGAGTTGTACCATATAACATTGCTTTCCAATTTTCTGTGAAATATAAATTTTACTTCTAATTTTGAAATATAACAGATTGTATCTTTTAAATGACTACAGTAAATGTAGAGGGAAGGAGCTGCATTTGAATTTTTTACTAAATGTCTGCAAAACCAATTAAGAGGAGTGAGGCTTTTATGTGAGTAAGTCTTGAAGAGTGTGCATAGAATACGTGAGAATTTTCTCACCGTAGTTTGAAAATACTGGAGCTGAAGTTGAGGGACTATGCTTTACTATTTGATGAAGGCTATTTTAAGGCAAAATAAAACATAAATATTCATTCTTATTTTCTCCTATAATTATCTTACAGCTTTGTTCTCTGATTATACACATTTCTGCAACTTCTTGCACCCTACCTATAAGCTCATCTGCAACTATCCCCATTTACCTCTTCCATTCCTGTTTGGCAGGATGTCATTCCTCTTAGCTACAGTTAATCTTTCAACCTGTGCCCTGAATCTTATCCTCTCATTCCGTCGTTCCATCAACTTTCCCTCCACTCTTCTGCATTCTCCACTCTTCTGCACCTTTCTCTCTCCTTGCTCTTGGTCCTCACTGTATACACTAGCTCAAGTCTGAAACTGGATTCTGATCCTATTTCCCCACTGAAATTACTCAAGAAAAATCATCAGTAACTTCCAAAAGGCTAAATACTATGCATATATTTCAAATCCTATCTTTCTGGGCCTTTTTCCAGAATTGGACCCTCGTGATGACCCTTTCCTTGAAAGTCTTTCTTTCGTTTCTATGATGCATCTTCCTGGTTTTCTCCTTCCTAAAATTACCATTCCTTTAACCTCCCTCATATTTTTTCCACCTCGACTTTTATCTGTTTGTGCCCTTGACTGTCCTCTGCTCTCACGCTATACAAACTTCTAAATGATCTTATCCTACTTGTTCTTTCGTCTAACATGGTTATGATAGAAATCCCATGCACACCCTGTCCAGACCTCTCTCATAAGCTCCAAATCATAATCTTAAAATGCCTCTTTTACATCATCAGGCACTTCAGTCTCAATTCCCCTCTTCCTTCCAAAGCTGCTCTTCTGTTTCCTTATCTAAGTTAACTGTACCACTATCTACCCAGTTCCCGAAGTTAATAATGTCAAAGTGTTCTTAACTCGTTGACTCTTTTCCTCATATATCACATCTACTCAGTTACTGATGTCTACTGATTCTACCACTTGTCTCTCAAATCTCCTTCCTCCTCTCTATTTCCACTTCCATTGTCTACGTGGGGCCCTTATTATTTTAGGAGTTGATAACTGCAATGACATCAGCCTTTATCTACTTCTTCCCCTAAATCTATCTTTACTCTGCCATTGGAATGATTTTTAAAAACATCATTATTGTGCTTAAAATTCACCAGTTGTCCCAATTGTATTCTGGATAAATTTTGATCTCCCCATCAGTTGGACCAGCTTCTTTCTGTACCCCGCCTGCCTTCTAGCTTTTTCTCTTGCTGTGGGGATAATGCTGCAAGGTAAGTATTAAGTATTATTTCAGATGAGGAAATAAAGGCCCACAATCATTAGTAATTTAGCCAGAGTCACACAACTGGGAGATGCTCCTCTCACCCTCCTGTGAAGATACACACATCCTCTGTACCAGCCACACCGACTTACTGGCAAGGCTTCGAAGGTGTGCTGCTCTTACATATTTCTCTGATTGGAACAAGGCCTTCCTCTTGCTGGAATATTTGTCCTCACACATTCCCTTCACTGTTTTCAGGAAACAGCTCCAGTGTCACCCCTTCTCTGAATCATTTTCTAATGTCCCAATGATGACATAACACATGTTCCTTCTGCTTCTTCTTCCTACTTCAGTAACATTTAAACATCCCCTGGTTTTGGTATTTATCCTGTTTTTTTTTTTTTTTTTTTTTTAATATGGTCCTCAGTTTATTGTCTCCCATGCTCAACTGTAACTCTTTCAACATTGTGAGTGCCTCATCTCTGTGTCTTCTGTTTTGTGTACAGTGCCTGGAATTTGACAGGGCCTCAGTTCTAATTTTTAATACACTGAAAAACAGAAAAATCACTGATTTTTCTTATTTGTAAAATGAACCTGGGCCTACAAAATCACTCAGGTCCATTCTGTGACACTGTGATTACTACTCCTGTGTATTTGTGTAAAGTTTTGTATACATACTTGAAATGTGCAACTATTCTAGGGCCTGTAATATAGTGCACTTGGGTTACATTTTATTTCTTTAGGACACATGGGTATTGAATAATTTTACTGCTGTTATGTATATGCATGGGTTTGCATAACTGAGTTTAAACATGGTCACTGACAGACAAGGCAGACAGAGGTAGAATGTATACAAAAGAGAATTCCAGCTGAATGCTATGCATATTAGGCTATAAATCTGACACTCAAATAGCTGGTGGGTTTAGTCAATTAAATAAAACTATAGGCCAGTTTGGTGGAAAAAAAAAAGTTGAAGAGCACTTCAAGTTAGTAATTTCACTAAATGTACTCATTCTTCACTAAATTATTTATTTGACCAAATAAATCAAAATTATCCATGTCCCCAAAACTCATGGGATTATGTGCATATATTTTATGTAGTAGTTGAGAGTATTAGAAGACACAAAAATATTTATTTTTGAAGGAATAAATCTAGAGATAAAAAACCATTCAGATTTCCTCACAGGCTGTCACATTCAGATACCCCCAGATCTTAAAATAGGCAGGGATCTAGAAAAGAAATTTGGTTTAGAAATAAAAACTGTTTGACTTGAGATCCCTAGTTATTGTCATGTGTAACATATTCAAAGACAAATAAGTTTCCCAAAATCAAATTTGACAGGCACTCTGTTTATAGGTTTTGTCTAATCTGGGTAGCAGATTCTTGATTCTGATGAAAAAGTGATGTCCACTATTTCCAGGTATAAATATAGAGCAATAGGATATTAACACAAAAGCATATAAAGTTCGAAGCCATAATATGTAACTGGAAAAACATAATATTTACTTGTTAATTTATGTAGGCATTTTACTACACGCAAACAGAACTTATGGGGAATCACATAGCTATGTAAATGCTGCATAGTAAACTGCATTTATAATAAGGAAGAAAAATGGAACCAAGACCAAATAAGTATAGACAATCAATATAGAGACAGGAAAATGTTGAAAACTCAAAATCTACGCAATGAGGCCCTGCATACTTGCTCAAAGACGACAAACAATTAGTTCTAAGTTCTCTAGAGCAGCAGAAGAAAATAAAATCAGTAACACAAGTCACAGCATGTGTAGTGTGGAAACAAGTCAATTGTTTAGAGAAGGAAAATTATTCCTATGAACACTGATATACACTTATCTACGGATTTTCCTAGAAAGAATACTATATGATAAAAAAAGATCAACAACATACTTAGAGTTAAGTACAATGCTGAATGTTATGGAACTGCTTTTAATATGTTTTTCAATGTGGTTTGATATATTTATGCCAAAGTTAAAAATCACTTGCTCAGAGATATCAATTTATGTGGTCTCTGTATGTAATATCTTTCCATATCTAGCTTCACAAAAGGATGTTTTAGAGAGGAGAGCACAAAATAAAATGCACTCAAAGTCAGGCAAAAAAGGAAAATTAGTGTAAGACAGGTAGGGATGGAAGATCTATAAGAGCATATCTAAACTGAAGGGATTTAAGTGCAATTAAAAAGGAAGAAACTGTGTAGACCCAACAAAACAAATCTAGTGATAAAGCACAGCTTTGTTCAGTAGTTTACCAATTCTGTTTTGGAGAATTAAGATGAATAAATAGGTTGTATATACTTCAAAACTGGTGCATAAATATTGCTTACTTCAACTTTTTTATGAAAGTTATTGAATATTAGTAATGTCAAGATTATACTTCCTGGAAGGTACTTGAAGTCTAGTTATTTAATACTGTCAATAAAAATGATCCCTATACATTATCAAATATATTAACTGAGGTGAAAGTGATAGTCACCTGCAAAAAATTGAGCAAGAAAAATAAGCATAACCCTGAATAGAGGGGATTTCTAGTAGAAGTGTTGACAATTCCCTTATATCTGATTTTGGACACTTCAGACACAATCAAAAAGACATCTTAAAATGAAAAAAGAAAAGTAGCTATGATAGAAAGTAAGAGGAGGAATCCATGATGAACCAGAAATTAGATGATTCTCAAAAAAGAGAGGATTGTCAACCGCTGGCCACTGCCAAACTTGTGGAGGATTCTGATGAAGGTCTTGAGGTCTTCATTGATCCTAAGAGTCTCAAAGCTGTAAAATCTTCACTACTTATATTGGAAATATACAGTATTTCTCAATGAGTTGACTTATATGAGGTATTCTTTCTTTCTCCTCATGATTTTATCCATCACTATGACACTTTGAACCCTGTCACATTTTTTTCCTGACCAAAAAAAAAAAAAGGAAACACATGACTATTTAGCCTCTAAGACTTGCCAGTGTTCAATGAGGAGGAGTTATTAGAAACTTTTTTGGGTAACTCAGACTTGAATCCGTTTGTTGATGGGTCATCATAAATGAGAAATTATCAGACTGGCTATGCCGTAAAAGAATCTCAGTTCACCCTTGGAATATAATCCCTTATTTTGAGGGCTGGGGAGGCAAATTGGCAAAACTGATTGCCTTTATGAAAACTTGCTAACTGCCCAGAGATAAGAGAGTTATTACTTATAAGACATTAAGTCCCTCACTAATGTGGGATACTTTAGAAAAAGCAAGGCTTCTTAACCTCAGCAAAACTAACTCTTGAACAACAGGTAGAGAAAATTCTAGATTCCTTAATGCAGCAAAATGAAGTAGCTATTATTAAGGCAGAAGCTCACTAAAACTAACAACTCATCCAGACCTAAGAGAAATGGGAATGCCCTAGGTGATCATGATGCCAAGAAGACAGTTCTTACAAAATTTCTTGCCCCTGCAATTCTGTTATCCCTATAACAGTGTGTTTACAGGAACCACTATTTAAGCCAAATTTTATCCTAGCATTAAAGAAAAAAATGTTAGGAGGAATCTGGCTATAAATTACATGAAGATAATCTCAGGCTTCCCAGGAGGGCACCTAGTAATGCCAAAAGATCTCAAGTGGAAACATGCTACAATCCAGATGAGATCTCCCCAAATCACAAGGACACATTGTCTCTAGCATACTTCTTACCTGCCAAAAAACATAATCCTGACAAACTCTAAAGGAAGGGCATGGATATGGCCAAATCATCAGGCCTACCTGAATAACTCTAAATGGACTTTATGCAATTATCTTCTACAGTAGAATATGAACATGTTATGGTTGACGTACATATTCGTGTTAAGTGTGGAACAAATCCTCACCCTTTTGTAGAGCTATAGCTCTGAAGTGGCTAAAAATGTACTCAATTTCATGTATTCTACTTGGGAAGTCCCAATCTATCTTTCTGTTAACAGAATTGCTCATTTTACTAGAAATGTCATTAAAGAGCTCTGCAAGGCATTACAGCTTGCTCAAAAACTCTGCTGTGCGTACAATCTGATCTTTAGGCAAAGAAGAAAGGACAAATCATACTCTCAAATTAGTTAGCCAAAACCTTGAGAAAGACAGAAACTTCCCTGGCTTCTTTCTTCTAACTTTATAATAAGAAAATCTCTTTTGGAGGTTCATCAATTCTGCTTTTATAAGTAAGTCATTAGTAGACTCATGTAACTAGGAATATCATCTCTAATCCTAGATTCTTTGTACTTTGGCAAGCAAATATGGACAAATAATGTAGAGGACCCAAGGAATACAGACAGCATTATCATCAAAAGTTACAGAAGGCCTTTCTCCAACCTCCTTCCAAACAATTTTTGTATGATCTAAAATCTAGAAACTTGGTCTACTTGAAGAGATGTGAGAGAAAAGAAAACTTCTATTGAAAAGGACCTTATCTGGTACTATTAGCAACGAGCAAACAAGTGAAAAGCCAAAGGGTTGATCTATGCATACAACTGCACAATGTCATGTGACTCACATCTCTTCATTCTTTGCTAACCTTTGGCCTCACTTGCCTTGACGCTCACCTCAAGAAAGCAATCAGTTCAAAGAGTCATACTGCTACTGATGTCTTATTCCTACAAATTTCTGAGACCAATCTATAAGTAGTATAGTAGTGTAAAGCAAAGTAAGAAATGTGCACTCACTTCCTCTCATAAAATACCATTTCAGAATTAACCTGTGTAGTGTTCTGCCATGTGGCAGTAAGACAACAGAACTCAGTTTTCTCATATCATAAGTGGCTTCTTTACCTGAAGAGGGAACTTTTTCTTGGTGGTAAAAAGTAAAACCCATAGTCTATCTTTGGAGCATTTATTAAATAACTTTGGAAACTACATTTGTTGAAAAACCGTAACAGCTATAGAGTGGGAATTTTAATTCTTTCATTAATGTTAATAAAAAGCTTTCATAAATATTGTCAGAACAAGTGAAAAGGAAGAAGGAGAGGAAAGAATGAACAAAGAAAAGAAGGAAGGATGGGTAAAAAGGGAAAAAGGAAAGAAAACTACATTTTCTATCCTTTCACTCAGAAACTTGGATGAAAATCAATATAGAAGGATATGTGAAAAATAAGCATGGTAGATAAAACTCTTAGCCCACCCACATTTTGACGTATCTAAAGTTCATCTGAGGATATTAGTCCTACCCCACAAGATTACATTCCAGTTAGATGGGGACAGGGGAGTGGAGGGCAGGAGTTTATATAAAAGTAGCTCCTCTGATTTTGCTGCAAGAGAACTTGGCTTTGAGAAACCCTTCCTTCCTATCAATTTGTCAGGGGGAAAGGTTTAGATCAAGTCAGGATTCTTTTTGTTTGTCCTGTTCTATTCTTTTGCCCTACTGTTGGTACAAAGATGTTTGCTTTTTTCTTTTTTTTAACTGTGCTCTTTTTTTTTTTTTTTCTTTTTTTTGCGGTACACGGGCCTCTCACTGTTGCGGCCTCTCCCGTTGAGGAGCACAGGCTCCGGACGCACAGGCTCAGCGGCCATGGCTCACGGGCCCAGCTGCTCCACGGCATGTGGGATCTTCCCGGACCGGGGCACGAACCCGTGTCCCCTGCATCGGCAGGCGGACTCTCAACCACTGCGCCACCAGGGAAGCCCTGTGCTCATATTTTTAATCACAGGTAATTTTACCTGTAAAAATACACTCATTAAATATGTTTATAGTTTGAGCTGACAAAGGTAAGGGTCACTGCATTATTCATTAAGAAAAAATGCTGCAGGATGATACATGTCTCTATATCTCTCTCTACATAAACCTGAGCCTTCTGTGTTTATATTTTCTCCAGCGGATATCTGCTCCCTGTGGGATTAATGTTCTTTTGTGAATTAGAGTGACAGCAGGACTGTTTAAAAAGTCTTCAGCAGAGGAAGTCACTTCCTTCCTAGAAACACCATGTAACTTCCTATAATAATTTATTAAACGTCACAGAAAAAAGCAGGTAATGGCCATTACCTACTTTCGGTTCAATATTGTACAAGTTACATTTATTCCTAGTAATCTTCAGCACTTGTTTTTGCCTACTTGGAGGTATTTTGTTTGCTTGTTTTTATACTCTCAGAGGATGTATAGAGCCAGATGCATGGTAAAGGAATGAATGACACTGACTCTCCTTTAGAAGAAGAGACAACTTAGTTTCTTTATGTTCTCTCTGTACTGCTCTACCACCTGTTTATATTTTTCTAGTTCTCTTTAAGGGAATAAGGGACAGTAGTGATCGTCTATACTGTTAAAAACGATTATTTTCAATTTTTCATTCTCCTCTACCTATCTACCATTTTGATTATTACATGATACCATTTAGCAATTAGATAAAAGAGAATTACCCACTTGGCTATTTATTTACTTTAACAACTAGAGGGGAAAAATGAAGCTCAAGCTATTGAGATGTAGTTTGGAAGGTAAAATGATGACATGTGTGCCTAGGGCATATTTCAGCCTCCTGGATCAATTCTGAAGAGCCCTGATTCCCCTAGGAACTTTGTTCCGAGAGCTCCAAGTATTCTTTAGTTACTCTGTTCAGCACAAGTTATAAGCCCCTTTTTGGGAAAGCCTGAACCTACTTCTATCAAACAAGACTATTAGCAGGTAGAATGAAAAGCAGCTGACACAGTGAGCAGAAGTACTACCTGGAGTTTATATACACACACCGTGATCCACATACAACTTGAAGCAAGGAGCCCACTGAAGTTAAGGTCCTTCCCTCCCACCAGAGACTGGGAAATAGGGGCTCTATCCTCCTTGATGATTATATTTCAAAGAGACATTTCCCAGGTCCTTGAGAAAGGCATCCCTGGGTTGTAAAAATGGCAAGAGGCTTTTACCAAAAAATGTACATCGTGGGGCAGAGAAAGAATTCACAATTTCAAGTTTTCTAAAGTAAATCCTCTAAGAAAAGGGAGACCAGGGTCTTGAGTCTGGAAGAAGCTTGTTTAGTTAACCTGAGGGAAACATTCAGGTCATCTTGCTCAGCTGGTAACAATTCTCTAAGATTCCAGTGTAGGAAATGATAAAAAAACTTAAATATAGTGTCAATGAGTGTTTAAATCCAAAAGCTTATTCATGATCTCTTCCAGGGAAGTGATCTCAGGAATTTGATTATTCACATCATAAGACCCAAAAAGATCCCAGTAATAGGAATCTGGAATTACTCATTTTATTTTTTGGGGAGCAAGGGAAATGTTAGCAGTTGACAAGCTAATATTTGGGCTTTCTTTGCTGAAAGAAAGGCCCAGACTATGCCCTGAGGCCAATTGTTTAAAATGTCTACATCAAGGATCTTAAAGGATGAAACAAAGTTCTGAAATATGACCCTGTGGCATAATGAGGTCGGTAGTCATTGTGGGAAAAATGTAGTTATTTTCTAGACACTCTACTACTATTGCAGAAAATTGTATGAATCACATTTTAGAATAATTTCTTTCCAAGAATTGGGGCAAAAAATTAGTTACAAGAAATTAAACTAAAATTTAATCCAAACATTTTTCTTAATTAGGATTTCACCACATTGTTCTAAAAGAAAAATCATAATTGGTGAGTACCTGTCAAACGTAGGAAATGATGTTTGAATGGCTTCTGGGTTCTATTTTACAGTTACCTGCACCTCTTTACACATTTGCACTTCCTCTAGGAGGTCTATTTTATTATGGTTGGAGTTCAGTGAGGACTGCCAGCAAACCAGACCCTCATTAGAGATTCTGCTAAGATAATCATACAAATTAAGAAGGTCAGGAAGGCTTGGTTGCACCAGAACAGAGAAGTGAGGGAACTATGTTCTTGCACATGAAGTATTTTGCAATCTTTTGCTGTTGTAACTGCTATTTTGGAAGGACTGAACTCTCCATTCTTGAATTAAGCTTTAGGCATTTTTGAACCTCTGTTAGTGAAATTGCAATTTTTCCTCTCCAGAATTAAACTGTTTGACCTAGGGGAAAATCAGTGATCTTAAAATAGAATGCTTTAACTTTCTTTAGAAACTTCCTGGGGTCATCTTGTCTGTTACCCTAATTTCACACAGGGTTGTCCTTATCCTCTTGAGCAATATTTTTTTTTTCAAGGTTTCCAGAAATCCTACTTTTGGCTGAGTAAGAAGATTTGGGATCAAATTTGGAATTTCCATATATTCATTATATATGCTTGGACAAGTCACTTAGTCTCCCCAAGCTTCAGTTTTCTTAGATGTAAAAAGGACAATAATAATAAGTATTCATAAAGTTGCGGTGGCTGTAAGATAACCTGTGTGAAACTACCTTTTAAGTTGTAAAACACAATTCCAGTATAAAAACTGATTTTTGCAACTTATTATAAAGTTGTTTTCTTCAAGGTTACATATTTTACCACTAAACCTTGATGCAGGATGAGATTTTTCTACCTCGACTACATTACTTTCAAGCCCTGAAGGACACTCTTTGGAGGCTATTCCAATGCCAGCTTCTCTACTGGAAAACGGAAATACCTAGAACTGAGAGATAAATATTCTAGGCTCTGGAATTTACCTAGCTCCCATTTACTTGTTTTATGTTAAATATTTGAAAGTCTTTCTGCTATTTCCTGAAACGTTTCCCCCTCTTGGGAACTGCTCTATTGAGATTACAAATACTTTCCGACATAACTTTTTCCACTCCCACCCAGATCTCCTGAGTGCTTGTGAGTGTGTGTGTGTGTGCACATGTGCGTGTACACGTGCAGATGTGGTGGGATTGGGGGAGTGGTGGGGAACAATTATTATGAAGATAGTATACTGAAAGTGTGATATTTGAAGGGGAAATGGAGAATTAAAGGATAACTTTGCAGTCACTAAGTTGACTGTCAAAAACTTCAGCAGACTTTCAATAAGTTGTCAAGATTTTATGAATAAAATATGACTACTTATGACATAGACACGCAGTATTTTTTAAAGGCTTATACGAATCTATCTTCTCTTTTCTCTAATGATAAATGGCTGACATAAGAATGTAAAAGGAGGGCTCAATTTTTCTTTTTTTTTAACTGACTTTTGGTTACTTAACTCATTGCCTCATTTATCCCGTTTGGACCTGTAGGTTCTGTCCTTCATGACAGTTTATTATTAAAGAGAAATTTCCCTAAAATCACAGCCTTTTAAGCTACTTAGTAGAGATCATTTAATGACAAATTTCACTTTACAGATAAGCAGGGTGACCACAAACCCTGGTTTGCCGAACACAATCCACGTTTAGACCTGTTATTGTGGCGTAATTATTGTTAGCACCCTCGTTCACTCTCAAACCTGTCCTGGTTTGGATGATAAATTACAGTCGTCCTACAGGCATGGAAAAATCAAACACAGAAAGTCAAGGAGCTTGCTCAAATCTGAATAATTATTTAGCTCTGCCTTTAGGGCTAGAACTCAGACCTGCTGACTCTCTTCCTGGCCTTCTACTCGCTGTACCCAGGGTTCTTGTTACTTTATCTCTTAGTCATTGCAATTCATGAACGATTTTTAAACACAGATGGAAAGGCTAAATCTCATCATAAAAAGGAGACACATTCTCCTACAACACCTTCAACCAGCTTCTACCTAAAAGAAATGAAAATGTTTTCAATTTACCTTCTTCTACACTAGTGTGTATTATTATATTATACAGGAGATTTTTACGATAATATGCTGACAACATCAAGAACTGTTTTTTGTTTTTGTTTTTTTTTTTTTAATATAGGTGAGTAAAGTTCAGCTGCTGGGGACCAAGGACAACATAATTTCTTTCACCATAAGGAAATCCATCAGTTATCAAACAAACTTCACTGGGCTCTTCCAGTGACTCAGGAATACGCCAGCTGCAAAATATTTGCTGCCTGCTCTTTAGCCCTGGGAAGTAGAAGATCATGCTTGTTACTGGGTAATTATGTGCTACGGAAAAGAAAAGAACCGGTGCTGAATGTATGTCCTGCACCTTTTTGTTTGAAGGGCTCGACTTGAAGATTGCCTCCTGTCAGGGGCCCCCTTGGACATGGGGCCCAAGTGTGAATAAAGGCCCTGCTGTTTCTCTACTAATTTGCTATGCATCAGACTTGGGCAATCTGTTATGCATCTGCTCTGTTCAGGCTTTGCCTGATGATGTGGGAGGATCACAAAGTCTAATCTGACACAATGGCTATGTAAATGTCATCTGCATTCCTTGTACATTTGCCCAAGGGCTCCTTGATGGGGGCACATTTCAAAAGCGATAAAGGTTACAGCACCCTGTGAAGGATTTATGCCCTGCAGTCTACAGGCCATGATTTAGTTTTGTAGCAGACATTCCATTTTAAATTTAGGAATTAATCATTTAGCATAGCTAGTTTTATTGGGTAACACAGGATATGCAAGAAAGAAGGGATGAGTTTTCTATACATCATTGCTTTTGTCAATGAAAATAATAAATTCTTATATATTTTCTCTTTTTGATATAAGTCTGGTAAAAGAGATATTAAATAGACATTAATCAAAACTTTCTTTTGCTTTAGAATGGCCCAAGAGGTTTATAGTCAAATAACATTGCCAGTTAATCATTGATATAATCCAACAGTGCAAAATTCTAATTCTAGAAATCACGTATAAAATTCTTTGATTAAATAATGATTTATGGAATATTCTAATTCTGATGGGGTCCCACATATCCACAATAATTGTTATACCCAAACCAACATGTAAAGACATTTCTGGAATATAAAATTTATTTTCCCCTAATAAACATGAATAAAGCACCAAAAGAAACATTCAAGATGTCATCACTCATTAAAATTATTCCTTCTTCCTCTAACCATGCAATTCTCATCCTACACCCGTTAGAATGACCTGGGCTACTTTTATACAATACCAGTACCTGAAACCGATTTCTTTGGGGGCAGGCAATTATTTCTGTAGTTAGGAGAAAGCATCATCAAAGTCCACGTTTGAAAGATACAAGGTGCAAGCCAATTTAAAGTTAAAATGCCCACAGGACAGTAATGTTGAAATGACAATGTTGAAATGACGTTAAGAAGCATGCTTACCACTTAGGAATGTGATTATTAGACTAAGAGTCTGTCTAGACTCATCATACAAGTTATTTGAATGCTATTAGTAAATAAAGTCATTAGTACTGGAAATTGCTGAAAGATGCTAGAATTTGTACATCTGGCAATAGTATGAAATCATTCTAGGAACAGCCATTTGATTTCTATAAAAAATGTTACGCTGTCCAAATCCACCTAAAGCAGTGACCAACCATCCCAGTTTGTCTGAGGCTAAGAGATTTTGGGCAAGTAAGAGATTTTGGGGAAGTGGGACGTTCACTGCAAAAACTAGAGAACTCTTGGGCAATCCAAGATGAAGTGGGCACCTTATGAACTGCCTGAACTCTAGGAAAAGGGAGAAGCATATTGCCAAATGCCACCAACAAGTGTAAGTATATTCATATCCTCTAAACAGAGCAATAACTTAAATGATCAGTTCGACTGATAGCTTTGATTTACAGCCCAGTAAGTTCCCACTATTTCAGATATTCCTTGCACACCTTGTCCTACCCCTTTTTTTCCTGTAAAGGGCTCTTTGATTCTGTCACTGTTTTTTGTTTGTTGTCCACATTCTAGTAACACTGAGTTGCGTCTTGAACAGGCTTTGAAATAGGCTCCCATATATTTTATTGTCTACCCTCACTTATCTTTGCCTAGTTTTATTCAGATTGTTCTTCTTCCATTTCATACTGTGCCTATTTTTAACAAGTTGCTTAATTTTCCATTTTATTTATGTTTTCTGTTTAGTTTTTCAATATGGATGTGTCTTTCTTCAATATAAAATACTTCACACATACCAAACAACGCACAATATAATGTAAAAGACCCATTTACCCACGACCAACAGTAAATAAAAACATTAAAATGAAGTTGAACCATTTTACCTCAATTACTTTATTCTCCTTACCCTCCAGAACAAATGACTACACTGAATTTGATGTTCATCTTTCCCAAACAATCTATCCATGAACAGTAGATTATATTGTTTGGCATGATTTTAACATTTAAATAAATGAATTCTTACTCTATGTATTGTAAGGGAGGAGAGATAATTTTCCTTCTGTCCTTCTAGTTTCTTGGCTGAAAACCCCCGTAAGAATACAGATTAACAGGAGAAAAACAGAAGGTAATATAGCATATATACCTCCTGTATACATGGGAGATACCCAGAAAAACTGGGTGACTCCCCTAAACGTACCAAACCATTACCTTAAATACCATCTTCAGCTAATGAAAAAAAATGGGGGGGGTAGGGAAGCCAGTTACGGGAGGTTACCAGGAAAAGAACAGTAAACAAGGGTGTTGTTGCTATGCAGGTCTAAGTTGTAGCGTTCTCCCTTGATAAGAGTTTCTAGGGATTTAGAGTCAAACTTCCCTTCCTGGTACAGAGACGGAGGCCACCTTACAAACAGAGATTTCCCTTATAAACGTAAACGTCTTTTATAAAAGAGTAACTTTTACTTGGTTTTCAGAGCTTCTCCTTTATCTGCACTTTTTTTCTTTCTTTTTTTAATTTTCATTGACTGTATTTCCCACGCTGTATATATCATACCTCTAACTCATTTATTTTGCAACTGGAAGTTTGTACCTCTTAACCTCCCTTACCTATTTCTCTCATCCCACCACCTCCCTCCCCTCTGACAACCACCTGTTTTTCTCCGTATCTGTCGCTCTGTTTCTATTTTGTTATGTTTGTTCATTTGTTTTGTTTTTCAGATTCCACATCATGCAGTATTTGTCTTTCTCTGTCTGACTTATTTCATTTAGCATAATATCCTCTAGGTCCATCCGTGTTGTCTCAAATGGCAAGATTTCATTCTTTTTCATGGCTGAGTAATATTTCACTGTGTATATATGTGTATATATCTATATATATCTATATGTAGATATATATATATCTACAACAATAGATATCTATATGTAGATATATATATCTACAATAGATATCTATATGTAGATATATATATATATCTACATATTTATATATATATCTACATACATACATATATTCCACACCTTCTTTATCCATTCATCTGTTGATGGGCACTTCCATACACTGGTTATTCTAAATAATGCTGCAATGAACATTAGAGGTGCATACATCTTTACAATATCAAGTTTTCCTATTCATGATATTGTATATCTCTCAGATTATTTAGGTATCCTTTAATTTTTTTTTTTTTTTTTTTTTTTTTTGCGGTACGCGGGCCTCTCACTGTTGTGGCCTCTCCCGTTGCGGAGCACAGGCTCCGGACGCGCAGGCTCAGCGGCCATGGCTCACGGGCCCAGCCGCTCTGTGGCACGTGGGATCTTCCCGGACCGGGGCACGAACCCATGCCCCCCGCATCGGCAGGCGGACTCTCAACCACTGCGCCACCAGGGAAGCCCCTTTTAATGTTTTTAATAAACTTTTTAAAAAACTTTCCCCATAGAAGTCTAGTATATATCACTTAAATATATCTATATCACTTAAATATCACTATATATCACTTAAATCTGACAATATTTTGACCTTCATTTTTCATTGATTAGGTACCTACATTTTTCACCAAGTCACATTTCTATCAGGTGATCCCCAAGGAGTTAGGTAAGTAACATTTTCAAGTTCCACTCAAAAGGCCATCAATTTTTTTCTCCAGTTCTCTGACTAAGGAAAACAGAAGCCTATCTTCCAGTTTCTCTCTGATTTCAAGGCTCCCTTTGATCTCCCACTTAGGCTTTCCTCTCTTCCACTGTTTTTGAAGTCTCCATTGGAATAAAGTATGTAGGAGAAGGAAGTTATTATCTTCTTCCCATGTATGTGAGGATGGTCACTTGCTCAACTAAAAATGGAGAAACTGATAAAGTCATTATACTGTACCATTTTATAGTACATTACAATGGACTACTTATATTAGATAACTAGTTCCTTTATTATATGATTAAGTTTGTTTCATATAAATTTATAGCAATTGCCAAGAATATACTTGCTTCCTACACAACAATGTTTCCAGACAATATGTAATAGTAAAGTGTGGCCCAAATACACTGCTTAAAGTCACATTAATATCAATTTATTCTACATGTTGATCCTTTGTCAAACAAGTTTGGAGAAATTATTCTCCTACTGAAAGTTCTCAGCTGGACTTCGACTGTTTATTTTCTCTCTATTTCTAAAAGGATTTGTGTGGAAAGGTTTCTTTCTCTCTCTCTTTTATTTATTTCTTTAAATTTTGTCTCAGAGATATGCTGAGGTAAGGAATAGATTATATTGAATTTGTGCAGTGTTTGTAACTTTTTTTTTTTTTTTTTTTGCAGTACGCAGGCCTCTCACTGTTGTGGGCTTTCCCGTTGCGGAGCACAGGCTCCGGACGCGCAGGCTCAGCGGCCATGGCTCACGGGCCCAGCCGCTCCGCGGCATGTGGGATCCTCCCGGACCGGGGCACGAACCCGCATCCCCTGCATCGGCAGGCGGACTCTCAACCACTGCGCCACCAGGGAAGCCCTTGTAACTTTTGCTGAATGATAAATATTAATTGTTATTTAAAACTACAATAAAAAGTTAAGACTCTTAGTTCCTAACTATTGTGCACAGAAATCTACTGAGTTAATACAAACTTAATTTGTAATAATTACTTCTGTAATACATAAATTATAGGGTACAGTATAATAAGTGATAATAGTACATATTATGAAATGGGCTGACATCTTAACAAAATAACATTCTAACACACGGCTATTAGACTGGAGGAAAACAGTATTGTGAAGTAGCTACACTTACAATTTGCTTAGAAAATGAATCATAATGCATTAATGCCTCTGAATAATTTGCAAGTAAATGAACCAAAAAATTTACATAAATGACCAGCCATAGGTATTTATGTTATTGGGGGTTGGGAGAGGTGCTGCTAAAGGGGAGGGGAACTGGAATAAAGCCTTGCGTTAGTAAGTGCTTACACGTATGCTGAGACATAACATTTAACCAGCAGAAGTCTAATGCAATTACTTTGTATTTATTATTTTGCTGATTTGTTGGCTAATACAATGTTATTGCCCAATGACAATGTTGAATTAACTACATAATGCTGCTTTTGAAGATTAGCTAGATTAAATGATAGAATCCAATAGCTGAAGAATTACTTCAGAGATCAACTAGTCACTCCCAAGTCTCCCAGTAGCAAAATCCTTTTCAAATCATTACATAAAGATGCCTGTTCTTTCTGTCTGTGGCAAACCCTCTATCCAAGATCCAAATCCCTTCTTCCTCACTATCAGAATCTTCAATTTGATCAAGGCTGCAAAGATGTCTAATTAAATTTTCCCCATCTCAGCCACCTTTGTAGTTCCGACTGGCCGTCTGATACTGATAGCGCTAGTAAAAAATAAGTAAGCAGAAGTCTCCTAGAGGCTCTTGGGCAAGCATTTTCTTTCCTGACAAGAGGGGCAAAATGTCTCTCTCTCTTTTTTCCTTTTTTCTATCTGGAATACTGATGTAATGGAAGAAACTACAGCAGCTATCTTGTTGCCTTGAGGGAAAGGTCAAAAAACTTGCAGACATTGACCCTGGCTAAAGAGAACCTGCATCACTGACAGAAGTCCGGAAGCTCGGAATCCTGCAAGCCCCTGCTCATAGAGCACATTGATTTGGAAGCTCACAATGTTCTAGGCTTTTTTTTTGTTTTTAACAATAGCTCATTTAATCCTTTTAACAATCTGATGAGGAAGCATGGAGATGTTAAATATCTCTCTATGTTTCAATAGCTGTTTAGTAGCACAGCTGGGATGTGAACATAGATAATCTGATAAGGAAATCTATAAACCATGAATTCTCACTTGTCTCTCACTCACTCCCCCCCCACCCAGTAGGTTAGCAAATCCTGATTGCACCATCTCAGTACCTGTCAAGCGAGCCTGCTTTTCTCCCTTCCCGTCTGCACCGCTGTGTCCTCTCCAACCTCAACTGAAGGGGACCCTAACACACTACTCCTTCCATACTACCTTCACACCACAAAGATTATTTTCCAAAAACACAAATCAAATCCTATCTTTCCCTTTCTTAAAGCCTTCAATGATTATAATTAACAAGCCACTCAGACTTTGTAAATGAAACAAATTCTATGTTAGACCAGCCTGCCTGACAAATACCAGGCCAGAGCTCTAACAACTGATCCCTTTAGTAATTAACCTTTTAATTACACACTTTAAAAAAATAGGATGACAATCATTCCTATAAGATAATATAAGATGGAATCATCCTGTACAGAACCAAGAAATAGAAGTACAAGGGCAAGATCCTCTGCACAGGCTGCTTTTATTTGACCCGTGTGATGCTTTTAAGAAGAAGTTAAGGTCTGAAGATCTAGAAACAGTCTTTCTGTATTCCTTCAGGCAACAGGTGGCTAGAACTGAATAGCAGCTGCCCACTCAACAATTCACCTTAAGCCCTGCAATGTCCTTCCGTTTTTATACTTGGCCTAGTCTGCTGATTTATAGTATGAACTGGAATCATGGAGATTTGAGTGTGGGACCCTAGATCACTGATATTCCAACCCTGAAATTGTTGCAGCTGCAATCTTAGCAGGAGCTGCAGCAGCATTGCCATTTGGCTTGGTAGCTATGTGTTTATCATTGTGGGGGACGTAAAGATGTCCAACGTGCCTATAATTAATAATCTGGATGAAGAGGTCTGATGTGTCAAATATGGCAGAAAGAAACTATGAATTCAGAGAGACCATTCGCAAGCTATACAAATGAAAATATTAGTAACAGCCACGTCACATGACTGTTATAAGGATGAAACAATAAAATAACGTGAAAGCTTCTAGCAGTCTGCCTGGCATCTATTAGGTACTTAATTGGATTGAGGTTTCTTATTATGCGATAGGTGTAGAAAAATGTTACAGAACCCCTTTGAGAATCTACTGAAAGCATGAACACTCAACCTAAGGAGAATAAAATGTTTGTTTATACAAACAGATTTTTTCATATGATTTTAGGATCTTAAGTCACTTAGAGGCCACTGAAGTAGACCTCAGGATGACAGCTGATGTAGAAAATAGGGATTCTTAGTGCCTATGGATTTAAAATACCAAAGCATGTCATGAAATAAATGAAAAAAAGCCTAAAAACAGAGTCCTATCTGTAAAAATTAATTAATTAATTAATTAAATAACTAGGTAGCATTTGATTGTTATAAGAGAAATGAATTTATGCTAGCAGCAAAATTAAGGGTGGGTTTGTAGATTGTTTACTGGAGTGTTCTCAAACATATTAGAAAAATTATAATAGTTTGGTTTCCAGGCACATAACCCTTGTAAAGACACCCCCAGCTTTGCAAAAACAATTCTGTAATTAATCTCATCAATATTTTTCTCCAGAACCATGTTGTTGTTCTTTCACTGTTTTATAAAACCAAAGTTTCTTCCAAATATGATTGTGAAACCATTCTTCAATAGATTAGAGTGTGCATGTAAACATGAAATGGTATGATTAGATTATTAATGAATCTCACGTAACAAATTATATAAGGAGTAAACACAACTGGCTTTGTAATTAAGATCCAAAACGGTGTCCTGAAACAAAGATCTGAGTTTATACATTCATCAAGATGTGGAAATCCATTAACAAGTCACAACTAGATTTGAGTTTGCGGATAGTGATAGGATTTCGCTATCAGTTCAGTCCATTCCGGATCACATACACGTCTCTCTCTATTCAAACGATAGGACTCATAAGAGTGAAGGGGTTCAGAATGAGCCTCCCCAAAATGTGCCACTTTGGCATGCTGACTATTTTAAGATGAAGGCATCAAGACTCAGCAGACCCAAGAAAGGCTTTTACCTTTCCCTTCACTATCTGAGAGAATTTAGATAGGGTGCTTGGCCCAGAAAGAACATATTTCCAAGAGATAACTTTTTATTGGAATGACCTATCTGTGTGGCAGGACAAACATCTAATTACCAAACATCTGTTCTTCTTACCATCCTGTGAATCACCCTCCTCCCCTTTAAAGCCCCAGGCCCCTATTCCATTCTTTAGTTCAAAGTGGCAGTCAAGTCTCAACTGCCCAACTGGACCTTGGGTCTCACTGTCCTTGTAGAGCCCCAGTAAGTAGGTAATTAAATTTATTGTTCTCTTGTTAATCTGTCTTAGGTCAATTTGATTATTAGACCAGCCAGATAACCTAGAAGGGTAGAGGAAAAAGGTTTTCTCCTCAACAACAGCAATAAAAATACAATCAAGAAGGGGATATCTATATAGGAGGATAAGAGGGAAAGGAAATTAACACTTACGGAGTCTCTATTATATATAGAACTCTGTATTAGTTCATTTAATCTTCATAATATCCCTGTGAAGTAGTTATTATTATGCCTATTTTAAGGATAAGAAACTAAGGCCACACAGGTGACCTTAGTCACACAGCAGCAATATACTTAGAACCAAACAAACCAAGGGGATGAGGGTAGTAATCAGATGTTAGTGATGAAAGTGTCATGATGTTATTATTGATTGGTTTTAGAAGGTACCAGTTGTCCATATAGGGACAGCAGTTTAGGATTCTTGGCAGTCTAGTTATGTAGTTATGTGGCCACTAATCTTAAGCTTAGCCAGTTGTAAGAGTGAATGGGTAAGATTGATCACAAAAGTTTAAATATCTGAGCAATTCACCACAGCATGTTTTTCATGAAGCTTCATAATATTCTCTAGGAGCCAAGCATAAATTGATCCATGTGTAGCCAACTCTAATCATAATGTTTGGGAAGGATTAAAAAAAAAATCCGGAGATGCTTGATTTCTAGAATTTAAAAACATATTGCACTATAAAACTGCCTTTAAAATCTCAGAAAGAAAAATATTCGTTGGCAGTCAAATCAAATAAGCGGTCTGGTTTTATACTCAGTTGAGTGATACCATTTGCTCTGCCAATTTGCTAAATCTTAATATATTTGCTAACTTGAGTCCACATATTTTTTCCTCTTCTGCTTCTCTTTCCCTCTGCCACTTTGTCCTTCTCTCTTTTGTGTCTGATTATCATAAAATGAACATACCACAGAGCTTCGCTATTTCTTAAAAATGTAACTGTAGCAAATAGTCTTTGTTGGATGTTAGACTCAGGCTGCTTTCCGCCATTTACAAAATACTGGGCTCATTTTCATATGAAGCCTTGGAAATTGAGGGAGTTAGGTCACATAATGAAATATCCTAGCAGGCTGTTCCTGCACCGAAGGCCACTGACAAATTTTATGGCCTGGAATCCAGAAATAAACACCATTCGGTGACTGTTTGTATAGTCAGGCTATTAAGTGCAATGATTTGTATTTCCCCAAGAGATCCCTCAAACTACAGTGCCTTGTGTTTGCGGCAGCTTGGCAGAAGTTGTATTTTTTTTTTAATCCTGCAGTTCACTGGCCAATAACGTGTATGCAGGGCACAATACCTCCCAGTAGGTATGAAAGAAAAGAGATGGCATTGTAGGGCTTCATGAAGCCCCTGGGAGATGCCATGCATATAAAGCGTGTTGAACACCAATCTATTAATAAATTTCATTGAAGCAACTCTCTTCATGGGTGAAGTTGCTTACCCCGTTCTGTCTGCTCTGTGCGGACCTCTGGCCAAAACAGTTTAAATAGTTATCTCTAATAGTTCTTAAGAGGATTCCTTAAAGAAGAATCTTCCAAAGATAACAAAAAAAATACATCACGATGATGATTCAACTGCTATTCTGAAATAAGGTTACAACTGTTCTACCAAGGATTTCCATAGCAAGCAGATATATTTTTAAGAAAATATATATTTATAAAAATTATATTCAGTGGGATAACTCTCCCTTAAAAATTGGTAAAAATCCATCTCTGGTTAAACATAGGCTGTATTTTCTACCACTTTCTAACCTTTTTCATCCTATTGTGGATGCCCTGTGCTGTTTATATAATTCATTATTTTGTGGATATTCTCTTGCAGGTATAGTCTATACATGATTGCTCAAAGTTCACTTTAAAATGTTCTCATAAATTTATATAAAAATATTTTGCTTCCAATTTTCTTGAAAAATGCTGGATGCCTGCTTTGCATATTACCTAAAATATGACTTTCCTTTTTTTCTTTTCTTCTCTTTTTTTAAAATTCTATGCCTTGCTACCTTTTATCTTTCTGAGTACTGTTTTCTGGTCTCTGAATGCCTTCAATGTCATCTAATGGACTGTGGGTAGTCAGGAGAATTGAAAGTATGTCCTGATAGAAGGAAAGTATTTTTCATTGGGGTTCAGGCAGAAGACAAATCTCCCACATTGGACAGAAATACATGCCATGAAATCCCACTACCACTCTTCTCCCTTACTCCTCCAACACCCAACACTGAAGCTCTGGAGGGTATCCTAATGTAAACTTGCCACGTGTACCTGGAACCCACGTTCACAGATGCACAGCACCTTACATCACATAGGAATTGAACAAGAGTGTTGATTTTAAATGTGAAGATATTTACAAAGCTACATTTTAAAATGCAGTCTGTTCTTTTACTGAGTAGCTATTATAATAGCAGGCACTGTGCTAGGCTCTAGGATGCAATGATAATAAGGTCTGTGACTCAAAGGAATCACTTTCTAATGGCAAACTATATAAGGATATATCTGTATCTTTCTATAGAGTATAATGTCAATGGCTTAAGTATAGACACATAAATTGAGTGTTTTTAGAATCTGAAACCATACTCTTTCAATGGATACACAACAGAATGTATTATACTTCTTAGAGCAAAAGAGAACATGTTTCTAAAAAGAGATAAGTAACTAAGAAACAAGATAAAAGAAGCCATTTTGTGTGTGTGGTCGGGGGGGGGGTATTTTATCAAAACTAAAAAAAAATTGATTAAATAAGTACACCTGAATCTCTACCTACTGTTAGCTCTTAAGTGAAAATATTAAATCATGAAAAACAAAGAAAAATCACAGGTACAAGGCCAATCTGACCAGCAAAAAAACGTAAATATACCTATGCTTGTAAAAGTTGGTGTGGCAGTTTGATAATGGAAATTCAAAATTTTAATTTAAGTAACAAGAAATAGCAGAAATAATTGATATTTCCATTTTTAGGTGGGTATTCTAATTTTATGAACCCTTAGTGGGATATATATTTACTAGCATTTATTGAGCAGCTACCATGTATAAAACAGATGAATGTGCAAATAAAATGCTTGGGCTTGTTAAGTGAGTGCCGTGCGCTTTTTTTCTTGATACCATCAATAGCCTTCACGAGCATTTATGGGAATTTTTCCCATTGGTCAGTTGTAATTATGTTTTAATTTTTATATGGACTACACACAGTGAAGGCTATATTTCAGCATGCTTTGGTCACCTGTATCTCACTTGTATCATAGAACATTCACATTCTCCCCGACAAACTCCGTATTTTCCCCTTGTCTCATCCTGTGCCTAACACCAAAATCCCTGCAAATCTTCTGTATGTGTCACACATTTTTTCTTTGTTTCCTTGCCCTCCTCCACCTCCTAATTTATTCAATGACTTCCCTGAGTTCATCATTGCTTCAGCAGGCCACACTCTGGAGCTGATTCTTAGATTGGCTCTGGCAATCTCAACTGATGCATTTGAGCTTCCTTTAAATGTGCTTGCCTGTCATGTGCAGCACTTAAATAGCATCTCATGTGAGGAAATCGCACATAGATTATTTAAAAGCCCCTCAGCTCCCTTGTGGCAACAACCAAGTACAGCTAAATCGCTGAGCGCCTCCGTTGTTTGCTACAAATCATAACATCAAATACACATCACGCACACTGAGGAGCACCCCGAAAGCAATTGATGCTGATGAACCCCAGCTATTAACATGAGTAGTGCTGGCTCTGTCTGCCTTGCTGAAAGCTAGACCGGGGTAGGAATAGGGGAATCAGAGAAGTGAGGGACAGCTCAAATCTCTAATGGCTTGACTGGGGTATAATTATAGCAGGTATGCACGTATAAATCATGTTTAACATTTTCACAGTACAATCACATTTGTGCTTTTCAAGGGCTTATAAAAATGAATAAAAGAGAGATACTAGGGATTGGGGTAGCCCCAGAAATTACAATTCTCCATAAAAGCTAAACAAAACAATGACATTGATGAAAGCGGGTTTCTGGACTTGTTGGGATTATAATATTGAAGTGATTTTACTAAAATAACAGCTCAAGAAATAAACTCCCAGAAAACCTGTACAGGTGGCTGTTACTAAGCAAATGAAAAAATAAGCAGAATTTTAGCCTTTTTTCCCCCTCTGACTCTTCAAGTGAAAGATGAAGGTTGAAACTGCACATGCCTATTTGGGATATGATAGGAAAGACTGACCCAAGTATAGCATTGCTGCTAATCAGAGAGCTCCATTAGCACCAATCACTCTAAGTCTATTTAATAATCAGATATCCCTACAGCTGCAGCCAGAAGTGATGTGGGTCTAAGAGAAGAGGCATGACAACATGTTCAGCAGGTGAAGTGGCATCAGGGTCTGAGGCCACAGTGCCTTTGAGTCAAAATCAATTGTGTAACAAATGAGAAGCTAGTCATGCCTGACACAGATGTCATATTTTGAATAACTGAGTTCCTGATGTCACAGCGGGAGCCTCCACCTATATCCTTTTATAAGACATATCAGATTTTGAGTTGTGGAAGAAAACTTACTATTGGAAGTGAGGAAGAGGTATGCCAGCAGGGCCATGGCAGCAAGTTGTTGTATGGAAGAGGGACCAGTCACAGGTGATATTATACTGACATAGATTTCAGGAGGCTGAATGGAGTTCTGTAGCTAGAGCCCACCTGGAAAATCTTTCATTCAGATACACTGTAAAATCTATAATCCAGGAATATTTAATTTCTTACACTTAAAAAGATAATAGTTAGAAATGGTCCAACATATTGAAAATTGAACTTTCTAAACTGTCTCCTAAGAAAGAACACAACACATTTCTAAGCATGGTCTTTGACTAGCTGTGCTGATGAAAAATGACTAAGATTTAAATCACAAGTTTCTTTCCTGACTCTTTAAGTACTAACAGATTTTCAGCCACAAATTCAGGACAGATCCTAATGTTGATATGCAGGATAATAAAACTTTGTTGAGGCTGTCTGTAGCATGAGCCAGGATTAGGGTTTGTTTCATACTGGTTTTCCGTCATGTCATAAAAGAAACATCAAAGTTTACAGTCACTTCTCTCTCACTTTCTTCTTTTCTTTTCTTTTCTTCTTTTCTTCCCCTCCCTCCATTCCTTTCTTTCTTCCTTTCTCATTCTAAATACAACATTTTGCAAAAAGTGATTATTGAAATTGAAATATCATTATTCACAAAGATGGTACATGCTTCTCCTCTCCTAAATCATATATACACACACACACACACACACACACACACACACACACACACACATATTTCAATAGTAACAAACTTCAGAAGGGAAGTAAAAACAATCATTTGTTTTCCTCCTTGACAAACATCTGTTAGAAAAGCAACACACAACCCAAAGTATAGCCTCAAGTTTCTCTGTGGCATTTCTTTGGTAGAATGTGAAATGTTCCAAGGAACATGCATAAAAATCTGCCCACTATATTTTTGTTGTGCACCCATTTGCATTTGATTACAGGACCTACAGAAGGCAGGGCCACCGCCCTGATGGGCCCAGGGGACAGAACATGGAGCCAAAGCGGTTTATTCTCTTGTCTTGAAATCTGATAGAATTTGTCTTCCTAGGTTTTGGACTTGCTTGGAACCTGTGACCATTTTCTTCTCTGACTGCTCCTTTTAAAATGGGAATGTCTATCCTATGCTTGTTCCACCATTGTATTTTGGAAGCACATAATTTGTCTGGTTCCATAGGTTCATGGGTAGAGAGGAATTTTGCCTTATGATGGATCACACCCCAAGTCTCACCCATATCTGGATTTAAATGATATTTAGATGAGACGCTGGACTTAAAATTGATGCTGAAATGGGTTAAGACTTTTGGGGCTGTTAGGATGGAAACAAATGTATTTTACAGGGGAGAAGAACATGAATTTTATAGGTTCAGAAGGCAGAGTGTCTCAGACTGAATTGCATCCCCTCCAATTCACATGTTGAAGCCCTAACTACCCAATGTGACTATAATTGGAGATAGAGCCTTTAAAGAGGTAATGAAGAGTAAATGAGATTGTAAGGGCGAAGCCCTAAACCAATATGACTGATGTCCTTATCAGAAGAGAAAGAGACACCAGGGATGTGCTGCACACATGGAGAAAAGGCCATGTGAGGACATGGTGAGAAGGCAGCCATCTGCAAGCCAAGGAGAGAGGCCTCAGGAGAAACCAAACCTGCTAACACCTTGATCTTAGATTTCCAGCCTCCAGAACTCTGAGGAAATAGATTTCTGTTGTTTAAGCCAGTCAGTCTGTGGTGCTTTGTTATGGCATCCCTAGAAGACTAATAAATCTTGAAAGGTGGAGAAAAGAAGGTACACTAGATAGAAACCTTGGGACCCAAGGAATAATATGGCAAAATTGACAACCTAGAAATGCCAGTGGATGAGGATAAAACAAGCCTCAACAAAAACCTATTCTCTCTAGCCAAAGGGAACAGAAAGAAGAAGTTTGGCCACGTTCTAAAGATAGAAAACTTTTAGATAATAACTGCTCTTTTCCAGCCAATGACACAGAAAATACTGTGGCTCTACCCAACCCCCACAATCAATGGTTGAATGGGAAAACAGAATTCCACCTTCACTAAAGTATAACAAGGCTGAATGGGGAGACAAGATATTCATTCCCAGCACTAACAAGGTATCTCTACTCACTTCCCTCTGCTGTTGATGTGACGTCCAAGGAAGCCAAGTGGACAGTTAGGACACTCAATACCACCCAGCGGTAGAAAGGCCATACACTGATGGAACCAGTGGATGCCATGGAAAGTAGTAACAAGGACCTACTATTGTTTCCAGCCAAGGAGGTCTCAGCAGAGGTCTAGTAGGGAGTCAGAACTCTTACTCCTGCCCAGCAGTAAAGAGGAGCCCCTCCCCTCATTAGCTATCAACATTGGTCAAGTGTGGAACATAAATTTCTACCCCTACCTCACAGTAGGCAGTGTTCCCCTTCCCTCTACCATATCAGTGTCACAGAAAAAACTGAAGGTTTAAATAACATCCAAAGTGTCATAACATAATACCTAAAAAATTATTATAAAATATCACTCATAATTTCATAAGAATTATTACATAAACTTCATAATGATTTCAATAATAAAACATCATTCATCACTGAAAAATGTCAATAAAATAAAAAAGACAACACATGGATGCGAACACTAAGAATGCAGAGATGTCAAAACTATCTGACAGACATTTTAAAGCAGTTGTCATAAAAGTACTTCAAAGATCAATTACAAAAGTAGTTGAAAAAAATGAAAGAAAAAAAATGTCTCAGCCAAGAAAAACACTATACATAAATCACAATAGAATTCTAAAAAACTGTTCGTGTAACCCACAGGAGGATAGGAAAGAGATAAAAGATAAATAAAAAGGAAAGAGAAGAACTAGGGAACAAAAAATGAAATGGAAGATAAACTAACATATAATTACATTAAATATAAATGGTCTAAATGCATCACTTAAAAGTTAGATATTAGCAGAGTGGATTAATAAACATGACCTGAACTCAAGAATCTCACTTCACATATAATGCTATAGGTAGGTTAAAAATAAACGGATGGAAAAAGGTCTCATACATTCATGAAAATGATAAAAAAATAAAATTTTAAAAGATAATAAAAATCAATGAAACAAAAAGCTGATTTTTTGAAAGAGCAATAATATTAACAAACATAAGACTGACACAGAAAAAAGAGTAGGCACAAATTACCAATATCAAGAATAAAACAGGGATTATTTCTACAGACTCTGCAGATGTCAAAAGGATAAGGAAATACTATGAGCAACAGAAGGATCACCAAAGCAGATATACAGATATTAAATAAGCACATGGAAATGTTTCCAACATCATTAGCCATTAGGAAAATGCAAATTAGACCCACAATGAAATATCACTATACACCTATCAGAACAACCAAAATAAAATACAGTCCCAACAACAAATGCCGCAGAGGATGCAGAGAAACTAGATCTTTCGTTCAGGGCAAGTGTGGGAACCAGTGTAATAATTTTTGAAATACTTATTAAGAATAGCTTTAGCAGTCCTTGTAACTACCCTATCACCCAGAAATTGCACCTCTGAAAATTTATCCCAGAAAAGTGAAAACTTGCGTTCCCACAAAAACCTGTCCATGAAACTAGCAGCTCTACTTCTAATAACCCCAAACTGTAAACAAGCCAGATAACCTTCTACAGATGAATGGTGAAACAAATAATAGCCCATGCACACCAAGGAAGACCACTCAGCAATCAAAATTAATTAAGTCACTTTTTTGAAGATTTGGTTTATAGCAGGTACTCAGAAAATAGCATTTTTGCCTAGTGACTTTAGTTGTAATGTTTTGATGGGAAATAGTGGATGGAGGATAGAGCTCACCTTGGCAGGCTTGTGAGCCCCGACTGGTATACAAAGGTTACAGGGAGCTTGAGCTCACACACCAGCCTGAAAAGACGAACTGGTAGAAAAACAGTGTGGCTGCAGACGACTGTGTGTGGATGCCCTCCTGCGGAAGCAGGGACCAGCTGCACAATAACAAGGCACTCATGGCATGGAGCTGAATGTGACATCTGTCAAAATCAACACTGGGCACTCTATGTGTTGGAAGAACAGACATGGGGGATAATGAGAGCTGCACAGAAGAGGACTCAGAAGCCAGTGGAACCTAGGAAGTAGCTACACCTTCGATCCCCTTTCTTCATGCTTTCAAGAAAACCCACAGGAAAACGGAATGGAAAGCAGAGCTAGACATGTGACCTGAGGCTCAGTTAATCAAATCCAGATATGACAAAGAAATCACTGGATTGGACTGAATTTGCTTAAGATTTCTAACAAAGATAACATTGTTTTTTTGTTGTTGTTGTTTTTTGTTTTTTTCCCAGTTTTCAAAAGTTCCATTTTTGCCAGCCTAAGTTCTGTAAACTGTCCTAACAGTGAAATGTTCCCTTGGCCACTCAAATTTGATACTGGTTAGTGGTTTTCTTTAGATGTTAAGGAACAAGGAATTAACTGTAAGTACTATGCATCCTGCAGGCTCATTATGTTGTGAGAAGAGTAACATTGTAGTGGGAGCTAAATGTCATCAGTGAGGAGAAACAACAATCTCTGTATGGTCCCCCCATCAGCCCCCTCTCCTAAACAGCTCTTAACACATGCCTGAGGCTCATACCAGCTGAATAGACTGGGTGTTACTTTCCGTTTGCGCCCTTCTGATTTTACTCCTCAGTATGTATCATTGCTGGTACAGTAACATATTCTACGGCTAGTCTATTCTCAATTGTAAATTCCTTTGTGCTCTTACAAATAGTCAGTTGGGACTTTCAGAATTGCTTTCACTGGGAATACAATGGTTGCTAGTCATATGGCATGTATGTTTTCATTATTATTTCTGGTAAAATTCATACTGCCTCATTGGATTAAATCAAAATATATTTGAAATGTTGGCTTTTCCATTGTGTTATACTTTTTGCTGGTATTTATCTTATATAGCACATCTTGCTTTATTAATATCTTCAATTATATGTTTAGAAAAGCTTGGGTATACTTTCTTATGTTCCAGGTAAGTATGGTTTTTCTGTGATCAAAACGGTGCTCTAGTGAACACCCTTCTAGTCAATTTATAAATTAATTCACTGATAATTGACAAGTAGTAGTGCTTGTTCATAAGAATTATATGCATTTTGAAGCATTTATTGTTTATTATTAAGAAAAGTAAATTTGGACTTTCTACATCACACAATGTTAAACATATGTCAAGTATTTTGCACTTAATATATGCATGTAAGTTTATTAGAAGCATTAATCTTTCATACTATCAGTTTTAAAAGGTATTTTGTCATTTATTGGATTTTTTTATTAAATGATAAATGTACATGGCTTAAAAATCAAACACTGAAAGGCTTATAATAAAATAAAGCTGTCTCTACTGCAACTACTCAATTCTGCTCTCTAAAGGTAATCATTTGTAACTGCTTTGTCTATTTCTTTAGGTATTTGACTCTAAGTAAAATATGTACACTCTAATTGACTTACAAATTTTATATATTATAAATTGATTTTAATTATAGACAGGATTTATCAGTGTTCATTATCATTAGCTATATATATATTGTTTATACTATAAAGCCAAATAGTCACGTAGTATAGAGATTCCTTTACTGTATGTTTTTGTTTTTTTGGTAATTGTTAGTAATTGTGTGTGTGTGTGTGTGTGTGTGTGTGTGTGTGTGTCTGTGTATTCATGTTTGTTTTTTACCTGCTAGGTTTTAATAAATGGCTCCCTATTGTTAAATTTTCCCCAACTGCTTTATCAGTAATACCTTCCAAATATCCTCTTAATAATAGAGACTCCTGTTTTTTATGGACACCTTCTTGGAGCCCTCTTTCCACCTGTTCCAACTCAACCTGATGGTTCTCTAAGTCGCTGTTCATCTGACATCTGGATTTTCATTCACCTTGCTCCCACTTTAAATCCATTTTTTATTGACTCTAATCTTTTGGTGTAAAGCCTGATTTTGCAGAATATTCTTCATTAATTTTCTAAGGAAAAGTATGTAAAGGGTCTATTTTCTGAGTGTCTGCAGGTCGAAGAAACGTATATTTTGCCCCACAATGGACTGATATTTTAGCTGTGTATAGGATACTAGAGTAGATTTTCCCTAAGGACTTAAGGGCATTTCACCACAGTCTCCTAGCTTTCAGTACTGCTGTTTAGAAGTCTAACTCCATCCTGCTTCCCAATGCTATTAAGTGATGTGGTGATGGTGGCCATGGTTTGTTTTAATCTAGAATCTTATGGGATTATCTCTTAATTTACAGTGTTCTGAAATGTGAGTCTTTATGTGAGTCTACTTTTATCCACTGTCCTGGGTATCGGAGAGGCATTTTCAATATAGTATTTCATGCACTTTGATTATCAAATTTTTCTTATACTACTTTTCTCTATTTTTTTCAGTCCCTTATGTAAGACATTCTTGGTGTGACTGCAGAAGGTAAATACAAATAATAAAACTACATGATAGCTCTTAAAGCTTTATTTAGCTCAGGGGGAGTACACATTCCCTTTGTTTGCATTTCATTAGCCAAAGCAAATCACATGAACAAGTTTTTTGTCAATGGATGAAATGAATTATCCTCCCAAGGAATGGGTCTCATAGGGAGGGACAATGAATACTTTGGCAATAACACATTCTACTTCACTTGGTGTCTGTTCATACTTAAGAGTGACTGTTAGGTTGCTGATAAGTGAGCTTCACTGTCTAGTGATGGACTGGGGTGGGGAAGGGCCACCTATTGAACAGGGGGACACCTGCAGTTTAGTATGTAGTGGTGTTTTTCACCTGTGGTTGTCCAGTTTCTTCAGAGAAGAGTCAATAGACCTCTGTTTCGAAGAATTCAGCCTGGCTATAGCCATTCTATGAGCAAAGAGAACTAAGAGTGCAGGCCTTCAATGAAATCTCCACTTTCAATCACATATCTTGTCTCTGTTTCCTAGTACACTTGAGTATATAATTGCCAGTTCTGTCCTATTAAGTTTCTCCAGAGTGTAAACCTTTGGTCCCCTGCCTCGGGGACCTCATTTGGCTAGACGGGATTATGGCATAATCATACATAGACTTGCAAATAATTACCCTGTTTTTACCCATACACTCATTCCTCTCACTAATTTAGAAATTGATATCTCCAAGCCCCCAAACTTCTAAGAGCCCCTTGCCAAGGAATGACTCACTTCATCTACAGTTTTTTCCTATCCAGGCACCTTTGGTTTCAGGCCCTCCATCCAGCTGAATTCACTACTGCTCTTCCATTTGCTTTTCCATTTATTTGCCACTGTCCCATAATCTTTGTCCTTTACATCATTTTATACTTTTTAGTATCATTTTAGTAGCCATTTGGAGGAAGCAGAGATAAGCACATGTGACTGGAAATCAAAGTGTAAAGGCTTAAAGAGTGTACAAGGGCGTGAATAATGTTGAAGTATTTGAGACACTGACTAGTGTTCAAATCAACCCTCACACTTAAATGAAATGAGAATGATGACAATGATTATCAGTGTTCATTATCATTAGCTATATATATATAGCTATATAAATTGGATATAAATTGGGAAATTTATATCCCAATTTCCTAGTGGATATAAATTGGGAAAAAAAGAGCAAAATTCCTTAAGATAATAAAATGGACATAATGGACGAGAATAACAAACAAGCGATAATTAATATGGAAGATGAGAGATGTGATTAAGTAAGTAAAATAATATCTTAATAATAATCTTAATAAGCTCCTATAAGTTTGCTTTTTTTATACAAGATAAAGCTACTTAAAACAAATTCTGTAATATGATGTAGACCTGAGGGTGGAAAACATGTTTTCTTCATTTTTCACTTCCACTGCCTAGCAGAGTGCCTGGTACATAATTCAATTGCTGTTGCTCGAAGGCCTTAATGTCTTTTTGATTTAATATAATTGAGAGTCATAATACCAATTTAGTAATTTTAATTCAGAAAATGTGTGAAGTAGGAATCCGGCATCTGCAGAGTTATTTAGGCAGTTTATTAAAACACAACACAGACTATATTTGGGAAAGGACCCCATGCCCAGGGAAATATGATGATGTTTACATGAGCCTTTCGTTTCCAAAACACTTTATATTGCTTCTGAAACTGCTCAAAACTATGCTTTGTTTGATAATTATAGCCAGGATTTGAGGTAGCATCACTTATCTTGCATAAAGGAAGTATGAAGGTTTTATAAAACCATGAACAAAACTGAAAGAACTCAGACTGATTTATGTTATTATGAACACATGCATCCATTCAAAAAGATATATATTGAGCACCTATGTTCCAGTACCTACGTATTTTGGTATACAGCGTGAACAAAATACGAAAAAATCCCTTCCCTAATAAAACTTGTATAGTAGTGGTGGTAGAAACACACACACACACACACACACACAATCAGTAACATACACAGCATATTGGATTGTCGTAGAAGTTATGGAGAAAAATAAAACAGGAAAAGTAGTGGTGAAAGTGTTCCTGAAAAGGCATTTTGAGTAAAACATTAACTTGTTGAAGATGGGGGAAGGGTGTTCCCAACAGAACCAACCGGAATTACACAAGCCATGAGGTACTACATGGTTTTTATTTTTAAGGAATTAAAAGAAAACTAGTTTGACAAAAGTAGAGCATGGGTAGGGATGAGAGGTAGAAGGCAAGTAAGATGGATGACAGAAGAAATGGATGACAGAAGAATAGATAATGTAAGGAACTTAGAGGCCATTAAAAGAACTTTGGCTTTTTCTCTGAGTGAGATAGAAACCAATGAGGATTTTGAGTAGCAAAGAAAAACCTCAAGAAGAACTCCTTTTACCTGAGTTCACTTCAACTTCTAATAGGAATTAGATAGGCTTGTAAATCTTAACTGAATAAATTAATATAAGTACTCAGCCGTGGCTGTTACTAGGCATGTTTAAAGTTGAGCACCTATTATTATCATTAAATTTGTATACTGTGAAAGATTAATTGCATTAATCGTGTCAACTCTTCAACCCTGCTCACATCGAGACCTTTACCATGTAAACTATCAGGGCTTCCCACTCTGTCCCTGGGGTTCCTTCTGACTACTGGGAGTTAGAGTGTAATGTATGCAGAGCCTTAATATGCTTGCAGGATTGCAGTTTCTTGCTCTTGCCCTGTGCCAGGGCCATGAAAACACACCTCGTGAAGCCCATAAGAGAATAAATGACATGTGGAACAGAGCTTAATTGCCCGTTTCCCCAGAAGAAGCCATCCTAGATCAATCAACAGCTAACTAATCTCCAGATATGTGTACAAACCCAGCCAAAGTCAGAAAACCTGAGTAGATGACCACAGCCAAACACAGACACATGAGCCAGTCCACATGGGATCACCTGGGCCAAACCCAGATCAGCTGAAGGTTACAGACTCATGGACTAAACAAATGCCCCTGAGACTTTTGTTGTTTGTTGTAGAGCATTATATGGTAAGAATAGATAACTGATGCATATGTTAAGAATTTTAATTAAAAGAAGGAAAATGCACATAACCAAAATTAAAATAATAGAGGGTATAAAAAAAGATTTAAAAAGATATTTAAAGTTCAAAAAGAAGGGGCTCCCTGGTGGCACAGTAGTTAAGAATCTGCCTGCCAATGCATGGGACGCAGGTTCGATCCCTGGTTCAGGAAGATCCCACATGCCAAGGAGCAGCTAAGCCCCTGTGCCACAGCTACTGAGCCTGTGCTCCAGGGCCTGTGCACCACAACTACTGAAGCCCGAGTGCCTAGAGCCTGTGCTCCACAAGAGAAGCCACCACAATGAGAAGCCCATGCACTGCAACAAAGAGTAGCCCCCGGCTCGTTGCAGCTAGAGGAAGCCCGTGCGTAGCAACGGAGACCCATCACAGCCAAAATAAAAATAAAAATAAATAAATTTTACAAAAATTTTGAAAAGGAGACCATGTACAGATATATAGGAATAGTGAATAAGCTATCTGTAAAAAGGGAAAACTGGAAGATTTCTCAATTTTATCAACAAGAATAACCAAAAAGCACAAAATATAAAAAACCCCAGAAAAGTATAGAATAATATGTATACCTGTTGATTCAAATTCCTAAAAATAACTAACAAAACTCTTATCAAATGGAGTAAAAATTATTTATTAAAAACTTTTAAAAATCTATTAATATAACACATAAAATTAAAAGGTTGAATAAGGAAAAACTATGTCATCCAAAGATGCCAAAATGCATTTAATAAAATGCAAATATATTTTTGTTTAACAAATCCTTTACAAAAGAGATGAATATAAATATGGATATCTCCAATAGAACGAAGGATATTGAGTTTCAGCCAAAAACTCACATTATAACTTGTGGCTTTCCAATTAAGCCCAGAATGAGTTGAGAATCTGTGACAGAATTCTAAAATGGTCTCCAAGTTTCCTGCCCCCTAGTGTACACAATGTGTATCGTCTCCTCCCATTGAGCGTAGGCAGAAGCTATGAATACAATGGGGTATCACTCTAATGACTGGATTACTAATCAATTGACCTTAGATGATAAAGAGAGATTATCCTGGTGTGCCTGGTCAGTAAAATTTCTGACCTACTGAAACTCTGAGATAACGAATGTCTGCTATTTTAAGCCACTATTTTCTGGCAATGTGTTATGCAGAAGTAGAAAACTAAAATAGATTGCATAATATCACCATTGTGATATAATAAATATAGCACAATTAAGAGAAATTCTGTGATAAGTAAAAATTATTTGAACTAATATGAGTTTATTTATATATATGAAAAATAATAAGGTTAGAAAAGGACCCAATTCTTGAGCAATAATTTTTAAAAACTAAAATAAGCTAAATTGAAAATATACTCGGGGCTCCCCTGGTGGCGCAGTGGTTGAGAGTCCGCCTGCCGATGCAGAGGACGCGGGTTCGTGTCCCAGTCTGGGAAGATCCCACATGCCGTGGAGCGGCTGGGCCCGTGCGCCATGGCCGCTGAGGCTGTGCGTCCGGAGCCTGTGCTCTGCAACGGGAGAGGCCACAGCAGTGAGACACCCGCGTACCGCAAAAAAAAAAAAAAAAAAAAAAAAAAAAAAAATACTCGGTCCAGATTTTAAAGAATGTGTGAGAAATTTCCTAATTCAGTATCATCTATGCTTTCTATAATCCCTTCATCTTCATTTGATCAGGAAAGTCTCCCTATAGTTCATTAAAATGAACTCAATCTTTACATGCTCTAAGTGCTCCGTGTACCCTATACCACCCTCTTATTAGTTATGATGCTAAAAATTATATCTTTATATGGTTTGTTCTTTCATTATTACCTATTTCCTCTTTTAGAGGACATAAGAATCTTTCTTTTTGCTCAATGTTTTTCTCCAGGATGCCTGTGAGTTTAGCCTGCAAAAATTATGTGATGAATGTTTATAAATGGTAGGATAGATGTTAATTATCCCTATATTAGTTTATAAGTTCAAAAAAGTATCAGTCATTGATTAGTACAGGTGACCTTCAACAGAGACACTTCATTATACAGTAAAAAAAAAACAAAACAATCAACAGAAGATGAAGGTAAAGAGAGATTATTCAAGTGTATATGTACACAAATGTGTGTGTGTATTTCTGTGTTTATCTTATTACCAAGTCAATTTCCAAATAATCTCACATTATTTAATTGATGACTACATAAAGGCAGGGTGGTGAAAAAGAAACTGTGATAGAATTTGATTAACCTCTAAATAGAGGTAAGAAAATATAGAATTAAGTCATTCAAATCTAAGCCAGAATATCAAATGTAGGGTAATAATGCTTTTAATGACACACATAGAAGAAAATCACGCCCAGGACACTTCACTAAGGAAAATGTCCTTTGTAAGGATGAAGAGATTAGTAGCACCACTTCCAACATCTATGGAGGGGACTATATAGAGGGTAGAGCAAATGAATGGGAAAATTTCTTAAAAAACATGGGAAAAGACAAGAAATAATGTACTGTATAAGTAGGACATTTCCTCATAAGAAGAGAGAACAAAGACGGTTAGGGCAAAATGAAGGAGAGAACAAAGGAAGTGTAAACAAAAATAACAGGGAGAAAATATGAGAAAAATATAGGACACGAATAGATTAATCATGGGGAGGAGGAGAAAGGAAATCTCAAAATATGAGGAGAGGGAAAAATATCCATTATATGAGGAACATAAATTTGTCATAGATGGGAGAAAAAGATCAGAGAAAAAAAGATGAATGAGAAGATAAGTATAAATATGATACTAGAGAAGCGATAATTAAGAGGGAAAGGAATTAAATGACTTAGAAAGTAGAATGAATAGTAAGAAGAAAATAACTGTGTAGGAATAAGAGGGAAATATACATGGGAGACAGAGAATGAGAGAGGGAGAAAGACTGAGGGTGAGAAGGTCCAGAGGAGAACAAGTCATTATGGGAGAGAAACAAAGGGAGAAGAAAAATGAAAGTGGATGAATACAAAACACAGTAGGGGAATATATGAATATAAATGGGGTTGATATTTCTAAGCAATTATTATGGAAGCAAATCAACATTTTCATGACTCTTTTCCTACTGGAGGTAACAGATGTTTATGTGGTCAAACAACTCAAGGATATAACCTCTCAAAATGTTCATCATCCTTTCATAACTCCTTTTACATATCAGTTACACATTAGTGTTAATTCTCACTATATTTAGTCATTGACCCTAGTCATTTATGTAGAGAAGACCAATAAATGAATGTAAGGAATGGAGAAATCAATCGCGTGTGTGTAGTGCTGTCTCTCCACACACCTCCCTTTCTAGCTCTGTTAGGGGAATTCACTGGAGAGCCCACCTCAGTGTGAGGAAATGATGATTAATAAGGGAGAGTGTTTTGACATCTAAGTTTCTTCATGATTGCTAAACAGTTACAACCACAGGGAACAACAGCACACCTGCTCCAGTCCTACCTACAAATGAAAAATGAGAAGAATGTTGCCTTCTCCTCCTTTGTCTTTCTATAGAAGAGGAAAACCTTTCAAAAGTTAGTGGGGATCTCAGTGTCTGGTGCTAAGCCCAAGTTCCATATATGTGATTCAAAAATCAACATTCTCTCTAGCTGGAGCCTGGGAGCTTTCCCGAATCAACATTTCATTTTTATCCGTGATAGGTAAACTCCGTTTGGAAGGATGCTTGTAAGTGTTTTCAAGATGGTTTTATGCACCCCCTGCCTGTTTGTTATGGGCAGATCGCACATGTTCTGTACTGCTCTGGACTTCTAAATAAAAACAAAATTCTGAGTACTGTTTCAACATGCACAGAAGTCCATGTTTACTGTGCTAATTGCCTTTGTCTTTCTTATTCAATCCTTCTATTTTCCAATCCATTTTCACCAAGTTTTAAAATTTGGTCTTTAGTAATATGAAGCGATCTCATCAGAAAATACATTTAGCACAATGGCTAAATTACTGGGTTGGAATTTCATTTTCTTTGGCATTTTAAGATAGTCTAAGTAAATTGACAGATAGTAAATGCTTTAGGGATGATAGACCTCCTTTATCAGTGTACAACTCACCGCTCAGTGTTAAATTATTTCTTAAAATGGCCAGTTGGTGAGAATAATATTGAGAAGAGAAACATTTAAATGTGTTTGACTAAGCTAAGAGCTCTGGCATATATTTTAAATTAGTATGTTCAGTATCATCACCCTTAATTCAGTCCTACCACAAATATACTGTGTGATGGTGCATTTTTCAAACAGGGACCAGAGCAGTGGAATTAGCTGACACCAACTGAATAACTATTTGATGGATTTTTTTTTTCTTTTTAAATGAATTCCTAAGAATAAATGTAGAAAACTCTTGGGAGATGGACTGGCATGATTCAGAAATCTATATTAACACATCTTAGAGACAAGTTCTTGGTCTAACACTGCACCCCCATCCCCAGGTACAGAATCAAGGTGAAATATCAGAGGCAGAAGGGCAGTAGGGCATGAGGATGACATATACCCAAGGACAGGTTCCACTTCATGATAGCCCTTCCTCTTTAGTCTGCTTCTGGTCCCACATGAAAGAACGGTCCCTGGAGCCAATTTCAGCCTTGTAGTTTAGTGCTCAGTACTTCACACACTCTTTAAAATGTGTGTTCTTTTTCTATCATCTCTAAGATTTTCTAGATGTCTGACCTTTTCACTGTTGTGATCTCTTGATATTTTACAGAAAATTGCTGTTGACTTATAACCTACCCTTTCTTTTTTTTTCCTGTCTTTCCATTAGCAGAGTCATTCAATATGGATGCAAGTCAATACCAATAATGAAACATTAATATATGTATATATATGCATAACAGAATATTAGAGAAAATATAAAGAATACACCTACTATATAAAAAGTAGCACCATCCAAAAATGGTAAAACTTCCTCTACTGCTTTATTACACACACACACACACACACACACACACATATATATATATATATTTATATTTTAAGTGTGTGGGAGGATATGTTATTCCTGTTTCATCTCGATCAATATGATTTGGCTTGTCTATACATATTCAGCCAATTCAAAGTTATTATATATACATACACACACAAATAATGTGCATGCCAATGAATCCCTCAGTTGGACATACTGCCATATAGATATGATGTAATTTCAAAGCAGCTGTTTCCTTAGGCGCTAGCTCAGTTTTTATCCCACTGCATATCTCTTTAGTGGAACTACTGGGAATCTCTTCATGCAAGAAAGATCCACTAAAGACAGGTGATGGATGATATTTGGTCCCCATTAGAGTAAGTTGCTTTGGCCCCAAGTGAAAGAACTGAGAAGAATAGGAAACAACCTGGTGTGTCATATTCAGAAGTTGAAGCACACTTATTGTGACATTTGATGATAGTAATGTGCCTTGGTACTATATTATTTGGTGTGTCATTCTTAGATCTTATGTTGCCATAACAACAGAATATGTGTGTGTGTTTAGTAGAAGGACAATCCATTTTTCCTCCAGTCAATTTTTTTTTCTTTGATCTAAAGAACTTGGTTCTTGTCTTTGAAGTTGTTCACAATAGGGCATGATAGAAGGAGCACAGGTAATAATTACAGAAACTTCAATAGAAAAAAAAAATACATGTTTTAAATGAAAGCTTTAAGCCCTTGCCTTATGTCCCAGGACTGTTAAAGATGTTGAAGTGATTCCTGCCTGTATCTATCATAATGCCCTTTTCTCTTTATCAGAGACCAGCCAAAGATACAAAGGTTATGCCTTTCTTGATTAATCTATGTGACAGGGGCAAATTGCCTGTTTTCTTTTGTTTCTGTTATTTTGTTTTTTCTTTAGAGTGCCAGAGGCAGAAAACTACTATGCTTCACTAGTGACTCATAAGAAAACTTAATAGAAGGTCTTTAATGCCCACTGGCTCTCCAGTAGCTGATTGATGTAGTCCCAAACTAAGCAGGCTACCTTCATGGAACCAAGCACATCACAGCCACAGGAGGGAGTGTAGGGGTAGGATCCCTTGTGCTCTGGCAGTGACGAAGGTAGGTCTGCCATATTTTCCTCTTGGTTCTATCTATATTTATGAAGACAACATTTTGCTATCATTGTTACCTATGAAGTGACTATATTTGTGTGTGGTTTTTGTTTGTTTTTATCTTGCTGGTTTAAAAATATAGTTAGTAGACTCAGATATCCCTGAGGAATCCTCAGTTTCCTGGACTGTCAAGTGGCTTTAATAACACATACCTCATTGTTCTTTTGTGAGGCTTATACTAAATAATTTATGCAAATATTTAAGAGTACCTAGGGCTTTCCTGGTGGCGCAGTGGTTGAGAGTCCGCCTGTCGATGCAGGGGACACGGGTTCGTGCCCCGGCCCAGGAAGATCCCACATGCCGCGGAGCGGCTGGGCCAGTGAGCCATGGCCGCTGAGCCTGTGTGTCCGGAGCCTGTGCTCCGCAACGGGAGAGGCCGCAACAGTGAGAGGCCCACATACCGGGGGAAAAAAAAAAAAAAGAGTACCTAGAAAAACTTTAAGAGTGTAAAAATCAATGGTGATTGCTATAAATGCAGATATGTGAAAAACTCTGAAAGGAGTTCCTTGGGCTACTACTGAGCTGATGACACAAGCTCTTAATCCCCAGAAGTCGTCGTTGTTCATTTCACCGCAGTGTAGGAGAGTTCAAGTTTGTGTTTGGAAACTCTCTTGCTGACTACCACCCATGAACTGAACCAACTCAAGTTGCTATTGAGAAGCATTATGCTAGGTGTGTAACGCTTTGCAGCGTTTAACATGGTGATTCTGGGTTGAGAGTTATTATAAGAATCATTATTTTATATACTTTGCAACTTAAAAGAAACTTTATATTTTCAGGGTTAAATATGTACACACACTTAATATTTGATATGAATATCTTATCACAGTGATTCTCAAATCTAGCTGTACATAAGTATCACCATGTAGAGTATTAAAAATATAGGTTCATGGGCAACCCAATCCTGGTGTGCTGATTCAGTAGGAAAAGGTGGGACCCCCAAACCTGCATTTGAAAATTACTAAGACTGTTCTGATACACAATCAGGTTTAGGATTTAGAGTTCTACAGCAGTTCCCATATTTAAACTTAATATTAACACTGTGGTAAAAACATGTCCCATTTTCTACTTCTTCTTATATATTATTCATGTACATGTCTCTAAGAAAGAGACAGTATGACACCCAACATGATAAAATATAGGAAGTATTGTATTCCTCTTACCACAAGTGGAAGATAATGCCAGAAAAACTGTTGATTGGAGAGAAAAAGATTCTGTGATGCTTTAAAGTCTTCTCATTACCTCATCCAGGCAAAAAGTACTGAATTTAATTTTTTGAAAAATTTTATCTTTCTTGGATCTTAATTATTGAAGCATCTTAAATACTGTGCTCTATTCAAATTTATCTCAGCAAAAAGCAAGGTTTATAGTCCATCATTGTAGCCTACCTTTGTATTTCCATTACCAAGTCAGCCATTACTATAATGTAAAGTAATTAATGAGATATGAAGAGCGAAACTATTATGAAGCCTTAACATTTAAAATCTATTCAGTATTATTACACCTTTGACAGGGGAAAATAAAATTCATGATGAAAATGAGAATTACAACCTCATTTAAACTAATTTAACTATGGTTTTTAAACATTTTTTGGGTCAACTCGTTAGCCCTCCCTGATAACTGTCAGTCTCAGAACGTAGGTGATTGCCCCAGCTTTATAGTATTCTGCATAACTCCTCAGATATATCTGGCAGGACTGCAGAATGTATGGAGTTGTTTCCCATGCATATAATGTGCTCCTCTGTATTAAATTTGGCTAGTTGACTGCATGTTCTCTAAAACCATCCCTCCTTTAAATATGAGCTCCCATGGACTCTTTGATTTTTTTTCAAATGATTAACTGGCCAAATCCTACCTAAACTGGTAGAAGCACCAACTAACAGCAGTGCTATGAGAGGACCCAAACAGCATTATGTTTCAGCAATCATGCATTTGTGAGACACGTGAGTATATTCTGTCCAGCTTGTTTTTTATAGGAGATGGTTCACAAAGCTACTTGAAAAAGTTGTTTCCCTGCTTACAAGAGTAAAACTTTATGTGACAATCATTTTGATATCCCCCCCCCAAGACATATGTATCTTTTCACGCATTCTAACATGTTTCAGTATGTGTGGCAACATGCCCTCTATTCTCTGAACTGATCCAGTTAAAACTCTGGTTTTTCAAATTTTATTAATTGGACTCTTATTTTAAAAGAAGAGATCATAAACTCCAGGTAAGAATAAACATACCACAGTGATTCTCCACTTTATCCCAGTAACTATGAGACTGAGAAATAGAGAGTACAAAAATAACATAACGAGGGAGTCAGTATGACTTAGATTTTACTCTTATTAATCTGAAGTGATCTTGGGCCAGTTTCTTTATCACTCTCAGCCTCTATTCCTTCAAATGAAAAAAAAGAATAAAGATGCCTGCCCTCTGCTTTATGACTTTAAAATAAAGTAACTAATGTGAAGTTGCTTTGAAACTGTGAAGTATCATATAAGAAAAATTGTGGTTTTAAAATAAGTAGCCTCCAGACCAATTTTAGATCTCAGTTTTATAGAGTGGAAGAGTGAATGGGCTTTTATATACAACAGATCTATACCAAAAATCAGTACCAAAATTTATATATGTCTTCTGTGAAACATGGTGAATAATACCTAACAATTAGGAACGCTGTGAGAATTAATGAGATAATGTTTATCTCTGGACTGCCTCTCCCTCCCAACCTCCACTTCCTAAAACTCATCCTGTCTTCCACATCCATCCAATTCAAGCTTTTAGAAGTTTTACAAATAAATGCTTGACAAAAACAAACAAACAACAACATAAACATCTCTTCATTGCCTTAGGAGCAGGATTGTTGTCTCATGAAACTGACCAAGGGAGTGGGTCCTGATTATACCTTGTCTCTACCCCTCCTGCACATCTCATTGTGGCTCTTTCTTATGTCTTTAGTTGTGGAAAATCTTTTCTGCTAGTTTTCAGGTCATTTGCACAGATAGTTGCTCTGTAACTAGTTATAATTTTGTGTGTCCATGGGAGGAGGTGAGTTCAGGGTCTTCCTACTCTGTCATCTTGGGTACCTCTCTCTGATTTAATTAGCTTTATATTCTCAATGTGTGACAACTGTCAGATAGCACTCAATAAACATTTGTGGAATTAAACTAGGTAGCTCAATAATGGGCATCCAAGTGATGCTAAATGTATAAAAAATTCTATTCTAGATATCATTTATTATATTAAAATTCAACACTTTATTGTTTAGAAATAATAATATATACCCTCTCTAACATTGGTATTATTATATTGAGGGTTATAATGAGAGATACTTTATTCAGGAAAAGTGTTTTTCTTTAATAAACTGAATATTACAATAAAATTCCATTAAAAAATCCTGCTGTGTCTTGAAAATTACACTATTTCTCCTTAAGATATTTGTCCTGTATCTGTGTGTTATGGAGATATTGTTCATGTTATTTCAGTTACAAACCACCTGTAGTCCCACTCAAGTGGTTAATACATCTCTTTACACAGTAGTCATATAATCCACTGAGTGTGTTTACACACAAAGGAACTGCAGCTTGAATGGATGGTATGAAATAAACTTTAATGCTTCCCAGAAATTCATAGCTTTACAATAGCAAGAAAGATTAAAAGGGGAAAGTTTCTCATTCTGCCAACCTTTACTTTTTTTGTTTTCCAAAACTAAAAAAAAAAAAAATTAAATGATCTCACTGTACAGATACAAGAGGCATTTGGAGTACCTTGCCCAGCAGTCCTCACTCTCTTACTGAATTTCTGAATGTATACACGATGCACTATGAAAACACTGCCTTCTACCTTTCCCATTTTCTTGGTCCGTTCTTTTTATTCCCCTCAAAAGCATAGAAGCACCTATCAGGGACTGAAGGAGGTAATGATCAGGATTGGTAACTGAGATGGTAAGCTCTGCCTATGATGCTAAGAAATTCTATTTTCCCCTTGATAAACTTTAACAGTGCAAGACACAGTGAGAGTCACAGATCCAGGGATGGACGATCCTTTTGAGGACAATAGAGAGAGAGTTTGTATAAGTTTCCTGAGTGAGAAACCTTCCAGATGGCATCCCTGAAAGTTAGTTTTTCCTGCTCAAACACAGAGCTTCCTCAGGAGGAAGATAACACTTCCTTTCATCAGAGAGAGTGAGAGTCTTCAACAGAGTTACGGTGGAACTGGAAAACAAAACTAATGCAAGGAATTTCCTTCTTTTCTTCTTTCTTTTTTTAACATAATATAATTGGTAGACATGCCCAATGCTCTGCAGTGGGACAAAAAACTTTTGCCACAGAATACAACATGTGTGGTATGTCTAGGACCCCATCAATCAGGGATAATAGCACAAAACTCAAAAGAAATTTAGCACAGGCTGGTGAAACCAACTTGAAAGAATCAAGGAGAACACAGAAGTGACCCAGTTCACTCCCTACTCTTCTTATTGGAGTTGATACTCATCTCTAATAAGGAAAATTACTAATCAATATTCATACTTGAATATAGTAAGTAGATGATTGCGTACATATTTAAGGTAATCAGTGACTGTATTTGTTTACCCATTTTGAAAGTGAGTTGTTTTCAATCCATTTATTTGATTGGAACGTTAAGATTAAAAACAAACAAAAAACTCAAATGCTCAAATGTACGTCAACAATAGACACCCCTATAATCCCATGCAATTGAATACTATTCAATAATAAAAAAGAACAAACTATAGTTACGTTGAACAAAAAGAAGATTGAGTTAAAGAAGCCAAACACATGCATGTACTATATACTTTCATTTATGCTAAGTACTACACCAAGCAAAACTAATCTATGGTGGGCTTCCCTGGTGGCGCAGTGGTAGAAAGTCCGCCTGCCGATGCAGGGGACACAGGTTCGTGCCCCAGTCCGGGAAGATCCCACATGTCGTGGAGCGGCTGGGCCCGTGAGCCATGGCCACTGAGCCTGCGCGTCCGGAGCCTGCGCTCCGCAACGGGAGAGGCCACAACAGTGAGAGGCCCGTGTACCGCAAAAACAAACAAACAAAAACTAATCTATGGTGATAAAATAGTAGAAATAAGGATAATGATTATTGTTGGAGGTGGGTGATTAAAAGACGCTATGGATGGGCGAACGTCTAGATTCTGGTAATGTCATTTATTGAACTAGATGCTAGTTATAAGAATGTAATCACTGGGACATTTCATGCAGCTATACGACTTGTTCATTTTTTTTAGTTATCTATGTCGCTCTTTTTTGGAAAGAGTTTAAAACAAACAAACATACTAGCCATGGATGTCGTATGTAGAAGAAATACATGACAGTAATTTTCTTGTCAACAGCTCTCACATTTGACATTTGAACCAGCTTACTCCACACTTCAGCGAACAATTTGCCATCTCTGAGTATCCTCCTACTTCATACTCGATGCTCTCCCAGTGTGGGTCACCTTACCTTCGCCCTCCCCTGGGGTTTCTTTCTCCCCAGAAGAAACCCTGTTCAATCCACAAAGCCCATTGTGAGTGACCAACTGGTCTTTCTAAACCACAGAGCTTCATATCTGAACAACTTTGAACAGTTCTAAAATAACTTTTTTTTTTTTAATGTTGCTGCCTATTACAGTTTGTGTGCTTCTTTCTAACCTTCCTTTTAAACTTTAAGCTTTCTTGAGTCAGAGGCTGTGCTTTAGCCATCTCTATGTTTCCTCCCTGAAGTACTTGGCATAGTGCCTGGTCTATAATAAGTGCTATATTCTGTAAATATTTGTAGAATTAAATTGTTAGTCATAGCCATTTTAACTATAATACCTTCATATTCCACACCACCTTCTAGGTCATCTTTGCAGTTTCTTAAAAGACAATGATCTTTTCATCTATGGTGAAGGATAAGATTACTTTTGGTACTTCATCACAATGTAACTGATAAGAGCAAACTTTGATGGTTTAATACCTCAGTCTGCAAGGATATATCTAAAAGAAGGAAAAAGCATTCCTTTCTTATGGGAACAGATGTTCCAGGGAGACTAAACTGACATTTTATGCTTTTCTCTCTTTTTTTCCCCCCCGATTGCTATTTTTCTTTCTTAGAGCTGGAAAGGATTAGGAGCTAGAAGGTGAAATCAAGGTATATTTTCTGTGTTATTACACAAAACTGAGGAATTTTTAACACGTTTTGAAGTCAGAAGGAGCTCCATCTGCACTGACTCACAAAGTAACATACACTATTCATTTCAGCTCTACATGGATAGAGACCAGCTCTGTCTCCTGGTTGAGGGGATTATCAACATTTTCATCTTTTATTTCAGGGGGGTTCGTTCTCTCTGCATTTGCCTTCTGTCCCTCTGCAGTCACTAAAGTCACACAGACAGTTTTTTTACATAACCTGCCCACCCACCACTTGCCTGGCACACATTACACTGCTTGAGAGAACAGTGAACCAGCCATAAACAGGTCCTGAGGAGAATCTTCCAGATTGCAGCAGTTTAAGTTCTGATTGCTTCCTTCCTCGCTATGAGGGTGTTTTTCCCCAACGCTGAAATATCATTATTCTCTTGATACAGGCTTTGCTTACTGCTTGTGACCCTGTTGCCTAGGGCGTCAAGAAATTAGTCTCCTTTAAATAATCCAAGAAAAAGAAAAGATCATCCACGAGAAAGCACAGTTGCCAGCTCAGTCTCTCTCATAGCTTGAAGCTGCACTAATTAGACATGCTTTTCTATGGTTACAGATCTTCATCTGCCATGTTGGCTAAAGAAAAAAATGCCGTTTCTCCATTTTACCCTCAAAGATATGCATTACGGAGAAATCCATGAAAAATCACATTTATTTAAGATTGAATCTTAGTAACTGTGAAAAACAATGTACTGATCATCTTGCAAAAGACCTTTTTAATGTGACATAACAAACCTAACTAGAGGAAAAAAAAGGGTCAGGGAAACAGTATTTCATTATAGCAGCAGATAAATATTTTTCATTAAACGTTAAAAACAACATCTGTTTCTCTCTTTAACAGTGTGAAGATTTCACTTTATTAAGTTTGGGGTAGTTAATGACTTTAAAAGTAATTTGCAATTTAAACATGTCTCTATCTAGTGGCTAATTCATGGCTAAGTCTTCAGTGTTAACTCTCATTTTTATTAATTTTATTAACGGTCTCTCGCTCTCAAGAAAAAGTGACAAAGTGGTCCATCATTCTTTTGACTTGTGATAATAAGAAACAAATGTGTATTCTTGAAATATTTACTTGATTGCTTTCCTCAGTGTTTCCCTTTATTATAATTTCCCCCTTTCCTCCAAGAAAAGGATATTTGGAGACTAAAGAACAACTGATTGGGAAAACAAAGAATCTCTCCATCTCTCCTGCTTTACTATTCTCCAAACTGCCAACTGATGGTAGTCATTACATTTCTCGTCATGATGACTTTATTGAGAGGCCAAACTTAGGCTTTCTAAGTTATTTAACAAATGCAGATCAAGGCAGAAAACATCAGCCCCAAAGTGAGTAGAGTTGAGAATCAGTTTTGTTGCAACAGACCTAATGCATGGATGAGATTACAAGAATTCAGAGGCCGCTGGAGCCATAATATTTGCCTATATTGTCTTAGCTTTCATACTGGGCATCAGCTTCAGGTTTTACTGCCCACTGCAGCTGTGTTCTCAACTCCAACATGATTAGCTAGTACTCTTGACAATGTCCAACCCCAAAAGGCTGGAAATTGTCTTTCATATCTTCAACTAATATATATGTGAAACTGATAACCTCCACTTCGTAGTCAGTCTCTTCTCTCCCTGGCTTCACCCAGCCCTGGTGTCCTCCCTTTACCCACTGATCTATGTCATTTGAGTCCCAGCAAGTTTGAAGTCTGCTTAAAGCATATTGGTAATTTGCAATTTTTATATATATATGTTAAAATTACATCCTCTCAGTGTGGAGAAAAGGGAACATGTCTACACTGTTGGTGGTACAGCCAGTATGGAAAACTATATGGAGTTTCCTTAAAAAACTAAAAATAAAGTTATGATCAAGCAATTCCACTCCTGAGCACATATGCAGAAAAGATGAAAACTCTACCTCAAAAAGATACATGTACCCCAATGTTCATAGTAGCACTATATACAATAACCAAGACATGGAAACAACCCAAGGGCCCATCAACAGATGAGTGGTTTCAGAAGATATGGTGTGTGTGTGTGTGTGTGTGTGTGTGTGTGTGTATATATATATATATATATATATATATATATATATACCACACATATATACACACACACATATATATACACACACACACACATACGCACACAATGGAATATTACTCAGCCATAGAAAGAATGAAATATTGCCATTTGCAGCAACATGGATGGACCTAGAGAATATCATACTAAGTGAAGTAAGTCAAAAACAAATATTACATGATATCACTTATATGTGGAATCTAAAAAATAATACAAATGAATCTAAATATGAAGCAGAAACAGACTCACAGACATAGAAAACAAACTTAGAGTTACCAAAGGGGAAAGGGAGGGCAGGGGGAGATAAATCAGGAGTATGGGATTAACAAACTACTATACATAAAATAGGTGAAGAAAGAGGATTTACTGTATAACACAGGGAACTATATTCAATATCTTCTAATAACCTATAATGGAAAATAATCTGAAATATATATATGTATATTATATAACTGAATCACTTTGCTGTATACCTGAAACTAACACAATATTGTAAATCACCTGTACTTCAATTAAAAAAATTACATCTTCTTTGTGTCTTGCTCCATTTGTCCAAACAAATTGAAACTAATTTAAACTCTCTTTTGAATTTGAGGGAAACATGATTCCATATTTACAAAAGAAAGTAGGAGGAAGGACAGGAGGAGGAAAAGGAAGAAGAGGAGGAGAAACTGCTTTTTTGTTTTAAATGTAATATTGTATAATTGCCTCTTTCGGTACCATTGTAAAAGAAATAGCTGAACCGAGTGGATGTGTTCAAACAGAACTTAGTGCCTACATTTTTGGCAAAAGTATATTTATACTTCCCTTCAATACAGCTATAGGATGTTCAAATGAGGGGATTGCTAAACTCTTCCATTAAACTGTCCTCTAAAGACCAAGAGAATTGATGAAGTTCTGTGAATGGAAGAAACACTAAAACAATCTTAGTATTTCTCTGACACCTCATATTCTGTTGATAAATTCATGGGGATAATATAGGTGTTTATTACCATAAATATAAAAACTTTCTTCAAATTTTGAATAAATTTTATGTTCCAGGAAAAACTCACATTCATCTCATTATTTTAAGTACCCAAGCACACCTTTGCACACCCCTAGTTTAAGAGTCTAGGTTCTGAAGAATAATGTCCACTGCTATACATTTGCAAGGTAGGGTTTGTCTCCATATCATGCAAAATCATCTTTCCATCTATGGAATATATGCATTTACTTTAACAAATATACATGAGTTAAAAAAAAACAGCTTTATTAAGGTATAACTGAAGATAATGAGCTGCATATATTCAAAGTACACAATCTGATATATTTTAATGTATGTTTACACCTGTTAAACTATCATCACAATCAATACAATAAATAAATTCATCACTCCCAAGTCTTCATATGCACATCTGTAACTGATTTCTCCTGCTAGTACCTGTTCTACTTCCATTCCCAAGCAACCATTGATCTGTTTTCTGTCATTATGGATTAGAATTGCATTCTCTTGAGTTTTATTCAAATGAAATCATACAGTATGCATTCCTTTGTGTCTGACTTTTTTCACAAAGCATAATTGTTTCAAGATTGACCCAGGCCGTAGCACATATCAATAGTTATTTGCCTCTTATTCTGAGTATTGTTCCGTTCTATGGATATAACAGATTTTGTTGTTTGTTATCTGTTCACCAACTGATAGGAATTTGTGTTGTTCACAGCTTATGACTATTGCAAATAAAGCTTCTAGAATGTACCAAATCTTGTTATAACATCTGCTTCCAATTATCTGTGGTGATACTTAGGAATGGGATGGCTGGGTCAAATGACAGGTATATGTTTAAATTTTTAAGGGGTTAAAATACTGTTTTCAAAGTGCTGGGATCATTTAATATTCCCAGCAGCATTGTACAAGGGTTTCATTTCCTCTACAACCTTGAAATTAAATTATTGGCCTGAGTTCTCTTCTAGAGGCTCTGGGAACAAAGTCTTCTTCCCAAATTATTCTTTTTGTTGGCAGAATTTAGCTCCTGGTGGTTTTAGGACTGAGCTCTCATTTATTTGCTGGCTGGCAGTCAGGGAATGCTTTCAGCTCCTAGAAGCTACCTGTATTCCATGCCACATGGCCTCTTCTATCTTCAAGCCAGCAGTGGTATGTTGAATCTTTCTTTCTTTTTTTAGCAACATAATTGTTTTTGTTGTTGAATCTTTCTTGTGGTTCAAATCATTTTCTTCTGCAGCTGGAGAAAGTTTCTTTCATAGTCCTCATGTGATTAGGTCAGACCCACCTGAATAATCACACCATTTTAAGGTTAATTGTGCCATATAATACAACATAATCAAGAGAGTAATAAAATCTACCACATCATTTCCCTGGGGCTTTTTCAGGGTGAGTACACCAGGGCTTGGGAATCTTGGAGGTTTTGTTAGAATTCTCTCTACTACATTATCCAAATGTATTTTCTGTTGTCTTTAATTCATTTGCAGAATCCCAATACATATATATATTAGGCCTCTGAAACTGTCCTATAGCTCACTCATGTTCTGCTCATTTTTTCAGTCTATTTTCTTTCTGTGTTTCATTTTCAATTATTTTTACTGCTACGTCGTCAAGTTAACTACTCTTTTCTTCTACCATGGGTAATCTTCTGTTAATCCTACCCAGTGTATTTCTCACACACTGTAGTTTCAATTGTAGAAGTTTGACTGAGTTTTTAAATTTCTTCCATACCTCTATTTACCTTTGTTAATATATGGAATACAATTATAAATGTCATTTTAAAGCACTGTCTACCAATTCTAACATATGTGATAGTTCAGAGTTGGTTTTGACTGATTATTTTCATGATTATATTCTGTGTTTTCCTGCTCCTTTCTAAGCTTGGTAATTTTTAACTGGATACCAAACAGATTTTTCTTCTTTAGGCCTGCATATTTTTATGTGTCTATAAATATTCTTGAGCTTTTTTTCTGGGACACATTTAAGTTACTTTTAAAATATATGATCCTTTGGGCCTTGCTTTTGAGATCTGTTAGGTAAGATCAGAGCAATACTCAGTCTAGAACCAGAGGGATGGTAGAAAGCATGAGTTTAACTTTGGATATGTTAAGTTTAAGGTGCTTATTAGACATTCAAGTGGAGACATAAAATAGGTCATTTAATATGTAAGTCTGGAGTTCAGGGAAGAGATTAGTGATGGAAATATAAATTATTTATCTTGATAATGCAACCAAGGCAATTTTTTTTTTTTTTTTTGGCTGCATTGGGTCTTTGTTGCTGTGCACGGGCTTTCTCTAGTTGGGGAGAGCAGGGGCTACTCTTCGTTGTGGTGCACGGGCTTCTCATTGCGGTGGCTTCTCTTGTTGCAGAGCATGGGCTCTAGGTGCGCGGGCTCAGTAGTTGTGGTGTGTGGGCTCAGTAGTTGCAGCACACAGGCTCTAGGGCATGTGGGCTTCAGTAGTTGTGGCACACAGGCTCAGTAGTTGTGGCTCACAGGCTCCAGAGCACAGGCTGAGTAGTTGTGGCGCACAGGCTCAGTTGCTCCGCGGCATGTGGGATCTTCTCGAACCAGGGATCAAACCCATGTCCCCTGCATTGGCAGGAGGATTCTTAACCACTGTGCCACCAGGGAAGTCCCAACAACCAAGCAATTTAACACACATACACAACTGTGTGTTATTCAACTGAAGGAGTCTAGTCAATAGACCTAACTGAAGGAGGATATTCTTTGTCTTTTTCCTTTCTTTATGCTGTCATGGTTCAAGGATTCTTAAACTGTGATATCCAAATTAGCTTAACATGACCTAGGAATTTGTTAACAATGTAGGTTTGTGGCCCTACCTCAGGCCTACTGAATCAGCAGCTCCAGGGGAGAGGCCAGCCATCTTTTTTAACAAGTCCTGTAGGTGAATCTGATAAGTTCAAGTTTAAGAACAGGTGGTCTAGTCTATAAGTGCTGGAGAGTACTTCAAGGATTATGCTACTGTCACCTTAGCTGCTAGGTCTCAAAGAATGAACAGAAGTTTCTAGATCGAGAATAAAGGACATTTCATAGGAGAGAAAGGTGAAAAGGAATTGGATCTAAATGGCATTCAAACGAGTTTTTTACTATTTAATGTGTTTGGGAGATTTATATTATCTTCACTACTTGAAAGAGCCACTCTGAGCACTACTGAATGCCACTTTCTAACCAGGAAACTCAAGTGAAAATCCTTTTCCTCTGATAAATTTTATCTGAGGTAGACAGGAAAAGCCAAAATACCATGTTATGAAACCCCCAATTTTAGAAATATTTTATAATGCTGAAATGTGTAAATTCAAGTAATAGTTATTCATTATTAATCCTATATTTGACACTAGGGACCTATCAGAAATTCAATATTCTAGATATTATTACAGTTTTAATATTTCCTACAAGATTGTAGGGCAATGCCTGATACATAGTAAGTATTCAATACATATTAGCAAATATAACTTACATTATTTCAAAAGCACTTCCCACTCTCTTTCATGGTACATTCTAAAGTGTATTACAGAGGCACTGTGATTCACAGCTAGTGCTCTAAGTAATCTCTTCTTTTAGGTATGTGCATTTGCATACCATAAAAAGTAGAGCATGATTAACTGAATTGTTTATAGATGCAATTAAGTGTTATTTTGGAGTAAATATGGCCTGCCTGTAAAGGTATTATTAAACACTGTACTTTCTTCCTCCTAAAAGGCAAAAGATAGATATTACCTGTCCATGTTCCCCTTAGATGGTCTGGATCAGACACTCATAAAGAGAGTATAATGTTGAGACAAAGTCTGGAAGGCCAGAACTGTTAAATCGGCCCTCAGGTAAAGGGATACAAGTTCAGGATTGGAAACGGAATATGAAGCCAGAGATCTGAAGACAAATGAAGACAGGAAATGAGTGGGAGATAAGGAAGAAAGTAGGACCAAGCTGGTTCAGTCAGGATTAGGTGAACTGACCTGGGTCTCTACCCTGTCTTCCCACAACTGTCTTAATGACTGCTTTTCACTAAATGCTTTGCTTAGGATCTGGTGCATGCATTCTTATACTTCTGTTTAATTCTTGAACAAGAATTCCTCGACAAATATACACTAATATGTGTAAAATGGATAACTAATAAGAACCTGCTGTATAAAAAAATAAATTAAATAAAATACAAAAATTAAAAAAAAAAAAAAATTCCATATTGCATTGCGGATTAGCAATCCTGAAATGGACTAAACTTTTTCCCCTTACTTTCCTGTGCCTGTCAAAAGCATACTTATTCTACTTACATCTGGGCTTAAAGTTTCACAATTATAGTTAGCAATTCTCTTTCCATTAACTACACGTCCCTTTCCCACTCCATTAAAAAGACTGGTGAAATATATTACACTCAAGTGTATAATATAATGCACTGAAGAGTGTACGAAACTTAGGCATGCACAGTTATGTTATCCAGGCACTGTAGCTGAGCTCTCCCGTGGTCAAGGTAATTGAGAGATGACCACCCACCATTAAAGTTACTTATGCCCAAATGGTCTTTTCCATGCAGTGCTGTACAGAAATCTGGGGTTTCAATTTGTTTATTTTCCCAATATTTTAGCAGATTCAAAGCTCAGTTGTGGAGAAACTCTTGGCCTGATTACAAATATCTTTGTGGGCTGTCTCTGTGAAGAAGGGTGAATACTATGTCTGGGGAAGAATGAAAGTCAGCCTCCTCAATATTGGCACCAGAATACCGAATGTAACTTCTTGTTCAACTAATTTTTTAAGCACATGGATCCCTTTATAATCAACAATACAACATTAATTAGGTACTAATTTCAGAACACAACTATGAATTAGCTATGACCCAGCATTTTCCAAAGGCTGCCTGGAGCATCCCATACTTAGGAAAAGTAGCCTCATGGGTATGTTAATCTTTTATTTCTCTAGTTCCATAAACTCTATTCTGACATTTAGGGAATCTGAAATAATGTACCAGTGTAATAATATTTTAACCGTCCTCAGAAATGCCTCTGTTCATGAGAACATCAATTATCCACTGAATGACCCAAGATATAGCAGATATTGTGCTGCGTGATTTGGAATGTTAGGTGAAAAAGAGACACAAGCAATTTAAGATTAAATGTGACCTGAAACTCTTAGAGAGGGTTAATATTTAAAATCTCCATAAGTGGAATATTAATGTATCTTTAGAAACGCTACTGGGGAAAAAACACTACCCCTTATTCTTAACTTTATCCTACATAATTATTTGTTCAATAAATATTTATTGATTGCCTTCCATGTGCAACAGAAATATGGTAGGGAACCAGGCAGGCTTGGTCCCTACTTTAAGGAAAAATGCACTTAAAGAAGTCTCAGAAACACAGCAATTAAGGACATAGCCAAATTAAAACCTTAAGACCATTAAAACAAAAGTAAAATTATCAGGTTTAGGAACTGAAGCCTGCGGTAAAGAACGCAAAATTAATTACTCCTGAAAACTTAGTCTGAAACGTTGCCTTAGTCTATAGGAAGTTACTTTTATTTAGGTCATAACTTTCTCAGCTTCCTGCTACTAATATTTCTCATAAAAACCCAAAAAGTTCATGTCAGTCCTTCATGTTTTCAGTGATGGGAAGTTTATTCCTAAAAAAAAAAAATGAACTAAAATTTTTTACTAACCCTATTTGTAGGGCGCGGCTGGATAGCCATTGCGCATGCCGCTAGGGCGTATGCACCTAATATGCTAATCAGGTTTTGAAGCAGTGGCCTATCCAAAGTCCAGCTTGCGAAATGCGATAACCATACGGACGAATCGGGGACTTACACGAGTCCTTAAGCCCTTATATAAGCAGACAGGCTCGAGCGTACGGGGTCTTCCTTCCATCCGCCTGAAACCAAGCTGTACTCCAATAAAGTGTGATGCGAGAAGAATCTAGCGTGTGGTGATTCGTCATTCTGCTGGTCAGAAGCGGCTCGCCGCACCTATTTTTGGCTAAATTGCCATAAAATGCAGAACACATGCCACAGAATGATCTCATCAGGTCATACCTATTTCTCCTCTTTTCTATTTTTTTGTAATGATTTTATTGTCCAATTTTATATTAAATTTTGCGTTGTATGTGATCAAAGAAAGTTTTTGGAACAAGCAAGGAAGGACCAACTTAATTAAAATTAAGCAAACAAATGGAAAATATATCCCACACATTAGGTGGAAATCCTCAATTTCATATTAAATGTAGTTATTTCTTATGGACGCATACAAAGTTCCCAAAGCTATCACATAAACTCTTTTAGAGCAAGTACCATCTCTTATATGTACTTTGTTGTGTTGCAACTGTGAAAAATTGTTAGCACCATTATCAGTTTTCCACTTTTTCTTTGATAACAGGATAATTTTTTTCTAGCTTTATTGATATATAATTGACACAAAACATTCTGTAAGTTTAAGGTGTACATGCTGATTTGATACACATATACTTCAAAATGATTACCATTGTAGAGTTAGCTAACACCTCTGTCACATCACATAATTACCATTTCTGTTTTGTGATGAGAACACTGATGATCTACTCTCTCAGCAACTTTGAAGTATATAAAACAGTATTATTAACTAGAATCATGATGCTATACACTCAACCCTCAGAACCTTTTCATCTTAAAACTGGAAGTTTGTACCATTTGACTAACATCTCTCCATTTCCTCCACTCTCCAGCCCCTGGTGACTATCACTTTACTCTGTTTCTCTGCGTTTGGCTTTCTTCAGATTCCTCATATAAGTGACATCATACAGTATTTGTCTCTCTCTGACGTACTTCACTTAGCATAACGCTCTCCAGATTCATCCATGTGGTAGCAAATGGCAGGATTTCCTTCTTTCTCATGGCTGAATAATATCCCATTTTGTTTATATACCACATTTTCTTCATCTTTTCATCTGCTGACAGACACTTAGGTTGTTTCCATACCTTGGCTACTGTGAATACTACTACAATGAACATCAGAGTGTAGATATCTCCTGGAGATTCTTTTATCATTTCCTTTGGATACAGACCCAGAAGTGGGATTGCTGGGTCATAGAGTTGTTCTATTTTTAATTTTTTGAGGAACCCCCACACTGTTTTCCATAGGTAGCTGTACCAGGTTATATTCCCACCAGTAGTATACAGGGACTCCCTTTTCTCCACATCCTTGCCTGCCAGCATTTGTTATCTCTTGTCTTTCTGATGACAACCATTCTAACAGGTGTGAGGTGATACCTCACTGTGGTTTTGATCTGTATTTCCCTAATTATTAGTGATGGAGAGCACCTTTTCATGTATCTGTTGGCCATTTGTGTGTCTTCTTTGGAAAAGTGTCTTTTCAGATCCTCTGCCCACTTTTAAATTCAATTTTTTGCTTTGAGTTGTATGAATTATTTACATATTTTAGATATTAACCTCTCATAGGGTATATGGTTTACAAATAGTTTCTCCCATTCTATAGGTTTCCTTTTCATTTTGTTGATTCTTCTTCTGTGGTTTCATTTTGTTGTTTCGTTGCAGGAGTTCATTAGCTTTGTATAGTCCCATTTATTAATTTTTGCTTTTTTTGCATAAGAGAATCATCATTTTGTGAGGGGCAGTGTATCATGTGATCCTGTTTTCATTCTCTACTTTCATACTCTCCATTTTAACTGGGGTTAGACATGGGATCAGTCACAGCAACAAAAACTTAGAGGAAATCCAATAAGTGTTTCTGAGAAAGCCTTTTCTTTCTTATAAAAATCTCATAGAATTCCCTCCCTTTTACCTTCCTTGATCAAGGAGCTGGGCTGAAGACAGGACAGATACTTGTGACCATACAAAAGGTACTGCACCAAAGGATGGAACCCAACCACCTCAGAATGCTGGAGGAAATGTAACAATCCTGGGTGTGATGGTATTGCTCAGAAGCTGAAACAACACTAGCAATATCTACCTACAATCTTATTACGTGAAGAAAACTCCTATATGTTTAGGTTGCTATTAACTGGGATTTCAGTTTACGGCAGCTGAATATATTCTTAATTCATATACTGCCGTAAGTTTTTATTAGTCGTACTCAACAATTTTTCAAATTGTTCTTCAATAAAGATGTATGACACTTATCACCCTCCCACTTGAGTGATCTAATTTAGGTGTTCACTAATTTTTGCCTGAGTCAGTCAGTAGACCTTTAATAACTGTTTGCTAAATGAAAATGAATTAGATTTTTGTAATATCCATTTATGTTTTCTTGCTACATCAATTCTCTTCTCCTTCTAATAATCTTGAGGTCAATGGATTTATTTTTCTGGAGCATAATTTTGATCATGACTTTCTTCTGCTCATAAATGCTAAATGACTCCCCAGTGTCTACAGAAATCCAAATTCCTTATTCTGTTATTTGAAGTCATTCAAAAATCTAGCCCTAATACTCCTTTCCAACCTAATTTCACATTATTGATTACAATCCAAATAAATAAAACTGCTGTCAACTTTTCTTACACATCTAACCAATTTTGAGGAGGAGATGTTATTTATCCTGCTAGAATGACCTACTGCTCCTCATTTCTGACTGTCAATCACCTGCTTTTCTTTTCAGTTTCATCTCACGTTTCACCTCTTCTAGAAAGTCTTTATTCAATCCCCAATTCCATCCACCTCCACCAAGGTAGAGCCAATCTTCTTCTATTCTCAACTATAACACAGTGAAGTAGTTGTAATTTACTAATAGCTTACATATGCTGCTGAATAGTATAGGGTTCTATGTATAGGTCTAATTTACTCTACCATAATATATTTGGAGTAATATTTGTGCTTTTATAAACTTTACTGAAGTCTAATATACAAACAGAAATAATATACATACAGAAAAGTATGAGAATTATAAGTATAGATGTTGATGAATTTTTAGGACCATGAATACTTTTATATAACTGCCACTTAAATGAAGGTATAAAACATAACCAGCATCCTTTCTCATACCTCTCCTCACTGGCCACCCCATGCCAAAACTTCCTCGGATTCCATCACCATATATGAGTTTTGCCTGTTTCTGAACTACATATAAATGATATCATTCATTATGTATTATTTTGTGACTGGCTTCTTTTGCTTAGCATATACCTATGAACTATATTCATATTGTTAATATATCAACAGTTTATTCCCCTTCATGAATTTAGTATTTCTTTTGTGTGAATATGCTGCAATTTTTATACATTCTACTATCGATAACCATTTGGTCTGCTTCCAGTTTTTTGCTACTATGAATAACACTAGAATAAACATTCTTGTACATGTGTTTAGGGGCACTTTGGATACACTGTTGTCAAGTATATACCTAACTGGGGAATTTCTGAGTAATAATATATATGTATGTCCAGACACTCAGACTTATGAATGGGAAACAACCACTTTTTCTCCACCTACATTGGAGGAGATTGTATATATGTGGGTCTGTTTCTGAACTTTCCATTCTGTTATATGGTTTCTTTGCCAAATACCACACTGTCACAATAACTACAGCTTTATAATAAATCTGAATGTCTGGTGAGGTAAATCTTCCAAATTTTTCCTTCATCTAGATTTTCTCTGCCATCTTGTCAACTAACTGACAATGTTATAGTTCGAAATACATTGAGCATATTACACGTTAATTTAGGAAAATTTTTATTTTTAAAATTCTGAATTTTCTAATCTATGAATATAGTATATCCCACCCATTTATGAAGGTCTTAAAATTTTTCTTTGTCAGAATTGTTTTGTCATTTTTCTATGTGGAGGTCTTGCATCTCTTTCCTTAGTATTATTCCTAGGTGTTTGAATTTACTTATTTTTCTTGCCTTATTGGACCAGCAAGAACCTCCGAATGATATTGATTTAAAGCAATTATAGAAGGAATATTTGTCCTTCTCTCTCAATCTGTGTCATGCAATATTTTACCATCAAGGTAATTTTTTAAAATTAACATGCAATTGACATATTATATTGATTTCAATATACAACATAATGATTCATATTTGAATATACTGTGAAACGATAACCATAATAAGTCTAATGATTTTTGCTGGAGGCATTTTGTAGATGTGTTTTATCATATTTTTTTTAAATAACTATTTCTGGTTTGATAAAAGTCTTTAACATGAATAGGGAGAATTCATCTTCTGACCATGAATGAGTAGAGAAGTTGCATTCCCATAGTAAACAACTTAAAAACTGGTCGAATAAATGAAACGACTGTTTTTAGACATTGAGATAAGTAGTCTAGTGCTGCGATTACTGAGAAAAGGGAAACAAATTAAGGTGTCCCTATGAGTTTCCAGCTTTCTTCTTGAAGGCATTTCCAGTCTGCAGTGCAGAAAGGGGAAACTCAAGGAGAACACTACCGTCTCAGTGAAGAGCCTGATATCAGAGTTTGGCTAGGCTGATGCAGCTGGAATTTGTGAGATGTAACACCAGAGAGAAGGATGCCATACAAAGAGCTCTGGGAATCTGAACAGAGGTACCCTATAGTCTGTCACTGATACTAAACTCTAAATCAAAAGTATAACGGGCTTATTTGTGGGTATTCTTCTGTATTAGCCTGCTCATGGTGCTATAACAAAATACCAGACTGGGTAGTTTAAACAACAAAAATGTATTTCTCATGGTTATGGAGGGTGGGCAGTCTAAGATCAAGGTGTCCAGTGATTGGATTCCTGGTGAGACTTCTCTTCCCAGCTTATAGATGGCTCCTTCTCTCAGTGTCCGCACATGGCTAAGACAGAGTGAGCTCTTCAGTACCTCTTTCTATAATAACACCAACCCTATGGGATCAGGGTTCCACCCTCACGACGTCAATTAACCTTAACTAGCTCCCTTGGCCCAATCTCCAAATACAGTCACATTGTGGGGGTCAGGGCTTCAACATACAAATTTGGGGGAACACATTTCAGTCCTTAACAGTTTCTATTGTCTGTTTCATTCCTCTTTCATGTGACGTGTCTGTGAAGAAATCAAAGAAGAGATAAAAAAATACCTAAAAACAAATGATAATGAAAACATGACCATACAAAACCTATGGGTCACAGCAAAAGCAACTCTAAAGAGGAATGCTTATAGCAATTCAAGCTCACCTCAAGAAATAAGAAAACTCACAAATAAACAATCTAACCTTACACCTAAAGCAACTAGAAAAAGAAGAACACAGAAAACTTAATTAGTAGAAGGAAAGAAATCATAAAGATCAGAGCAGAAATAAATGAAATAGAAACTAAGAAAACAATTGCAAAGATCAATAAAACTAAAAGTTGGTTCTTTGAGAAGATAAACAAAATTGATAACCTTTAGCCAGATGCATCAAGAAAAAAAGGGAGAGGACTCAAATCAATAAAATTAGAAATGAAAAAGGAGAAATTACAACTGACAGCACAGAAATACAAAGGATCATAAGAGACTACTACAAGCAACTCTATGCCAATAAAATTGACAACCTGGAAGAAATGGACAAATTCTTGGAAAGGTACAACTTTCCAAGACTGAACCAGGAAGAATTAGAAAATATAAACAGACCTATCATAAGTAATGAAATTGAAACTGTAATAAAAAATCTTCCAACAAACAAAAGTCTAGGACCAGATGGCTTCACAGACGAATTCTATCAAACATTTAGAGAAGAGTTAACACCAATCCTTCTGAAACTCTTCCAAAAAATTGCAGAGGGAGGAAAACTCCCAAACTCGTTCTACAAGGCCACCATCACCCTGATACCAAAACCAGACAAAGATATGATGAAAAAAAGAAAATTACAGGCTAATATCACTGATGAACATAGACACAAAAATCCTGAACAAAATACTAGCAAACAGAATCCAACAGCACATTAAAAAATCATACACCATAATCAAGTGGGATTTATCCCAGAGATGCAAGGATTCTTCAATATATGCAAATCAATCACTGTGATACACCATATTAACAATTTAAAGAATAAAAACCATGTGATCATCTCAAAAGATGCAGAAAAAGCTTCTGACAAAATTCAACACCCATTTATGATAAAAACTCTCCACAGAGTGTGCACAGAGGGAACCTATCTCAACATAATAAAGGCCATACAGACAAACCCACAGCCAACATTATTCTCAATGGTGAAAAACTGAAAGCATTTTCTGTAAGATCAGTAACAAGACAAGGATGTCCACTCTCGCCACTATTATTCAACACAGTATTGGAAGTACTAGCTACAGCAATCAGAGGAGAAAAAATAAAAGGAATACAATTTGGAAAAGAAGAAGTAAAACTGTCACTGTTTGCAGATGACATGATACTATACATAGAAAACCCTAAAGATGCTCCCAGAAAACTACTAGAACTAATCAATTAAGTTGGTAAGGTTGCAGGATACAAATTTTTTTTTTAATAAATGTATTTATTTTATTTATTTATTTTTGGCTGCACCGGGTCTTTGTTGCTGTGCGTGGGCTGTCTCTAGTTGTGGCGAGCGGGGGCTACTCTTCATTGCAGCATGCATGCTTCTCATTGCAGTGGCTATCTTGTTGTGGAGCGCAGGCTCTAGGCATGCAGGCTTCAGTAGTTCTGGCAACAGGCTCAGTAGCTGTGGCACACGGGCTTAGTTGCTCCGCGGCATGTGCGATCTTTCTGGACCAGGGATCGAACCCATGTCCCCTGCATTGGCAGGCTGATTCTTAACCACTGCACCACAAGGGAAGTCTGCAGGATACAAAATTAATGCACAAAAATCTCTTGCATTCCTCAACACTAACAATGAAAAATCAGAAAGAGAAATTAAGGAAACAATCCCAGTTACCACTGCAACAAAAATAATAAAACACCTAGGAATAAACCTACCTAAGGAGTCAAAAGACCTGTACTCAGAAAACTATAAAACACTGATGAAAGAAGTCAAAGATGACACAAACAGATGGAGAGATATACCATGCTCCTGGATTTGAAGAATCAATTGTGAAAATGACTATACTTACCCAAAGCAATCTACAGGTTCAATGCAATCCCTATCAGATTAGCAATTGTATTTTTCACAGAATTAGAACAAAAAATTTTACAATTTGTATGGAAACAAAAAAGACCCTGAATAGCCAAAGCAATATTTGGGAAAGAAAAACAAAGCTGGAGGAATCAGGCTCCTGGACTTCAGACTATGCTACAAAGCTACAGTAATCAAGACAGTATGGTACTGGCACAAAAACAGAAATATAGATCAATGGAACAGGATACAAAGCCCAGAGATAAACCCACGCACCTATGGTTACCTTATCTTTAATAAAGGAGGCAAGAATATACCGTGGAGAAAAGACAGCCTCTTCAATAAGTGGCACTGGGAAAACTGGACAGCTACGTGTAAAAGAATGAAATTAGAACACTCCCTAACACCATACACAAAAATAAACTCAAAATGGATTAAAGACCTAAATGTAAGGCCAGACACTATCAAATTCTTCGAGGAAAACATAGGCAGAACACTCTATGACATAAATCACAGCAAGATCCTTTTTGACCCACCTCCTAGAGATATAGAAATAAAAACAAAAATAAGCAAATTGGACCTAATGAAACTTCAAAGCTTTTGCACAGCAAAGGAAACCATAAACAAGATGAAAAGACAACACTCAGAATGGTAGAAAATATTTGCAAATGAAGCAGCTGACAAAGGATTAATCTCCAAAATTTACAAGCAACTCATGCAGCTCAATATCAAAAAAACAAAAAACCCAATCCAAAAATGGGCAGAAGACCTAAATACACATTTCTCCAAAGAAGATATACAGATTGACAACAAGCACATGAAAGGTTGCTCAACAGCACTAATCATTAGAGAAATGCAAATCAAAACTGCAATGAGGTATCACCTCACACCGGTTAGAATGGCCACCATCAAAAAATCTACAAACAATAAATGCTGGAGAGGGTGCGGAGAAAAGGGAACCCTCTTGCACTGTTGGTATCAATGTAAATTGATACAGCCACTATGGAGAATAGTATGGAGATTCCTTAAAAAACTAAAAATAGAACTACTATATGACTCAGCAATCCCACTACTGGACATATACCCAGAGAAAACCATAATTCAAAAAGACACATGTACCCCATTGTTCACTGCAGCACTATTTACAATAGCCAGGATATGGAAGCAACCTAAATGTCCATTGAAAGATGAACGGATAAAGAAGATGTGGTACATATATATAATGGAATATTGCTCAGCCAAAAAAAAAAAAAATGAAATTGGGTCATTTGTAGAGATGTGGATGTACCCAGAGTCCGTCATACAGAATAAGTCAGAAAGACAAAAACAAATATCGTATATGAATGCATATATGTGAAATCTAGAAAAATTGTACAGATGAACCTATTTGCTGGGCAGGAATAAAGATGCAGACGTAGAGAATGGACAGGTGGACACGGCAGGGAAGGGGATGGTGGGATGAATTGGGAGATTAGGTTTGACATAAATATATTACCATGTGTAAAATAGATGGCTAGTGGGAACCTGCTGTAGAGCACAGGGAGCTCAGCTCGGTGCTCTGTGATGACCTACATGGGTGGGATGGGGTGGGGAGGGAGATCCAAGAAAGAATCCAAGAAGGAGATCCTTATATACTTACACATATAGCTGATTAACTTCACTGTACAGCAGAAACTAACACAACACTGTATAGCAACTGTACTCCAATAAAAAAATTGTAATCTCTGGGCCACGTTCTCCTTCTCCATAAATACTTCACCTGTCTTCTGGGAGGCAGCTTGAGTGGAAGGCAGATCACCTCAATCCTGTCAGATACAATCTGATTCTGCGTTGGTTTATAGTGTTGGTTAGTCTGAGATGCCTTTAATTTTCCCCCATTCTCAGGATATAGCTCTGCAGGGGTTCCAACCGAGAGCCTGGAGTGTTTATTAGGGCCCCCTCCTTGGGAGAACGTGAACGCCAATGACTGCTTCCTCAGCTACCTGAGCATGTTGAAACCTCGACTCTCCTTTGTAGCAGCTTTTTGTTTTCACTTCTTAGCCTCTTACCATGACCATCTTAAGAATTCCGTATGTGCCTCAAAGGGAAAATGTCTACAGTGTCGTGTTCACTTTCCCCCATCTCTACTGTCTGAGATCCTTATCCCCCAGTCTTATTTGGCCATCACACATGAAAATTATTCACCAGCCCCATGTGACTGAAAAGACCCCATCTGCTTATCTGCCTTGGTTCTTGTCCTTTGCCTGTTTCTCAGATTCTCACCATCCCAGGACCACAACTGGCAGGTACCCTGAGGAGAAAATGTCTTCTCCACTTTTGAGGATCTCTTCCTTCCCATTTGCCTCAGTGACAATCTGACCTTTCCAATCAGATTTTTAAAAACTGTTTCCAGCTTTTCTAATTGCTTTGACAGAAGAACTGGTCTTCCATGAGTTGCTCCATCAAAATTATTTACAATGTGAAGTTTTCTAACATAAATGCTTTAAGTAAAGGGAACTCAGAGGTCTAGAGTCAAAAAGAAGCCCATCTAAAGTTTAATGAAGCTGAGGAGAACTTTAAGTCTGCCTTGCTCACAAGCTAGCTAAAAACCTATGTGATATTATACAGAAGCTCTTGTTTGTTTTTGTTTTTTTGCGGTACGCAGGCCTCTCACTGCCGTGGCCCCTCCCACCACGGAGCACAAGCTCCGGACGCGCGGGCTCAGCGGCCAAGGCCCACGGGCCCAGCCGTCCCGCGGCATGTGGGATCCCACGGACCGGGGCACGAACCCGCGTCCCCCGCATCAGCAGGCGGACTCCCAACCAGTGCGCCACCAGGGAAGCCCCAGAAGCTCTTTAAGCCTCTCTTATTTTTTTTTTCTTTCCTCAGCCAATACTGGAAATAACAACAGCATAACAACATCTCTATAGTAGTCATATTTTCACACCCACTTTATGGAAGAAGAAACCCTTACTTCGATAAGGTAAGTTCCTTGACTCTGGCCACGTAACTAGGAAGTGACAGATGTCTGTCTTTGAGATTTAAGAGCCTGTTTTCCTAACCACAGTGTTACAGAGATGAAGCAGATCTCATCATGACATAATTTTCCCCTTTACACCCTTTTTGTTTATCTTGTGTGGCCTTCGCCCAAATCACCGTGTTGGGAAGCCCAACAAATCTAACCTACATTTCATTAATTTTGTACATGTTAACAGTAACCCTTAACTCCAAACATTACCACAGTTCGATGACACAGACTATTGAAAGAAAATATGCAGTTGGCCCTCTGTATCCTGTTTCCTGTATGCAGATTCAACCGATTGCAGATTTTCAACTGTGAGATTTCAATCTGCAGCTGGTTGAATGCAAGGATGGGGAGCCCGTGGCTATGGATGCCGACTGCATTCATGGTACTACGCCATTTTATATAAGGGACTTGAGCATCTGTAGATTTTGGAACCAATCCCTCGGGGATACCAAGGGATGATGGTAAATTCTTTGTATATGCTATACAGTTCCAAAGGAAATTAAAGAGATTGTTATTTTTTCTATCACCAGTGCCGTCACAGCAATATGGTAGCCAGAGCCTTCCTATCACGCCAACAGAAACAGTGACTACCCATTTTGATGGATAACAATGTGTTAGCCTCTGTGCTAAGAGATTTGCATTTTTTCTCACTTAGTTTAATTAACAACAGTCTGTGAGGTAGTTATAGTCTTCATTTTAAATATTAGAAAACTGAGTTTTAGAGCGGCGAAATAACTTGCACAAGGAGATTCACTTTAATGATATTCATAAATCATTAAAACTTGAATCTGAGACTGAGTTCCCTATTAGCTGATTTCAGTGTTAGCACTCAATGTGTTCCCTCAGCTGCTGTGCTTCTGGGCCATACATCAGCTCCTTCCTCGCCTCCCTTCCTTCTTTCCTCCCCTTCCTTCCTTCCCTGCTTTCCAGCCTTCCCTGACAGCCTTTCTTTCTTTCAACTATCTCACAAACTTGAATAAATCAGCATTTTGGGTAACACATTTTCATATTTGAGCAATTTGAATAATGTGCCATAGGGGATTCCCTAAATGGAAAGTTTTCCCTTAGGTATTAACAGTAATTAAAAAAGAAAACAAAAAGAGATTTTTTTTTTAATTGGGGAAAAATTAAAGAAACATTTGTTGTCACAGGCATATATTTACATTCTATTATAATTAAAATACAACAGCTTTTATGGTATGCTTCACTGATGTGTGATATCAACGATCAAAAGCATTCTTCAAATTGTGCTTTTATACCTTGAGAAATGCTTAGTGTTTCAGTGTTTTTCAATCCTGCCTTGAGAATTACCTAAGCAGTTTATGAAAAGAAAAATTACAAATATCCAAGCCTTAACCATACCTACCCTAGAATTATCAGATATTTGTGTTTTTAAAAAGTCCACATGACTAAGTCGGATATACATCCTGGTATTAAGAATCCCTGCCAATATTTTATTAACATTTTAACACACTGACCAGTTTAGCTTACAAAGTGTGCAAAAAAAAAAAAAAAAGTATTCACTTTACTTCTGTGCTATATAAATAACCATGTTAATGTTTCTGGATATTCACCAAATATTCTCAGTTCTCCCATTTGAGGGTGTGATGGGCTTGTACTTCTCAGCTCCCTTGTGGCTGGGAGGATGCATGTGCCTAATGAAACTGTACCTCTGGGCCGGATCATTTCATTGCCCGGTTAGATTTCTGCTACGGAAGAAAAGGTAGCAACAGCAGCATCACCTGAGCTCTTCTTAGAAATACAGATTCTCAGACCCTGCCCAGATATACTGAAGCAAACCTGGAGTTTTCACAAGATCCTCAGGTGAGCTCACTCAAATCAAAGTTTGAAAAGCACTGCTCTAGAGTTCAAGCTTTCCCTGGACTGAGGCCAGGGACGTTGGAGATGCTGGCTGGAGTACCCACATTTGAAATGGTGGCCCACTTGCCAGCCTGGAATTCTGAATGATTCTGATGGGCAGAACTCCCTGCCAATTGGGGATAGGGATGTACCATGAGCTAAACTTCTGTGTTTTAAGATCTCTGTGTGGCTGGACTCTGCAGCATGACATGTCCCATACTGAGTGGACAGCTTTTGGATGTATTTCTTTTCCCATCTCTCTGAACACGGTTATAAAATACACAGTACCAAATTAAAATCAAAATACCTGTGAGTATTTTCAGTTAAAACACAGATTTTTTTAGTACCAGAATCAAAGATTTGCATTGACGAGAAAATAAAGTTGACTAGCCAGAGCTAGGACAGAAGAAGGAAAGTATACAAGCCACACTAGGGGAGCACTGGCTAGATTTTGGATTCATTCAGATCTTTAAGGAAATAGCTCTGAGTGGAGCCTGTAGTGAATGGAGAAGAATGGCTGCCTTTGTTTCAATATTTGAAACTCGCTGGTATCAAAATCAAAGCCAAATGCACGGATGGAGAGTGGGGTGAGGAAGATTATCACAGCTTGCCATATGGGCAGCTCTGTTTACTGAGCAAGGAGAGAAAAACAGGTGGGTAAAAAAGCAAGCAGGAAATAGAGAAGAGGGGAATGGAAATAGTAACAAAGGTTTCAGGCTTACCACATCTTGCTCTTTTATTTCAAACCTAGAAAATAGCTCTGGGCATGCTTGCCTTGATGAACTGGAAAAGTTCCATGCATTAAGGCCAGCAACCCTGACACAGGCCATATTGGGAATGAATACATCTTTTTGACGAAGGGCTAATCTTGTACAAACATATTGCAGGGTGTTTTCAGGTCCTCTAATGACCCCCCAGACTCTCTCTTGCACAATACTGTTAATGTAGAGGATATCTGGGCTAAGCATTGTACAGATTAAACTGGTGGATTATTTCCCCGGCATTTTAAAAGTATCATTCAGCCCTATGGCTAGACCACTCTTGACTGGGAAATACAAAACGTAACTGAATTATCCTTGGCTTCATTAGTGGAGGTGTGAGAAAATTTAAAGGGGCTGTTCAACTTTCTTCCTTAAAACAAGCTTATATTTTTCTTTCTCGGACACCACAGGACACCAGTAGCTTCAGAATGGAAATGCAATTACTATAGACTAGATGCCAAGTTCCTTTAAATCACTTAGGTACTCATTTATTTTTAAAAAACGTGTGCGTGCTCTCTATGTGCCAGACACTGTGTGGGAGCTGGTGATACAGTGGGAAACAGGATACACAAAGTCTGGTCCTTCTGCAGCTTACATTCTAGTATAGCACTATGTCCTCTGTATAAATGGAAGCCACATACATCCATCAGGAATGCTGACTGACGCCTGGATTCTCTGGTAACTGTCATGAACTCACCTCACTTGGTAACACAGCATTTTATGGTACACTAATTCCCACCTTACGTGACATATCAAAGTCTTTTTCACTTTTGTCCATTTATTCAATCATTTATTTCGCATCTTCCCACCATAGAACATAGCCTTCTGACAGTGCCGCTTTCCCAACACATCTGTTTGTATTTTCCTGTAGTGTTTCCAAAGAAGCAGGTGAAACAACAACATGGTAACAAAACATTTGTCTCTCAGCTTTCAGCTTCCCCTGAAAATCTGTGCCATACTCGCAAAGAATGTCAACTCTTGGCAATACTTGGGAAGCAGTCTTGGGACCAAACCAAGGAGTCTATTACCCAGAGTACTTTCCAAATCAAGTTCTATGCTAATGGCAAGGATTAGTGTATTGATTAAGAAATTAAGCAAGTGGGTCATATCTGTATAGTTTATGGACAGAAGCAAGATAAAGAAAATGGTTAGTGATTGGGGTACAATGAGTTAAATTGGTCAAATCGCTGTTGGAAGTTAATGTTGCAAATACTGAGTGTTCTCATATCATATGATACTTGCACACAGTTTTACCCGCTCCACCAGCCCTGGATGTGTCCTTAAAGCCATAAAGCTGGGTATTACAAATTAGCTATTACAAGAATATGGATGGGTATGATTTCAGTGCCAAAGAAATCACCAGAATATTCATGATAACTCTTGTTTCTCTCAAAATGTTGTTGAAAGAATCAAAGGAGAAGATATTTGGGAAAGTGTTTCATAGCCTAGAAAGCACTAGACCTACCAGAAATGGTAAATTCTCTCTTGTTATTATTCTCTATTGTTATTATTACTGTGCTTGCTTTAATGCAACCTAGATGCTGAGATAGCCTGGCCTGTATATCGCAAGGGCCACGTTCCCCAGGAAAGCACATTCTGATTTTGTCAGCACCATCATTCAGACACACTTGCGGTCGGTGACTCTGACCTTTCATCTTCTCCGGTGCTCCAGCCCTGCTGAGCTAAAATAGGGCAGTGTGCCTTCTTCCCCGCTTCTAGGTGAAACTGTGCACATGGGTTACAAATGGAAACCTATTTATGATGGAGAAAATTGGAGGGTGAAAGCAGAGTACTTATCAACTTGTCACAATAGGGGGATGCTGGAAGGTAAAGGGCCATTTTCAAGCAACCCTCAGAGGAAGGAGGCTGATTTTCCTTTCTACAAATGTCAGAAGGAAAACTTTTAGGCTGTCACATATGGCCTATATTTCTAGAACCTGGCCCAACTTGGCAACTCTAAGGGCTCTGTGAACAGAGCCACTCAGAGGATGTGGTTTTGAGGGGAGGAGCTAGGGCATTAGCAGGGACAGAATAGTGAGAAATGAATGCAGAACCAGAGGACAAGATAGCAAGTATATTAAGAAAACATTCATGGAGAATTGGGATGTCAAGTTTATCCATGAACACTGGCACTAAACGAAAATAGTTTAGGCTGTTTTTGCGCCTGTATGCTCTTACGTGAAGGCACGTACATATCATACACATTCTGTCTTAGGCTGGATTTCTCCAGAAGCAGACCTTACAAATAGGATTGAGCAAAAGAAGTTTGTCTGGGGAGTGACCCCAGGAATTACCAGTAAAGGAGAAGGAAGAGAAGAAGATCTTAACAAGGTATTTAGTGGGCTGGTTACTGCTACAGGCAACTGGGAATCCACATCTGGGACGACCCTGGGAGAAGATGCAGAACCCACCGCAGAATAATCCCACAAGAGGTGCAAAGAAACCGGGACATGTATCCTTCAATTTCCATTCATCTTGGTTGAAGGCTGTTCTCAAGGACATTTAATGCACAGCCCTTCCATCCTCCATACTTGTAAATTGAGGATATCCCTGCTATGAGAACACTCTTCAGGCAGTATTCGAGTGTTTTCAGGAAGAACCAGTCAGTGTTTATGGGATGATGAGTGCTGAGGCACATGGGCAAGGTGTTGACAGTATCTGCTACCCACACCATTGTCCTCAGACTCTATGATGTTTACTTCTGATTTTTCTCACTCGAATCTAATCCTTCTTACTCTCTTTCACCAGACACTGCCTTGAAGGGACAACTGAGGCTCTTGTATTGGATACGAAGGCATTTCCTCCATTCTGCCATCTTACATGCAAGTATCTAGAGTAGCACTGTCCATTAGAAATGTAAGGTGAGCCACAAATGCTAGCCACGTATGTAATTTTACGTTTTCCAGTAGCCAATTTTAAAACAATAAATTAAAAACATGAAATTAATGTTAATAGCTTATTTTACTCAATGTAACTAAAATATTATTTCAACATGTAATCAACATAAAACTATTAATGAGATATTTTACTTTTTTCAATTAAGTCTTCAAAATATATGTATATTTCATACACCAGCACTCAACAGTCATGCGTGGCTAGTAACTACCATATTTGACAGTGCAGGTCTAGAGCCTCTCCACCCTCCATCTGGAATGAGGAGTGCTTAGCAGTGTCCTAATACATTTAAAGGGAAATGAGTAAATCTTTGGGGGCACAAACAGATCACACTCCTGCTGGATGTTAAGTGGGAGAGGTGCTAGCAATGTCTTTAATAGTTTGTCATCAATTTTTAGGGTGGATATATAATAATACCAAAGACCAGATATACCGGCCCCTTAACTCCACCCTCTCAAAAAACAAACAAACAAAAAAACCCTAGATGTGTTGCTATGTAAAGATTTACATGCAGCTCCAGGAATGGGGCTTGGGGGGAAAGCTTCCATTGACTGTAATTAAGTTTCTATATCTAGCAAAACGGGGAGGGAAAATATCTGTGGCCTCCCCATGATCCACCTCCATCATTTGTGTAGCCTTCTTCCACACTGCATCAGGGTTGGTCTGCATGACCGACAGAATAAAGCATAAGTGATGGTACGTCACTTCTGAGATAAAGCTATGAAAGAGATCTTGCTGTCTCTCTCACTGCTCACTCTAGTGGGAAGCCAGCTGCCATGGTGAAGGAGAGCCCTGTGGAGAGACCTATGTGATGACGAACTGACCCTTGTCAACAGCCTCATGAGTGACCATAGAAGAGGATCTTCTAGTCCTGGTCAAGTTCTGGAGACTGCATGTCCAGCTGACAGCTTGACTGCAGCCTCATGGGAGACCCTGAGGCACAGGCACCCAGCTCAGGCACTCCCAGGTTCCTGAGCCTCAGACACTGTGTGAGATAATCAGTGTCAGCTGTTGACTGTTAAGATTTTGGGTAATTTGTTGCACAGCAATAAATAACTAATACAACATCTGAGAAAATAATTTCAATTATAGATAAACGAAGAGAGTACATTTCTGTGTTTACAGACTGCGATTTGTGTTTATCACAGTCAGATTGAAAAGAATAAGTGTGAGACTGAGAAAGAGAGATAAAACCAGACCATGATTAGAAAGTCAGGAACATCAGGGCAAGGAAGATGATAGTCCAGAATTTCCTCAGAGCAAAGATATCGAAAACCTTCTCTTTATTGTTTGTTAGCCTAATGTAAAAGCACAGGGTCAGAATTGATTTATTAAGGGGAGGTACTAGGTCTAGAAGTCATCCAAGTCTTATCCAAATCATCAACGATTAAAAGATAAAAAGGGAAAAACAGGAAAAAAAAATCTTTCTCATAGCGTTCAGGATTAATCCAAATTCTGAGATTATATATCAGAGGGAACTGAAGATATACTTATGCCCCCAATCTGGAATTTCACCTGGTATTAAAGGGTTTAGTCCTCCCTGGGGCCAGCATTCTCGAAAAGTTAACTGCAAGTCTCTAAGGAAGCCATGCCATTGGGCCTAGCATACAAAATGCTTTAGGCAAGCTTCATTAATCTTGTTAAAGAACATGTCTTTGCCATTCATGGATTAGACATACAAATCATTCATCCCCATAAGGAACTGCAAAGGAATCTAAGGTCACTCAAAACTCAGCCTTGTACTGCCTGTGATTGTCAAGGTAACAAACATTTCACAATTCTGAGCAACCAGACCTCTGCAGACTATTTTGAAGCCACCATAGGTATTAGCCAGTCTTCCACGTCCCGCTTCACTTAACAGTTTCCAGAGGCATTCTCAGGAGAGCTAATCAAGATACTAAGTCTACCCACAGACAACCAGACCACCAATACCCTGTAGCAAGTTAGGAGAAGTAAATAGGGTTTTCTTTGTCTTCCATCAACCTTAGATGCCAAGTTCTACAGAGCCGGATAGAAGCCCCCTCTGCTGTTGGTGCCTGTTACAGCAGCTGTGTCAGGGCACTGACTGAAGGAGAGGCATCAGGAGTGTGAGGATGCAAATTCTACTTGCTCCTTTATGTTGGACACAGCGGTGATTATAGATGGTATTTCTTAATCGTTTACAATGGAGTCAGGCCCTTTGAAACATTACCTCATGTTTCGGACTTCCCTGTTGGCACAGTGGTTAAGAATCCACCTGCCAATGCAGGGGACACGGGTTTGAACCCTGGTCCGGGAAGATCCCACATGCCAAGGAGCAACTAAGCCCGTGCGCCACAACTACTGAGCCCATGTGCCACAACTTCTGGAGCCCGCGCGCCTAGAGCCCGTGATCCACAAAAAGAGAAGCCACCGCAATGAGAAGCCACTGCAACGAAGACCCAGTGCAGCCAAAAATAAATAAATAAATAAATATTTACCTCATGTTTCAAATATTATCCCAGGCGAAATGAGTTTTATCATGCTCATTTTAAAGACGAGAAACTTGAGGCTCAGTGCGTGGTTGAATTCTTACCAAGAACATACAACTATTACGTGACAGAACCTGGGTTGGAACTGAACACTGTCTGACTTCAACAGTAGTGTGCCTATCCACTGTGATTTTTTCACTACCACCTTACCACTTCCTACAATTGAGTCTCTCTTTTCCTGTTTCCTTTTTAAGATCACATTTATTATGAAACATTTTCTCCCCATGGCTACAACGATGATATTAAAAATACTGAAAAACTGGTATGGCTTGGGAGTTGACCAGTGAGCATAGATGCCTGATATGGTTAGTGCAGGAAAGGGTCTCGGAGGTCGCTGGAATGCCAGAGGCGGGCCATTTAGTTGCCATGTTCTCAGAACTGAGGGGTTCCTTGAGGGAAGTAAGGCTCACGGGGGCTAACGACAGCTCCTATTTACCAGCCGTTACATAAATCTTTTAAAATTTTCATAGGCAGCATGGTTATACTGGTGTAGACCAGCTGAGTATCAGCACTGACTGGCTGAATAAATTAATAATAGCGGCAAGACAAAACTTTGACCTTATGAACAACAGTTTTGCTCTAGAATTTCTACCAGAAGAAACAAGTGTAGAAGAGTTCATGCATTGTGTAAAAATACATATTTAGTCTCTCACACAGAGACCAGTGAGAGCAGTACTAAGAATATGATGTGGCTGAAAAGATGGTTAGTGGTTTTAGCTCTATAACCCCAGTTCTCTCAGAGCTAAAAAAAAAATCTGCATTGAATACCAGAAATGTATAAATAAGCTAATGTTCTTTGTTGGTTTCTTATACTGCATTCTGAAAGATAACATGTTCACAGAAGAAAATTTAGAAAGTGAACAGAATTTAGTCTTTAAAATGAGTTTATACTTGGGGTGTGTTAGTGTACCGCTTTAGTGGTTCAACAAATGTCTGGTTCTCTTTGTCATGATACCCTCTGATGGGCAAAGAGTAGCATGATGCATTTTACATAGCTGGCAACCACAGGAGAAAAGGGAAAAGAGGACGAGAATATTCCAGAGGACTGCAGAGAAATGCACTGAGCAAAGTTTCTGAAGCTAGCCCACACTCGCAGACAAATGAGTACTGCTCACAAGCCATATGAGAAACTGAGTAGGTGTGTTTCCTTAAATAACACAATTTAAAATTTCTGTATCATTAGTAATATCCTAAAAGATTTTATTATGTCGGATGTGCCATTAGAACTATCCTCAAAAACACACCTGATTATTTAGCTATGAGACTATAAACAATAAAACTAAAAACAGGTAAAATTAACTATGCAATATCTTTAAATATTTCTCTTACAGGATCTTGCTGGCAAATGGATGTTTCAGGCTGACTAAGGGAATAAAATTGAGGATTATTTCTTCTGGGCTCTCCTATCTCCAATTTAACACCCACTGAGATGTGAGTTAATTCTATGTTAGGCATTTTGTTAATTTTTGTTAATTTTTAAATTTCAGGTTAAGTCGTTATTAATTTTAACCTTTGAACTCTTTTTGTTTTTCTTAGAGTAAAGTTTGTGTTGTCACTGCTGCTGTTCCTGCCATCATATCCAAAGCATTTTGGGTTGCCATGATTTTAACAGAGAAAATCATCTTGGACACTATATACCTAAGGCCTAACAGGTGGCTGAAGATACTGAAGGTCAGTGGTTGCTGGCAGTGATAGACTGAAATATTATTGCTCTTTTCACATCCTCTTTTCCAGGCAACTTTGCATTTCCTCCCACAAAAGTACAAACTGTATTTCAGTGACTTTTGAGCTCAGCCAAAGACTTGCTTTGGTCAAAGGAACTTGGGCATAAGTGATAGCATGCTGGTTCCAAACCCAGGCATTGAGAGGCCTTGTCTGTTTCCAGGTTGCCTCTTGGTCTCCCGTCATTGCTGTGAAAGCAGCTTCCGCTGGATGGTTGCTCTCCCTCTTCTTGGGCCCCAGACTAAACAGGCTAGGAGCAGAGCCCCAGCAGAGCTGCGCAGCTAAATGCAGCCTGGAGGAGCTGCCCCAGCACACTTAGATGTGAGAGAAATTAATGCTTATTGGTAAATGGCTTGGAAGGGTTTGCAGTTGTTTGTTACATGACAAAATTTGTCAGCAGTTGACTGATGCACTGGAAGTGGCCTTAAGGTAGGGAGTTAATTAGAAGTGGTGTGACGCTGCTCCAAATAGCCTCACTTTCCTCCTGATACGATCGTGTCAGTGTTGCTCTCTGCTCAAATGATGAAAATGTAAAACTTAAGGGGCTAGAACAGCATCAGTAAGGTAACCTGTGGTTCAGTATACTAAAAAAAGAATTAAAATGGCAACTTTTAAATTCTTCAATTAGTTTTAATCTAGACTTTAAGTTAACCGAATATGTAATACCTCATTTAACTCATCTGTATTATCATTTTTTAAGGTAACAGAGATACTATCACATTATTATTATTTTTTGCGGTACGCGGGCCTCTCACAGTTGTGGCCTCTCCCGTTGCGGAGCACAGGCTCTGGACGCGCAGGCTCAGTGGCCATGGCTCATGGGCCCAGCCGCTCCGCGGCATGTAGGATCTTCCCAGACCGGGGTACGAACCCGTGTCCCCTGCATTGGCAGACGGACTCTCAACCACTGCGCCACCAGGGAAGCCCTATCACATTATATTAAAAAGAAATGTCCAGATTTAAACAGAGAGGGCCACTAGAATCCAGTAATACAGAGGACTTCCTATCTTAAATATTCTTGAGTTTGATCTAATCAAAATAAAATTTCATCTTCTTGGGAGAATCCATTAGTAGGGAACAAGTAGACGGTTCTCTCTCTAAATATTAAATGCATGCAGTTTATTATAAATAATGTAATGACGCACATAATGTAAGCACAAGCCCTGCTTGTGAGAACGACGCAAATTTGCTTTGGGTCTAAATACGTCAGGGAGTCCTTTCACATTATATTTCGGATTACACAAACTGTAGCTTTATGTACTACATGCAGAAGTAGACATGGCTCTCTCTTCTCTGAGTATGAATGGAAATAATGCAGCCTGCCAAAAAATGCTTTGTATCGTAGTGAAAGTTTCCAAATAAGAAAAATAGCAGAGCTCTCAACAACTTTCTCCACTGTAGAAAGAGGTTAATGCGGTTCCAGACAAAGGTCAATGCATTGATCAGTGTAGCTTCAAACAAGGAGGCAGGGGGCTTCCCTGGTGGCGCAGGGGTTGAGAATCCGCCTGCCAAAGCAGGGGACATGGGTTCGAGCCCTGGTCGGGGAGGATCCCACATGCCGTGGAGCAACTGGGTCCGTGCACCACAACTACTGAGCCTGTGCTCTAGAGCCTGCGAGCCACAACTGCTGAGCCTGAGTGCCACAACTACTGAAGCCCACGCACCTAGAGCCCATGCTCCGTAACGGGGGAGGCCGCCGCAATGAGAGGCCTGTGCACCGCAACGAAGACGTGTGCGCAGCAACGAAGAGCCAATGCAGCCAAAAATAAAAAATAAATTTATTAAAAAACAAAAAAAAAACAACCAAACAAAAAAAAAACAAGGAGGCAGGTCTTTTCACAGTGTTTACAGTATGTCTTGAAATTATCAAAACATCGTTTTACTTTGTTTTTTTTGTTCATTAGGCAAAGATTTCTATTTAAAAAGCCTTCTGAAAAACATTAATTGTTGCTAAATAATTCCATGTGTAGCCCCATCAGATATACTTATTTTAATTGTACCTGAGAACTTTTCTTTTATAAATATCATATAAAATACTTTCATTTTATAGATACTATGTAGAAATGAAGGCTTATGAATACAATCAGTTGGAATTACAACATAAAAGAAATTGCAGACTATATGAACTATTTCCTGGACAGTCTGTCTTTTAGTAAATATTGGAATTCCACTATTCTGCTTTCTCAGAACACAGGGAATGAAGGAAAAAACCCTTATCATTATTTCACATTATTCACTGATATCACTGAATCAAATACCAATGTCTTTCTTTTTTGAGAAGATTTTTTGTTTTCACCCATCCCTTACTGTCTCTGCTTCACTAAAAACTTACTCATTCAACAAATGTTTATTGAACATCTACTGTTCTCTAGGCACTGGATATGAAGCAGTTTACAAAAAGACATAGATGACCTTAGCCCTTTCAGAGTTTACAGTCTAGTAGAGGAGATACAGGCTAAGCACATAGATATGGAGATAAAGAAATCATTTCAAAGAGTAATTAACGCAGTGAAGGTAAAGAAACTGGGTGCTCCAAAAAAGAATAAGAAAACTTAATTCAGATTGGGCGGTCAGTCTAGGAAGAAGTGACAATGAAGCTGAGATCCTAAGACTGGAAAAGGGCTGGCTTTTGAAGGAAACTGTCCCCAGGCAAGGGAGAAAGTTCCTGCAAAGGCTCTGAAGTGAGAAGGAGAAGTTGGGGCTACCTCCTTGAAATTTTGGAGAGATTTCCTCTGTACCTTCCTCTCATTCTTAGGTCATGGTACTTAATGTTTTTATTTTCCCTTAATGTATATGTTCTGTTTCCAAAGCCGCTTGAGGGCAGAGAACTAGTTTAAGCCATTTTTATCACCCATGATAAATAACTGTGCATTCCAGGGTCAGAAATTTAAATGCCTCCAGGGTTTGGACTGGAGGAAAGCTGATGAAGAATAATCATTTTATTCTTAACCCAGAGGAGGGCATTTTTTTGTTTTGTTTCCTCACTGAATCAATCAGGCTTCAGTAAGGAAAACAGAAGCCATTCTACATGCTCTGAGTGTAATATAGTTGCTTTGAACCTGACACATATGGTCTTCCCCAGTCACCTCTCTCCTACTCCCTCTGGTGCCTTTCCTCTTCTAGCTTCTAAATCTCACTGGTGCCTCTTATTAACAGATGAGAATCTGTCAGTTTATAAGGAAGCAGATTCTGGGAAGTGTAGTTTCCAGCATCTCTTCTGCAATGCACTTTGGCCTACTCAACAGCCATATTGACCCTTTCAGACATAATTAAACTTTCGAATAACAACAAAAGGAACACCCTTCTTTCATCTATCACGATGGAACTATTCCTTGATCAACTGAAGACCTGCCCCACCTCTTCCCAAAAGGTCAAGATGTAAATTCCATTATGTTCCTGTATTCATCTTTGGGTAAAATTCTTTTTCTAGCACAGTCAAGATCTCCCATTGTTATCCTGTAGCTTAGCATTAAATTTATAGTATTAATCACTGTTAACATTGATAACACAGCTTATAATAAATAATATGGGGAGGGAAAATTGTTGATATATGAAAAATGCAGATACAATGAAACAAGCAAGGAAAATATTAATAATTACTACCATGTCCATTTCTGCAAGCAGTCATATGGCCAGAATCCCTGCCTCTTCTGCCCATTCCATGTTTCCTTTGCCCTGAGCTTGCATCTCAGTTGACTACTATTTAGGGTGACCCAAACTGTCATTCAGGAAACAACTGAGGTATTAGTGGTTCTGCCTACAATTGGTTGTAGCCTTTCATTAATGCTGCTATTGGACACAAAGTACTATAAAGTGTTCTAAGCAACCTCCTGAGTTCCAGACCATTCCCTCCATGCCCTGTTGGGTCAATCATCTAACTCAGCAGAGTAATCCACTACTTTGTTTGTGCATTCAGTGTCAGAAAGAACTCAGTGACCAGTTGGCAATCTCAGGCTCCGATTCAGTGGAACAGTTGTTCTGTATCCTGATGGAAACAGCATTGTTACTAGATCCTCTAAACTCAAAATTGTGGGGACAGAAAGCAAAAATTTTGTCTGAGTTTTTAGGGGCAATAAAGAGAGAAGCTACCTTCACTTTCATCCTCTGTTCCCAGATCATGTTTTTTTGGTTGGTTGTTTGTTTTTTGTTTTGTTTGTTTTTTTTACTACGGGAGAAATGGAACCACATATGCAACTGAGCAGGACCCTGTGGGACTCCTGGGCACAGAAGCCTTCCTGTGTCCCCCATTCCTTGTTTGTAGGGAACAGACTCCAGACCCCATGAGTTTCCCTGAGTTCTAAAGGGCAGATTCAAACAGTTGCTAATTAGGGGAGGGGATGCAGAGACAAGGGAGGAGCAGCCATGAAACAATAGTTCAGCCTTAGGGCAGGGTCCTGGTTCCACGTCAAGGGATGCACATAACTGTATCTTTGAGCTCTTTACAGAACTAAAACCCCCAACAAATGAAAGATGTTAGCAATCTTCATTCCAGAGAAGACCACCTGAGGCCAGATTAAAGGAACCAGACCAACTCATCAAGAGATTACCTGAGACCAGATTAAAGGAGTGCAGGCCCTGTACACACCCTAATCTTATCAGCAACCCAGTCCTTGAACCATTGCTATAAAACTCCTCACCAAATCCTCCCGGGTTGGGACACAGGTTTTGAGAGCATGAGTGCACTGTGTCCCTCTTTGCCTGGCAAAGCAATAAAGCTATTCTTTTCTCCTTCACCCAAAACTCCGTCTCTGAGATTTGATTCAGCAATAGTGCACAGAGGCCGAGCTTTTGGTATCACATATTAGAAAATCAGAGAACACACCTCACTTGTAGCACAATACGTCAGCTCTTCATGTTGTTACTCAAACATTACCACAAATGAGCCTTCATGACACCATTTCACTGTTTCCACTGGGCTACTGGTTAAGGTCTGACAGAGTCAGTGAGTGAATTCTAGGGTTGTAAGCACCCTGCCTCCCTTATTTTGCTGTTAAATGAGTACACTGGTCAAAAGCTGTGTTGTTTGGACACTTTGATTGTAAACAATTCAAGTAAGGGCAAACAGAAGTGATTGGAACAGAGGAAGCCAGAATAAGGATACCCAGAAAAAGAATCTATTCCAGTGAGGACAAATTGCTGTCGTCTCCATGATTGCAGAGATCCAGTTAATTATCTGGTCCCCAAGTGGCTGGTTCTATCCTGCCCTGGGGAATAATGCTGTATCAGGGGTCCAGCCCTGGTTTCTGAGATTGAGAATGCAACTGTGGTGGTAGCTAGAAAACCCTATCTAGGGGTAACCTATATCTGTTGATCCCGTGACTAAACCTCCATCCCTATCACTACGGTTGGTCACATTGTTCATAAATCCACTGAAAGTATATAGAGCTTGTCATTTTTCTCATCTATTGAAAATCACATTGGGACAGGATGCCTTTTGGTGAATATTCTTAGAGGATACAGATATCTCCATGCATTGCCATTTTGAGAGGTCCACTGACATAAATCTTCACCGATTTTCCAATAGCGTTTCTTCCAAATGTTTATCACTACCCACAAATTGATTTAGATCCATCTCTCTAGCCATATCTTCTTTCATGTAAAGTGAACAACAGATGCATAGCACAAGACTCTGCCCACTGGATGGAATTCCCTCCCCCTCTGCTCTTCAATGCCACCCCTAAGCGAAGCTGTAATAGTGCAATTGTCCACTTTAGGGTTACATCAGCATATCAAGCACAATCATGTATAAACCAGGCCATTTCTTTTCCCCTTTCACATTCAGATAGTGACAGGGAATTACTCACGAGGCCACACAACATGAGTTGAAGGAGAGATAGATGTTAATGGAGCAGGAATATATTTCACAGAAACCTGAGCCACATGTACATGACGCTTACTTATGTCTTCATGTCTGACTTGAGTCAAATCTCATGTATGTCACTTCCACTTGGTGACTGAAAGCTGCCTTGCATGCCCAATTTTATGACTTAGATCCATCCACTACGTTATGAGCAGCTCGGGTTGCATGTATCCTATTGTCAGGAGTTCAGTCCACACAAGGGTTTGGTAGCGGGTCAGGAACTGCTACTCAAAAGGAGAATATTTTTCTGTATAAGAAAGCAGGGCTTTGCTCCATAACTCTAGGGTCCTGCCTTGAGCTGTAATTTTACTAATACTTATCAAATGCTCCATACAGTATCCATAAACGAGTTCAGATGCTATTGGATCTATTATGTGCTACTGCCCAAATGGGAGATTTTAACAGCAACCTGGACTGGTTGCAAAGTCTTGTTCTGTTCTGAGTCTTGTTCTTGGTTCTACTTAAATCTGGCCTTGTAAAAACCATCAAATCACTTTATTCACACAAGTGTCCCTTAATTTACAAAGCCTCAGTCATTCAGACACTTTTGGGGGATCCATAGTATTCAAAGAACTTAAATATAATGCATCATACCAACCCAGTAAACCAAGCACAAAAAATATTCATATAAGCTTGTTGGGGCAAAAATGTTATATATTCATATAAACTTATTAAACATATTATTTAATTCTCAGAATTCTACTCTATTCTGATAAATGCCCTGATTTTTTAAATAAGAGACCAGATAAGGCTTTGAATCCAATTTACATTGTAACTCAGTTACTTACGTGATCAAAATTAGGATTTAATTTTCAAAAGCCTCAACCCTCCTAGTTAGATAAAATAAAAGGTGTTTTTAGGACAGTCAAATTAGTTCTAATTCTCTGACTGTATCATTATCTGAGGGCTGTATATAAGCTTTACAGTACTGTCAGAAGAAGGTATTCCACTTCATAATTGCACCCTAATATTCTATTGCAAAAAAATTGGTCTTCCACAGTCTCTCCTTTCATAAGCACTTCATTCCAGCAGCTACAGATGATAAGTAATTGGTCTTGTTACTGCATGCCATTGACTACAGAGTTTAATTTTTCTAATAGCAAAGCAATGATGTCAATTACTACCTTCAAACCACCAAACCAATCCCAAATTCTTATACGTGATATTCTAGTTCCCTGGAACCGCTCCAAGTATAAATGTACATTAGAATACAGTTAGACAATATTGTATGGATCCTAATTATGATGGCCATTTTTTAAAATATAGAGAATTAAAGTTTCACACAACTGTTGGACGTTTGAGAGGAGCAACATCATAGAAGTCACTACAAACCATCAAAGCCTGTAGCACAGAAGCAGAGGATACCACAGAAAGTAGTGCCAGGGATGCTGAATAGACAGCTAACTCAACTTACTCCCTTTTGAAAGACACATAAGTTTATGAAATACTTTATTTTGCTCTAATATTTTAAGTAAAAACTGTTAACTGTCATGTCTTAGAAATTCTTATTTTCTACTAAAGGAGTGTCCATAATTATAGTGAGAGTTAGTATTTACCGAGTTTTTGAGGGGAAGAGAAGAAGGAATGGTATTATGCTGAGAGCAATATGTACAGCTAGCGACAAGATGTAAGGAAGTGTGGCTCGAGGTTGCAGATGAGCAACAAGGAGAAGAGTCTTTGCTTGGGCCTTTTTTCTTGGGCACAGACATAAATATCTGCCCTCATCGTTTTCCCTCCCTCCCACCACTACCATATGCTTAAGTTGAAGAAGAAGCCTAAATGCATTAAATTAAGGGAATATACTCTGGGAATGCTGAAAAATGAAACAAAACAAACCTCCAATTACTGAAATAAAAACTATTGGTCATGACTGGCAACATCTTCAAGCTAGTCTCTTGGAAGATGGGGAGAGGATAGGTAGAGGACAATATTTTGTGTTGATACAGCTGGGATTTAAATATTTCTGATCTCAAAGGAGGGAAACTAGTGACATAAAAGTCAGGAGGCCAAGACAGCAGCTAGATGGGTTGAGGAATCAGTTTTCTAAAGCAAAACCAAATGTTAAGGAAACAAGGTTAGAAAATCATGTTGCTTCTTGTTAGGAAAAGGCTAAATCTATGAGAAGAGGTACTGAGGGAGGGGAAGGTACCGAGTACTTAACATAGCAAACAAGAAAGCAAACTAGATTTTAGAGTTCAATGATGGAAAGCAAAGTTCTGTAGGGTGATTTATTCATTTATTCTCTCACTCAACAAACAATTATTAAGCATAATTTACTGTGTTCCAAGTGCTGCCCAGTTTTCCTATTTCCTTCTGTCTATGGGATTCTCTGCACCCAAAGCCACGTGTTAAGAAAAATTTCAGCCTGGTAGAACGTTGGAGATATCATTACGAAAATTGTAAGAATAAAAGATGGAAATGTAAATACCCTTAGAGATCTCTCTTTTCCCCCAGTAGGCATCCAACTTTGAGATGAGCACAATGACACCATAAAGCACTGGCACAAAATTTGCCTTACAAATTTGGTAGACAAAATGTACGAAGTCAGTTCCATTCTATCCTATTCCCCAGTTTTATATATCAGCAGAAGAGTAGGATCCATATGCAAAAAATGGGCTGTGGGTCTTCTTTATGAAATGTTTGCATTCTTTAAATCAGGAAATCATCTGCAGGGCAGAAAATAACTGTAGATGAGTCCTCAAATCCTGTTCATAAGGACTCTATCTCTTTGAGTGCTGTTTCAGTGGGCAGCTTAACTTTGGGTGTCACTCCTGCTTATCTCTCAAATCTTCCTTTTAAATAAATTGGACTGCAACTTGACTTATTTTCAATAAAAGGTAAGTAAATAATTAAACATATTATTTCAGTATATAAACTACTTTAGGAGAGAGATGCATAACTTTTGAGAAACACATACACGTACACCAACTGCTTTCAGGCTACTAAGAAATCATTTAACAGATGATTGCTTCAGCTATTAATATTCTAATGACTCAAAAAAGTTAAAGAATTGTCTCAAATGTCTAACATCTACACTGAAGAACTTGGTTTGAACAGTATGCATCACACTTAGACAAATAGAAAATCAAAAATATGAGTAAGAATAATAATAATGTATTCTACAAATGGCTAATGTTATTACCCCCATTACTAGTATTTTCATATTAGCGGCTTATTTACTTTAAAGAGATTTTATACAGATGCTCATTTGGAACGATATTGAGAAAGTTTCAAAATTACTATGAATTTAATAAAACTATGACTTGTATTAAATATTAAATTTATTTTAAACAGTATTCACATTATTTGGTAATTTAACCCTACTCGAAGTACAAATCTATGTGGCAATTTAGCTACTATCATTATTTTTTAATGAATTAGCTATGACTACCCACTTTGCTCAGGAAGGCTCTTATACATCTAACAGCAAATGCCTTAAAAATGTTCAGATTGAAACAAAAAATATGATAGCAGTTATTCTCATCAGGGAAATCTGCAGACTCTAAGTTGTCTTATTAAAGGAGATAATACAGCAGTCAGTTGAAAGATGCCAAGGAATCTCCTCATTTTTGTGTGTGATTATTTTCTCATTCTGTATACCTGTGCACATCAGAATCTTCAAAATTCCCATAAGCTTCTGAACAGGGAGGTAATTTGGGAATTTTTAACTCTGAATTGAAAAGAAAGGAAAAATAGGAGCCAAGGAGGGAGGGAGGTGGGGAAGAGGAAAGAATAGGTAGCTAATGCAAAAAAAAAAAAAAAAAAAAAAAAAAAGAGATTGATCTTTTCTTGGGCCCTGGAAAGAGGCTGGCTCATTCATTCATTAATTTTTTCAGGAAATATTTTAGTGGGTGTCTACTGTGTTTCATTTAAAGTGCCAAACACTGGGAATAGTTGAATGTAAAGATGCTGTTCCTGCTCTCCAGGAGCTCACAATTAAATGGGGAGACAGACCCACATATAGTGTGGTAATTGCCAAGATTGCTGTATATGGGGGTACAGTGGCAAATCGGGGGCAGTGCAGGTGTGTTGGTCTATGGAATTCAGAGAAGGCTTTATGGAGCCCAGGACTATGAGCTGTCTTTTGCAGGAGGAGTAGGCATTTGATAAGTCAATGGGGGGGAAAAACAAGTGTTGCCAGCAGAGGGAGAGGCAAAGGCGAAAGCACAGAAACAGCATGTTGAATTAAAGAAACTGCAAGATGTTTGCTACAATGTGAGCGCAGGCTCCATTGAAACAATGGCCAGTTTCTGATTATTACCACTTGGAGGGTAGACTGTTGGTTCCCTGAAAGCACAGTGCTTCTAAGCCATGACAGCTTAAATCGAGTTCAAGTGAAATGAAATCTAGACAGCCATCAAGCGGGAAAAAATAGCCATAGCCCCATTAGTGGTATAATGGGTCCAAGGTAAGTTGCCCTGGACCCAGAGCTCAGTGAGAGGCCCAATCATCTGGCAACAGGAGGAAATACACATAGGTAGAGTCATGGGGCCCCAGAGCGATTAGCAGGCAATACTTCATATCATGTTCAGGTAGGGCAAAGCCGGTCTTGCTCATGGGCAACAGAGCAGGAGAAGGGTCTGATCGGACTATGCAACAGGACTGTACTGTTAGGTGTCTTTAGTGTTGGTCTATGCCTTCCTAGCTGCTTAAAAAGATACAATCAATGTACAATCAATGGCAATAAAATTGCCAATATTTGACCTTTTGACCTGAAAAATGGCAATTTCACATGGTTTAGTCTAATATTTGCTGAGCGCTCATCCAGGATCTATCAGTCTCCTGAAGACTATAAAGATACTACCTAATTTAATTTCAAACTTGCAAGCACCCTACAAGCTAAATCTCCAATCTACAGAGAGGAAACCAGAGATCCACGTGCCTGAATGACATACCCCAAGACAGAAAATTACTAATAAATTACAATCTCTCTGCAATCTGTCTTGGTCCATGTATTGTTACTGCAATGCCTCAGTCTATCCTTGACCTTAGCATGAAAAATTTTTACTTGCCCTAACTCATCAATGATTGGTAATGGAATTTGGTGAATTTGGTGGTTTTGATTCACCAAAGAGAAAAATCCTCCCTTTGCTCCTTTAAGGATGAAAAGATAGAATGTGGGAGAATCTGATTATTCAGTCCCAGGGTCAACCCTTGAGGAACTTTCCCTCCATAGCTTTGCTCTCATCTGACCATCTAGTGTTTGGTTAGTGAATCAGGCTGCTAAGTTTTACCGTGATCCTCTCCTTCACAGCAGAGAACTCGCCTTCTTCAGCAACAGCATAGGGAGGATTCAGTGTACAGATCCTCTGATCCCTCGTCCAGTGTACTATTCACACATCATCTTTGGGCTAATCCTGAAATCTTGCTGCAACTCACTTCTCTGCTGAATGAAACAGTATGTGGAGCCCATGGTGTGAGCCGCTATCCCTCACTAGAAAAACTGCTTTCTTTCCTGAAGTAAAAAAGAATCTGATCTTACTTACAAAGCATTACTCTTTCACAGGCATTTCACAATAAACATTATAATAAAGATTTTAGTAATTTTAAGATACTCTGCAAGCTAAAACCCTATAAAACATACCACAGTTTTAAATTTAGATCCCCAGATTATTATTATCCCCAAAATGTTATTTTCCTATACTTTAATGTTACATTTATAACATTATGATTTGACTGAGATCAATACGTTCTCAAAGAACATAGATCACATGGTCATTTATCTATTATCTCTCTATCTATATAATCTATACCTCATTTTGAAAAACGCACTTATGACAACTAAATAGTTAATGTAATTATCTAATTCAGGGAAACATTGCATAGTAAAAATAGCTTTGAAATTCTACCAAAACGTCCTTGTTATCTTTGCATTTTAGCCTTTAAATATGACATGAAAGGGTTACCCCTGTTGAATATGTCAAAGCATCTGGAGAAATTCATCAAGTAGTGTTCAAATCACTATTAACTTCCACATAATACATATTAACCAGCTTTAAAATTCCACACAATACACTCTACAAAGATAATTCAAGGGAAATGCATGAATTTACAGCTGTATTTTTACCTTGGGGCTTTTTAATATCTTATAAATAACAAGTATGAAATACTTAAATCCCTCGACATAAATACAACCTTATAATGGTACACTTGTCATGCTTTATCCTTCATGCAATTCTCATCATCATCTCATCAGGATGATTTCCGTTCATATCAATCGTATACTTTTATAATTAATTTATTGCATCAGAAAAAAATTCTTATCCCATTACACTTATAACTCACAAGCTATTAGAAGAATTGATGTGGAAGAGGGGAGTCCAAGTATATTTATTCCAACCAACTTTGTCTTCAGAGACTTTGGAATCCTGATAAGTTTTCTTTTAAACATTTTCAACATGTGAGGACATCCAGGGTAGTTCCCCAGGCCCTTCCTCTTTACATTGGAGACACACTCTCTGGTACAGAATAATAGCTGAGCTCTCCTAGTGAGGTTTTGTGAGATTTCTCCTACAATAAGGAGCATTTAAAATATGAAAAAACACTCCATCTCATACCCATAGAGTTATATAGCTTAAGTGACATTCTCAAGGGAGCCATGTCTCATAGATTATGGGGTTTTTTTTTTTTACTGTAAGTAATTCTTTAATCACGAACATCCTGCTAAGGGCATTCTGCAGATAAGAGCCCTTCTTCAAAGCATTTATTTACCCAGAGGTCCAGTCAATGAGATTAGACCCACTCGTATCCTTCTTTTCTTTCTGCTAACAGTGTCTCTCTGGTAAAGAGAATGAATTGATATCAGGGTACCTACTATAAAACCTTTTTCCCACAGGGTATTTGGTAAGGTACAAGTCCTTTTTTTTTTTTTTTCTTTTTCTGTTTTTGCTATCTTTCTCTCTTTTCCAGAGAAATGCTATTGAAAAGTTGCCAGCCATATTTATGCCAAGCAATTCTATTTACAAGTCACTCTGGAGCCAATTTCCTGATTCCCTTTGTTTATTCTAATTATGAAACTAAAATGCAAGTAGATAACAATGTTCTGAGTAAAAGATATAAGGAAACTTTTTTGGTTGTTTTTTTACTCCTCTTTTAAGGGCATTGGGATAAGTTAGTCAAGGTGCACTAATTATCTTGAAGAAAAAGGGAAAAATGTCCATCTGTTCTCTCACAGAAAGAATACCTCTGGTGAAATGAGATAATGTCTAATGAAAGCTGATATCTTCAAGAAGCTACTTATCATGAGAACAGTAAGGACATACATTTTTATTTCAATACGTAGCAAAAATGAGACTTTTATTCTGACTGGAGTACATTAGCACCACAGGAGTGCTCTGGGAATAATGACTGTGCCCATGAAAGTAAAAGAAAATACACATTTATAGGATCCCACTCTAACAGATGTAAGAGACAACAGTAGCTATACTAACGCTAAGAGAGGTCTCCTCTTGCTGCTCCTCTAGATACTGCAAGGCTATTGTACCCTCATACTGTCTGCAGGAAAAAGGCAACAGGATCAGACTGTGCAAATATTAAATGAGCAGCAGTGGCAGCAGCTGCAAAGTTTCTCTCTTTGAGCTATTAGCAAAGGACCGTCCTTTGCACATGTTAGGCTATGAAGAGCTCCTAATCAGGGTGATAGGAGGATCCCTGCATTCAGAAGATGCACCTGAGTCCCAGAACAAGCCAAATGAAGCAACAAAGATTTGCCTTTGAGCATGACCAGGCTGTGGAAAGCCAGCAGTCATGGCCGAAAGGGCAGTAGCTGCGACACCATCAGAGGGTCAGACATGCCTGCTGATGGTCCAGGCTTGTGGCTGCCTTAAGCTTCAGCAGCATAAACTCATTTGGTGTCCTGTGACCAGCTATCAGATGGTGGTGGTTGAATCTTCAGTGTACAGGCTTGAGTCTGACAACAGCTGGACAAGCATTAAGTCCAGGTTGATTCTGGCAAACAAAACCCAAAAAAAAACAAAAAAGAAAAAGAGAAGAAAAGAAGGAAGAAAGAGAGACAGAAAGATAAAATGAGGCAGTCACTTTGGAATAATGATGGGAGGAGGAATTCTGGAACAGATAAAAAGACTTCCCTATACTGGCAAAAATGCAAATAAGAAACATAATTTTATCTTCTTATCTAGACAGGATCCGTCACATACTCTCGTACAGGTTTTGCAAATGTGAAAGGTGCCCCTCGATTATGCAATGTATCAAACTAATTCCAGGTTGGCGAAGCTAAGCGTATAATCTAATCTAGGTGCCGAAAGAGAAAGCCCTGCGTATTCATTAATTACATAAATAGAGATTCATACACTTTGATTCGGCCAAAATTTACTATTTGCCTATGTGAACCTCTGCCTTAGCATAAGTTAACTGAGAAAAGGGGGAGTCCTGACTTCCAGCCAGATAACTTATCATATTGAAATAGAGGAGATATTCACTGAATTGTATTCCATAACTGTACTTGTTCAGCTCTCATTAGAAGAAAGTTCCAGAGAACTATTTGATCTACTCAGATTTTCTTGTACTTGCATTGCACTTGGTGCTTGTCAGTCTGGATATACTTTAATTTTACAAAAGAAGCCACATTTATATCCATATTCACAGTGCTATCAATCTTTCCATATGCATTTTAAAATATTTTATTTTTATATTATATTTACTGTATTATTAATAAAATATTGACGATGCTGATTGACGAAGGGAAAAGCATCCTGATTCTGCTATATTCTCAACACTTCTAACTCCAGCTTGTGATTGCTGATTGGAAGGGGAGAGGATGAGGGAGCACTTTTGGCTGCATGAATCTCATGCTACTTTTTCACATCTTCCTCTTCCCCTTCTCTCTAGATATGCAAAACTCCCTCATCAATATTCCTACTGTTAAGAAATATTAATCTATACAAATTAATATTAAGACAATATAAGATATGCAGACAAGCAAAGAGATGTTAACATTCTTCCCCATTCTAAGGAAATAATTACCTTAAAGCTAAAAAAGTTAAATGCTCAGCCTTCTGCCTCTAGACTTGACTTTACTACCTTTGGTGAGCTAGGTAATTGTGGGAAAAAAAACAACAACAAAACTTGCTAGTACGCAATATTCTTGCTAGGGCCCCTCTGATCTGTGAAATTCATAAAAACTGAGACATTAGAAAGAGAATTGCTAGTTCTAGCTGCCACAGTCTGAACTGGCTGGAAAATATCTAGAAGTAGTGTTTATTACGGATGCCACAAAGACTCCAAAACAGAAGATCATCAAAAACTTCTAATTCCTACTTTCCAAGTTTGTTTCTGGCAATATTTACGAACTAAACTCTCAAAAACTTCCCAATGCAAAACACCTAGAAATGTTAGATAAAATATAACAAATATCCTTCCAAATGCATAACTGAACTAACTAGAAAGTAAGGATAGTCTCCAGAGGCCAGAATTCAAAAGAGAGATAGGAATCAGAATGGCAGGCTGAGGCTAACGCCACGGATGCCCTAGGGGAGCTTGTCAATCTCAGTAAGCAAGAAGTTTAGGTTTTAATGGCTGTGCCCAGAATAGTAGAAATGACCTTGAGCTCAGGCAAGGTGATGTGTGAGAACAGAGCTTACATCAAAAGGGCAGGAACTTAGTGGCACTATGCCCTCATTCAAAGGTAGACTAGAAAACACCCATGAGAAAAGGGAATGGTTGACAAGAAAACTTGGCTATCTTAGCCTCCAATCTGCTGGGAAAAGTTAACGTCTACCCCAAGAATTCGGTATTCCAGAACTTCTTTCATGCAGATTTAGTTTTATTTCTGGAAAACCCAACATTAAAAAGTAACACAGGTTAGCTTTTGGTTGGGAGTTTCTTGGGGGCAACTGGCAGAAACAAATAAAATGATTTCTGTAACGCCCATCCCCATTTCAGGCCTTGCGGGGCTTCACATTAAATCTGCAGCATATATGAACTCACGGTATCACAAACCAACACACAAGAGGAAAGAAGCCACCCCAAGTAGGATCAGCAGAAAAATAAAGAGCACGATTAGATCTCACAGAGATCCATATAAAATAATCACCGGAGAAAGCATAAAAACTATATATATTTTAAAATGTTTGGGTAAGTGTAAGTTCTCAAAACTTGCAAGAGGAATAAAATATTAAAAATGACAACCAGGGTCACATGAGAAAAATTAACCAGATGTTCTAGGAATACAAATATTAAAAAGTCAATTAAAATAGAATGCACATATTAGATAGAATTAAAGAGATAAATACTGAATTGTAATATAGATAGAAGAAATTCACAAACTATCTCAGAGGGACAAAGAGACGTAAAATATGAAAGACACATGAAGGTAGATATATCTGAGTTAAAGAAGAATGGAAAGCATAGGGAGAGAAAAGATACAAGCTGATAACTTTCCGTAACTGATGAAACATATGAATCTCCAGACTCAGCTAGCACAGCAAATTCCAAATGGAGCAAATACATGTGGACATATCAGATTAAAACCGTAGATCGTCAAAAACAAAGAGATTTAAAAAGTCATCAGAAAGAGAAGACTACTTGTAAAATGATACCTCAACACACACAAAAAAGGGGTTTCTGTAATCTATATAAATGTAGATCAAAGTATGCTTTTCTGAGGTGAGCTTGAGAAAAATCACAGTTGTTTTCCTCCCAGAAGTCTCTTGATACATGAATAACAAAATTCCTCAAGTTACCACAGATTAAATTTTTCTCTTTTATATACTCCCTTGGGACCCTCATGAATATGTACCTGAGGGTCCCATGTCCTAACACTCTTCGTTTGATCTTCCATACGGTAAAGTGATAATATGCCCTGTTTACAGGTGAAAACTCATGCCTAGGTGCCTGCCTATGAATCACAGAGCCATTCTCTCTTGAACTGTCCTTGATGTAGGTGCCAGTGAAGCCAGATCATTTGGAGCCATCTAAATGCTATAATGTAAGTTTAAAGGACAGCTACACTCTTCCTCATGGGTAGTTATCCGCATACCAGTAAATTTCTGTCATTTTTGATTTCTCTATTTCTCCATCAGAAGACTGAGATACCATTCCTCCCCCAACACTAAGGCACATCAGGAGGTACTCCTACAACAATGTGCTTATTTACTTTTTGGTAAAAACTTCTCAAAGGGAATGGTAGGTTTAAATTAGATAATTTAACATACAACACCTAGTACAGACCCAGAAACACTGTTGGCACTCATTTATCTCCTTCCATGATGTAAGTGGGAGATTGGAACCTTCTGTAATTTTGTAATATTACGTATCATCTCTGAACCTCAATTTTGCCACTTGTAAAATGGGTATAATACCTGCCTTACAGGGGATGGCTCCCTTGGTTGAAACTTCCACTTCTCTCAAGGTAAGCATCAAACTCCTTAGCCCTGAATCAAGAACCTTGATTTTTTTCTCTCTGCTTTCCTCTCTGTATGCATCTAGTGTCAGCCCAATACTCCCATTCTTCATCTGGTCAAGCTAAAATATTTGCTTTTCCAAAATAAGCAAAGTTCTCTCAGCATATACAGTTTCTTTTGCCTAAAATATATTTCTTTGCCTAATCCATCACATACCTACTTCCTATCCATATTCCTGTTTTCAGTTTATGTGTCACCATTTCCTGTAAGCCTCTCCTAACCCCTATCCATCTTTAAATTAAACATCTTTCCTGTGTACTATCTTTAAATCCCTGTGCAAACTCATATAATTAACATTTTTGCAGGTTTGCCTTATTGTGTTTGTATGTCTATATCTCTCATTAGACTTTAAAATTCTACAGGGCAGGAATTATAGTTATATGACTATTGTAGCAAAATAACTACAGCACAGATTTTAGCAAATAGCAACAATTTATTAACATCTGTTGAGTAAAAATAAGTATGTTGGTGATGACTTTTATTAATGATGAATATAACTGAAAATCAATAGCTAATGATAAGATTATATTAAATTAACAATTACTCTGAACCAGGTATGTTTTAAAGACATCTCATGCATCCTTTCCATCAGGTAGTTAGCGTCACTGTCATCCCCATTTTATGGATGATATAGCACTGAGGCACAGAGAAGTAAAGACATTACATAAGATACATGCGAGTTAGTGGCGAAGCCAAGATTCGAACTCAGGTCTATCTGTGCACAAAATCCAAGTTTTTACAATGCCTACATCGTATCCAATAAATACTGGCTCCCTTTCAGTTGCGTCTCTTCTTCACCACTTTTGTTAACTCCCTTCTCTCAGGCAGTCCAAAGATCCCATATTTGAATAATCAAGCTCAAAGCAATTCTATCAATTCCCACCAAAAAAGCCTCTTTTATGTGGATGAACAAAAGTTATAACAGATTAGTCAATCCGACATTGGCCAGAGGGGCAAACTCCTTGTCTGGCTGAAGCCCTACCATTTACGTTGTATGGCTAAAGGGAATTGGGATGGTATGTTTTGCTGTGAATCCTGTAAGAGGTAAACTGTCAGGAAAAATAAAAAATTTGTACTTTTTGATTTATTTACTTTAATCAGAAGACTTACAAGAAAGCAAAGGAGCTGAAATACTAAATGGAAATGATGCCTTTTTATTTGTTTTTGCTCTTGGAAGTAGTTTGAGGGACACATTAAATGCAAAGATCTATAAAAGGCTTTGTGGGTAGACCGCCTGAGGAATTCTATAAAGGCTTTGAGCCAAACCCTTGCTACATGGTAGAAAAATCACCATGGAATTACAATCACTGATTACTTTGAGGATGGCACACACTGTCACCCATGCCCAAAGACCCAGGAAGAGGTTTCCTGGAACCTCAGAAAGGATTAGGAAACTCTTGAAGCCCAGTAATTGCTCTATACAGTGGACCACACCACCTCATTATCCTCTGAAGCTTATTGAAGTTACATATGCAACAGGAGCTGGTTGCAGGATGAATCAAATAAAATTGTCCTTGGAGAAATCATACATATGTATTAACCAAGAATTTAAAAAGACTTTTTTATAAAAAAGACTTTGATAATAGCAAACCACCAGGTTGAATTGTAGATGAATTCATGAGAAGAATTCAATCTTTTTTTTATCATCACTCACAGGCAAGATTAAAACTAGAGCAAAGGTAAGTAATCTTAGCAATTAATTACTTCGTCTTCACTAAAATGTTATTTTCTTCATTTAATACACATTTATGTCTCATGATAATGCAATATTTTAGAAGGTTGTATAGCAGGTGCTGTATGCAAAAAAAGCTATTACTATTACTTAACAGACATGATATTCATCAAAAACCAAGTCTTGTATATAAATTACAAATGAAAAGAATGTGAGCAACAAGTTTAAGGTGGAAAGAATAGGAAAAGAAAGTGAATTTGAGCTCTTTGAGAGCAGGGAATGCATTTTCTTCATAATATCTATTCTAAGTTCAGCAAAGCATATAGTAGATGTTCAATATAAGTTGACTGGACTGAATTGCTTATTGAACAGAACCAGAAAGCACAGAAGGAAAAGAAGGTAGGTCACCCCTGAAAGGCGCTGTTAGTCCTTTATATGAGTGCTCCACAAATTAGAGAGCATGGGCCAAATCATGCCTACCACTTCTTTTTGTAAATAAAGTTTTATTGGAACACAGTCATGCACATGTATGTATGAACTACACCTACTTTCACACTACCCTGTGGCCCAGTCTACAATATTTACTTCTGGTCCTTTACTCTCTGGTCCTGTATGAGAAAATACTTACTATTTGGTCCTTTATAAGGCCAACTCCTGCCCTATAGGTTTACTGTGAAATGAAGAGAATAGCCATCATCTTCCAACTACAAATCTTCACAGCATCATCAGTTTCAGCCTGGTTTATATTATAAAACTTATGTGTCCTTAAAAAGAATCAGTGGGGTATTGGGGCCAGATATGAATGGAAAAAAATAATTTAAAACATACAATAATCATCTTAAAAATTCTGGATTCATACAGTTATGAGTATGAATCCTGGGCTCTAGGACTTGTGAGCAGTGAGATCTGGGGCAAGTCACTTACATTCTAAGAATCCATTTTCTTTTTCAGAAAACAGGGATGAAAATGTTCATTTCATAGCATTGTCAGGAGGATTAAATGAAATAACATATTTGGAGTGCCTGGTTGGTAATGTGTTCAGTAAATACACTTAATTATTTCATAAGACCTGCTAGTTAATTAAACTTCACTTTCTGGGCTGTCTCCAGTGCTACTAAAGAAGTAAGAACTGACTAGTTGTTTCAAAGTCTCCATCTAAAAGTAAAGATGAATGTTTCCATACTAGCTCCTATCCTTCTGCAATCCTCAATAATAACAATAACAACCTCATAAGTCTATCAAACTGGAGTCCAGGTGGTTTGTTACCAAGGTCCTTGGGTTTGAAGTTAGGAAACTAGCCTGGTTCCCATGTCAAAATGTCAAATATCAAAAGAAGAACTGAATGGTAGGCTTTCTCTATAAAAACATAAGAAAAGTCACTGAAATTAAAATGGTTAGTATTGCAATAAGAATAGACAAGTGGTTTAATGGAAGAGAAGCAGGCCTCAAGTGTGCGTGTGTGTGTGTGTGTTCAGATCAATAAGTAAAATTGGGCATACAATAAAGGGACTGCTGACAATTGACTAACCACTTGGAGAAAAAATAAAGTTATATCCCAAACTCATTACATACATAAAACTGAATTCCATATGGATTAAAGAGTTATTATTTTAATAATAAAAGTAACAAAAAGCATTAGAATAAAATACAATGTACTTCATATGAGTATGTGGAGGACTTTCCAAAGCAAGTAAAACCCTCCACAGCAATAAAAGAAAAAGATGACATACCTGTTTGAATAAAAACTGAAGACTTGTATACAACTACAAAAATTCCAAGTAAAATTAAAGGATAAGTTATATAACAGAAGAAATTTGTCAGAATATGTATGACACACAAAGGTTTAAGGTAAAGAATATACTGAAAAAGATGGGACTCAAATTAAGATGGTGGAGTAAAAGGACATGGAACTCACCTCCCCCCATGAAGACATCAAAACTACATCTTCAGGTGAAACAATTCTCACTGAAAACTAACTGAAGACTAGCAGAAAAACACCTGTACAATCAAGGTTGTAAGAAAGATCCATGCAGAATTGGGTAGGAGGGGAGGGGACACAATCAGGTTTTAATCTGTGCCCCTGGGATGGGACTCAGAGGAAAAGGGACATTACATGGGTGGAGACCCTCCCTGAGGAGTGAGCAATGCGAGACACATATTCGGTGCCCCAGCTCTGGGTTCTGACAAAGGGAAGATGAGCCCCCTTGGCTGGCTGGAGGGCCAGTGGGACTAACAGGAGGACTGTGGGAAGCCTGGACTCCAGTCGTTAATAGCACACAAATGCTTACTTGCTCCTAAAGCAGGGTGGAGAGGGTGGATTTAAACTACGTGGGTGGCTGACTGGCTTTCCACAACCATCCAGGCACATTCCCCAGCCTAAGCCAAGTGGATCTTCCAGCACTGCTTGCCTTGCATTGATGCTTCACACTGGAGTGTGTGCTGCCACAAATGGGAAAGGATGTTGGTCATGAAATGCTGAGGAAGCTGAAACCCTAAGCAGCATCTGAATAAGGAGGGGGCATCCATTACTGGCAGTTGTACAGGTGGCATATCAGAGGCAGTCCAGACCTCGAAGGGCTGCCAGACCACCACAGCCTATGCCCCAACTTTTGCGAAATACCCACACCAGCCCCTCTTGCTCCAGCACTGTTCTCCTCTGGGGCAAGGGTGCTGGTGCTGGGAGAGGGAAGAACAACACTTAAAGGGAATTGCGCCTGCTAAGACCCGACTCTCAGGGCTTCTCCTCCAGCACCTTGAGATTTAACCCCACCCCTGATAGGGCAGTGATGGTCACTGAGGAGAGGGGAAGGCCCAGCTCTGGTCCTAGCCCCTCTATTTCTAGCCCCTCCTTCTACCAAGGTGATAGAAGTCAGAACATCCTGAATAAAGATGTGCCTTGTGTTCATGTCAAGTTTAGCTCTCCCACCAAAGCCACTGGGAACATACAGACTGTACAGGGATGCTCCCATATTAGGACACACATTCAAGACAGCAATAGGTAACTGTTTAGCCTAATTCCATAGAGACAGAAAGCTAAACAAAATAAGAAGAGATATCTGACTCAAAGACACAAGGGAAAAGACATAAAATAAAAATAAAATAAAACAAAACAGAAATAAACAATTTACCAGAAAAAGAATTCAAATAATTGGTAATAAGAATGCTAACTGAAATTAGGTAAAAGAATAGATGAACACAGTGAGAATTTTAACAAGGAACTAGAAAATATAAAAAAGTATAAGTCAGAACTGAAAAATACAATGACTAAAATGGAAAACACACTAGAAGGAATGAACAGCAGACTAGGTGATACAGAACACATAAGTGATCTAGAAGGTGAAATAATGTAAATCACCCAATCAGAACAGCAAAAAGAAAAACAAATTTTAAAATAAGAACAGTTTAAGGGACTTTGGGATAACATCAAGCTTAGCAACATTCGCATTATATGTTACAGAAGTAGAAGAGAGAGAGAAGGGGGTTAAAAATTTATGTAATGAAATTAAAAGTTCACAATCCTAAAGAAGGAAACAGATATCCAGGAACAATAACCACAGAGGGTCCCAAACAAGATGAACCCAAATAGACACACACCAATACGTATCACAATTAAAATGGCAAAAGTTAAAGAGAAAATTCCAATAGCAGCATGAGAAAAACAAACGATTGTATTCAAGGGAATCCCTATAATGCTACCAGATGATTTTTCTGCAGAAACTTTACAGGCCAGATGGGAGAGGCATGATATATTTAAAGTGCTGTACACAAACACAAAAACAAAACAAAAACAAAAAACCTGCTCTGTAGGATACACTACCCAGCAAAATTATCATTTAGAAATAGAGGAGAGATAAAGAATTTCTCAGACAAGCAAGAACTAAAAGAGCTTATTGATACTAAACCAACCCTAAAATAAATGTTAAAGGGTCTTCTTTAAGTGGAAAAGAAAAGACTAACAGCAAGTAAGTATCTACAGGAAAGGAAAAATCATACTAGTAAAGGCAAATATATAGTAAAGGCTGAGGATCAACCACTCAAATGGGCTACTACAAACATTAAAAGACAGAAAATTGTAAAATCAAGTAAAACTACAATAATCAATAAAGGGAAAAACATGAAGATATAAAATATGACATCAAAAACACAAAGTGTGGGTGAAGGGAGTAAAAAACATGTAGATCTTTTAGAATGTGTTTGAATCTAATAGACTGTACAAAACAAACAGATATAGTTATAGGTCAACATATATGAACAAAATATTAACCACAGATCAAAAACCTACAACAGATACACAACAAGAAAGAACATAAGCATACCACTAAAGAAAATCACAAGGTAAGAAACATAACAATCAATAATTACTTTGAATGTCAACAGATTAAATGCTCCAATCAAAAGACAGAGGGTGACTGATTGGATAATAAAACAAGACCCATCATATGCTGATTACAAGAGACTCTCTTAAGAACTAAAGACACACACAGACTGAAAGGGTGAGGATGGAAAAAGGTATTCCATGCAAATCATAAGAAAGTGTGGGGGGGGTTATCAATATTCATATCAGACAAAATAAACTTTAAAATGAAGGCTATAAAAAATAACCAACAACAACAAAGGAAGGCATCATATAATGAAAAAGGAACCAAAACAAGAAGAGGACATTACACTCATTAACTTATATGCATCCAAAATAGGCACACCTAAATATATATAGCAGACAATGTGCAACAATACAATAATAACAGGGGATGTTAATATCCCACTTATATCAGTGGACAGATCATCCAGATAGAACATCAATACAGCAATGGTGAACTTAAATGACACAATAAAAGAGTTGGACTTAACAGCCACCTACAGGATGTCCCATTCCAAAAGAGCAGATTTCACATTATTTTCAAACGCACATGGAATATTCTCCAGGATAGATCATATACTTGCCAAAAATCAAGTCTCAACAAATTTAGGAGGATAGAAGTTTTATCAAGCATTCTTTCTGACCACAATGGTATAAAATTAGAAATCAATTACAGAAAGAAAAATGGGAAAAGCACAAACACATGGAGACATAACAACATACTACTAAAAGAAAACACCCCAAAACACACCACCAAACGTGGACCTGCCCATCAGAAAGACAAGATGCAGCCTCATCCACCAGAACACAGGCACTAGTCTCCTCCACCAGGAAGCATACACAACGCACTGAATCTCTCAACCACTGCACCACTAGGGAAGCCCCATAGTAGGGGACTTTAACACCCCACTTTCAACAATGGACCGACCATCCAGAAAGAAAAAATATAAGGAAACACAAGCTTTAAATGATACATTAAACAAAATGGACTTACATGATATTTATAGGATTGGATTTATCCCACGAATGCAAGGATTCTTCAATATACGCAAATCAATCAACATGATATACCATATTAACAAATTGAAGGAGAAAAGCCATACGATCATCTCAACAGATGCAGAGAAAGCTTTCGACAAAATTCAACACCCATTTATGATAAACACCCTTCAGAAAGTAGGCATAGAGGGAACTTACCTCAACCTAATAAAGGCTACATATGACAAACCCACAGCCAACATCATCCTCAATCGTGAAAAACTGAAACCATTTCCACTAAGATCAGAAACAAGACAAGGTGGTGCACTGTCACCACTATTATTCAACATAGTTTTGGAAGTCTTAGCCACAGCAATCAGAGAAGAAAAAGAAAAGGAATCCAAATCAGAAAAGAAGTAAAGCTGTCACTGTTTGCAGATGGCATGATGCTATACATAGAGAATCCTAAAGATTTTACCAGAAAACTACTACAGGTAATCAATGAATTTTGTAAAGTAGTAGGATAGAAAATTAATGCACAGAAATATCTGGCATTCCTATACTCTAATGATAAAAAATCTCAAAGTGAAATTGAAAAAACGCTCCCATTTACCACTGCAACAAAAAGAATAAAATATCTAGGACTAAACCTACCTAAGGAGACAAAAGACCTGTAGCCAGAAAATTGTGTACCACAATGTTCATTGCAGCTCTATTTACAGTAGCCAGGACATGGAAGCAACCTAATTGTCCATCAACAGATGAATGGATAAAGAGATGTGGCACATATATACAATGGAATATTACTCAGCCATAAAAAGAAATGAAATTGAGTTATTTGTAGTGAGGTGGATGGACCTAGAGTCTGTCATACAGAGTGAAGTTAAGTCAGAAAGAGAAAAACAAATACCGTATGTTAACACATATGGAATCTAAGTGGAATCTAGTTCCATGGAATCTATATATGGAATCTAAAAAAAAAAAAAATTGGTCATTAAGAACCTATCGGCAAGATGGGAATAAAGACTCAGACTTACTCGAGAATGGGCTTGAGGATACGGGGAAGGGGAAGGGTAAGCTGGGACAAAGTGAGAGTGGCATGGACATATATACACTACCATCCGTAAAATAGGTAGTGGGAAGGAGCCACATAGCACATGGAGATCAGCTCCATGCTTTATGACCATCTAGAGGGGTGGGATAGGGAGAGTGGGAGGGAGGGAGTCACAAGAGGGAAGAGATATGGGGATATATGTATAACTGATTCACCCTGTTATAAAGGAGAAACACAGTATTGTAAAGCAATTATACTCCAGTAAAGATGTTTAAGAAAAAAAAGTACAAACCTTACTACCTAAAAAGCCACTCTTACAGAAAAAAAAAAGTCTGTAAACTCCTGGTTGAGATGAAAGAGACTGATCATTCAACATTTTTGTATACCTGTACCTAAAAAGAAAAGCAAATTGCTGTTGTATGTTTAGATACATTTATATAAAGTCACGATATTTGACCATTTAAAAAAAATACGTGATGATTTAGTGGCAAAAAGAGAGAATGTATTGAAAAACTCTTACATAACAATAATAGGTAAATAAACCACAAAACTGGATAAGAATATTAGCAAGTAATACATTAAAGTAGAACTACAATGACCAATATAGATAAAATGTTACTCCCTTATCAGGAGTAAATATTATTTTCTAATATTCAGTAGAATATTAGAAAATTTTTAAAAATCACATTTTTTTCATGTATTATGTTAAAAAAATTTTAAGTTCCAGGTATTGAAAGTCTTCTAGGATATAGAAAAATGCACATGTTCTAAGCAGTAATACTAATAGACAATACTTCCAAATTGACTAGTATGTACCAGGTTTCTAGTAATCACTTTGGAAGTATTGTTTGTGTGTATGTGTATAGAATATATACATATATATTTTTAATAAACTTATAAGACAAGCACTCACTTTAGCCCCTGTTTGCAAATGGTAAAATCAAGTCACAGAGAGGTTAAATAACTTGCCAAGATCACACAACTACCAAATAGTCTTTTACATTCCCACCAACAGTGTCCAAAGTGTTCCAATTTCTCCACAACCTTACCAACACTTACCTTTTGGTTTTTTTTTGATAATAGGCATCCTAACAGTTATGAGGTGATATCTCATTGCGGTTTTGATTTGCATTTCCCTCATGATTAGTGATTTTGACCACCTAGTCATATAATTGTTGGCCACTTGTGTGTCTTTGGAGAAATGGCTAATTGATTCCTTAGACCTTTTTAAAATTGGATTGGTTTCGGGTTTTTTTGTTTTGTGTGTGTTTTGTTTTGTTTTTTGCTATTGAGCTGTAGGAATTCCTTATGCATTTTGGATATTTACCACTTATCAGATATATCATTTGCAAGTATTTCCTCCCATCCCATAGGTGACTCTTTATTCTGCTGATAATTTCCTTTGCTGAGCAAAAGCTTTTGAATTTGATATAGTCCCTCTTGCCTTTTTTTTTTTTTTTATTTTGCTTTTGGTTTCCTATCAATGAAATCACTGCCAAAACCAATATCATAATGATTTCCCCCTGTGTTTTCTTCTAAGGTTTTTACAATTTCAGATCTTATGCTTAAGTATTTAATCAATTTTGAGTTGATTTTTGTGTATGGTGTAAGATAGGGATCCAGTTTCATTCTTTTGCCTGTGGATATGTAGTTTACCAGCACTATTTGTTGAAGAGACTATCCTTTTCCTGTTGTGTATTCTTGGCACCCTTATTGAAGATAAGCTGACCATAAAAGTGTATTTCTGGGCTGCAGTCTGTTCCACTGGTCTATTTGTCTGTGTTTATGCCAGTTCCATACTTATTTTGATTACTGTAGCTTTGTAATATATTTTGAAATAAGGAAGTATAATGCCCCCAGCTTTATCTTTTTTTTTCTCAAGATCACTTTGGCTATTCTGAGTGTTTTGTGGTTCAATATGAATTTTATGACTTTTTTTCTATTTCTGTAAAATATGCCATTGAGATTCTGCAAAATATGTCATTTTGATGGGAATAGCATTGAATCTGTAAATCACTTTGGGTAAGTATACACATACAATTGAATACTGAGCAGTCTTAAAGAGAAGGAAGTCACATCATTTGCAACAACATGGATGGATCTGGAAGACATTATGCTAAGTGAAATAAATAAGTCTTAGAAGGATAGATACTGCTTGATTCCTCTGGTACGAGGCATCTAAAAGTCAAACATATAGAAGCAAACAATAGAATAGTGGTTGCCAAGGTGGTGAAGGGAGGAGGATATGGAGAGTTTTTGTCCACTGGCTATAAAGTTACAGTTATACAAGATGAGTAAGTTCTAAAGTACCAATAGTTAAAGTAAGGTATTGTGCATTAAAAATTTGTCAAGCGGTTAGATCTCATGTTAAGTGTTTTTACCATAAAACAAATAAAGATAAAACCAAAGAACATGAGCAAACTTTTGGAGGTGACGGATATATTTATTACCTTGATTGTGGTGATGGTAACACTGATGTATGCATATGTCCAAACTCATCAAATTGTATGCATTAATTATATGCAGTTTTTGTATACCAATTATACCTCAATACAGCTGAAAAAAAGTAGGTATGTATACATATACAAAGCATAGGAAAAACAATTAGGAAATTAAACATGAAATTAATGATTGTAAATACCTCTGGAGGTATCATATGGAGAGTGGAAAGAAACTTTCACATTTTTCATTATCTGCTTCTTTTGTATGAATTCTATTACAAATAAAATGTTTTCATAAATAAACTATGATACTTAAAAAGTATATTTCAAGACATTCATGCTACTTATTTCATGGAACTCTTTCTTTAGAAACGAGCCAGATAATTCAGTGGAGTTATCTTTTGCTTACACAGGCTAGTTGAAAAAATTAGAGAATATAAAACTACATACATTCACAAAAGCCTAATTTTGGAGTTTGAGATCAAGTTCAAGGAGAAAACACTCATTGCCATTCTAATTCAGATACCTCATATAACACATTAAACAATTTAGGTAATTTCTGCAAAATACCTGAAGATTGAAGTAGCTTTTCCCAAAATGTGCTTTTCCTATGTAAACAATTAAATCCCAACATCTTTTTTTCCTGAATTGGTCAGAATAATGCCTGAATTGTCTTTACTGGACTTTGATTAGCTTCTATTTGCTTTTGATTTCTGCCTGCAAGAATTGTGATAATTCCTTCTGTTTATACCCTGAGCCTTATTCCACAGTCTGCCAGAACAGAAAGAAATGTTAATCACTTCTCCCTCCAAGCCCAAAATAGAATACATAACCTACAGGAACTGATCTTTACCTCTAAACAACAAATTAATTCTCTCACATCTTTTCTCCCAAGACATATACCTTAACATTGTGCCTCCCGAACTCTCTGTGGTTTTACAAAAAATCACTGAACTCCTAGACCAGATGGAGCTCAGGAGTAAGGAAGTAACTATTCAAATGTTTCTCAAAGCACTCATCCTTGATCTGCTTCTGAGCTTGTGCTCTGATGCACATATATTATTTTCTTAAAGATAAAAACAGGAAAAACTTGCTCTCAACTCTTCTTCCATTGACACTCCAAAGTCAGTTTATTTTTGCTTGGTATAAAATATCTTACACAGAGAGCTGGGCTCCTCAATTAAGCTTATCTTTAAGGTCTCTCAAAACAACCCCTCGGTTCAGGTGAGCAAAGAATCTGGAGCCAGTGCTCTTCGAACTAGCGTCTTGACTCTGACAGTGAACATCCATAACAAAACTGCTTGTGAAGTCAAATAAACATATGTCTGCGTCCTCAGCTTAGAGAAGGGAGCATAACAAGATCAGGTAATGAGAGGAGAGGTGCTAGAGGCAGGCTGCCCGGGTTTGAATCCTGGTTCCCTCCTTTTCTACCTGTTTGATTTCAGGGAGGTACCTAACACTCTGTTTTCTCAACTGTAAAATGAGGATTAAAAAAAGAGCACCTACTGCACAGCTGTGTTGTGGGGCTTCAATGACATGATCTATGTGAAGCTTTCAGAAGCACGTGCCTGATACTCAATGACCATTGGCTCTCAGGATTGGTATCTTGTTATTAGCATTTAAGTCCTTCATGCAAAGATTTGTAAAACAGGACTGTTATGGGCTGAATTGTACTCCCTCAAATTTTATATGTTGGCAGTCCCAACCCCCAGTACCTCAGATAGATAAGGTTTTTATAGAGGTAATTAAGGTTAAACGAGGTCTTAAGGGTAGGGCCCTAATCCAACGTGACTGATGTCCTCATAAGGAGAGAAAGAGACAGAGAGAAGGCTATGTGAGGACACAGCAAGAAGGTGGCTGCTTGCAAGACAAGGAGAGAGGCCTCAGGAGAAAACAAACCTATTGACACTATGATCTTGAGCTTCAAGCCTCCAGAACTGTGAGAAAATAAATATTTGTTATTTAAGCCATCCGGTGTGGTACTGTGTTATGACAGCCTTAGCAAACTAAAACAAAAGACACATGCGCCAGTTGATTTCTAGCCTTCCCATACCTACATTCTTTGCTAAAATACAGCCCCTATTTTCATGTTCTTACCGTCTTATGAAGAGAAAGGAACAAAAAGAAAAATGACATTATGGGCTGGTAGAGGCAGAAAAGAGCAAATAGCGTTAGGTATTTTAGCCATTTAAGAAAAACGTTAATAACTAAGCAAGAGAAACCCAAGGCTTAGACGCTGAATGATTCATGGAAAATAAAAAAGCTGGTTTAATATCATGCTGGCATTGTTTTTACTTCACAAATTGTAGTCTTTCATAATTTAAAGACCACAGTAACCTTTACCAATGTATTTGTACTTGACTACCTTTATTTACCATCCCTTTTGTATCAGGGCTTACAAAAAATTTCAGTAGGCTATAAAATTCTAGGTTAAAATCATTTTCCTTTATTATTTCAAAAATACTCTATTGCTGTACAACAATGTGAATGTCATTAATGTCACTGAACTGCACATTTAAAAATGGTTTTAAAATAGTAAATTTTATGTCACGTATATTTCAGCACAAAAAATTATTCTGTTGTCTTCTAGTATCTAGTGTTGTTTTGAGAAATCTGATACCAATCTTTTTATTTTCTCTTTGCAGATAATTTTTGTCTTATTCTTTTTTGTTTGTTTTTTAATCTCTGTGGCAGGACTGACTTTCTCTGCCTCTGTGAAAACATTTGGAATTTTTTGTTTATTTTTGATATTCTCAAATTTTCTATAATGTGCCTAGTTGTGGCTTACTCTGTTATGTAGTTTGTTTTTTCAACATGAAGTCTTCTATCTTTCTTTAATTCTGCAAAATTTATCTCTATTGCTTCAAATATTCTTGGCACTTCTACATATATCTTTCATACTTAATAGGTCCTTAACATATTCTCCAGTTTATCTTTTCTTGCTAAATCTGGACAAATTCTTCAACCTTATCTTCCAGCTCACTAATTCACTCTTTAGCTAAATCCATTCTTTTATTGTTCCTCTGTTGTGTCCTTTATTTCAACTATTATATTTTCTTATCTACTATTTCTACGTGCTTTTTTATAGCTTCTCATTCTTTCACAATCCTACTATCTTCCCCATTTCTGTACAAATACTTATCTCCCTTAGTGTAAATTATTGTTAACTCCATCACAATTGGTAAATATTGTCCAGCTTATTTTCTCTCTTTTAAGGATGTTGTTCCTTTCCAGATGTCCAATTACTGCAGCTTATAAGCTCACGTTTTCTGTGAAGTTTAGCTACCCTGTCCAGTAGCATATGTTGGGGAAGGGCCCTGTCCCCTGCCTTTTTCAGTCCTGCTGAGTCTAAGCAGAGGAGAAGGGAAAAGTCTCAAGGCAGAGTACCCACCATACCACAGAGTAACTACTAACCACACGCTCTGTTGCCACAGCTCCTGGCAACTCGCCCAGTCAGCATTTACTTTAAAACTCTTCGGAAGAAGCAATGTTAGGAGCAGAAAGGCTAGGTTATAATCCACAAGCCCTTGGGGGTTAAGGAGAGGGGAAGGGTAGAGGAGTGAATGCCTGAGAACAACTGATCAGTAGCACCTATTTTCATCAGAGTTTCAGTTCAGCAGGACATGTGCACTGATGCTACACTAGGGCAGCTACAGATCTTACTGCTGCATTCTGCTCTGATGGGGCAGGCAACAATTTTCCCAATTCTATAAGGGGGGAAGGCAAGAACAGAATTTTAAACATTTTCTGCTAACCTGTTCCCACTATTGCCCCAGTGGTCTGTCTCTCAGGACACACCCACCTACCCCTTCCCAACACATACCAACTCAAGATAGTCTTCAGTCACCCCTACAGTTTTCTGTTTTGAAGTTGGTTCCTGAAATCCATGTTTTACTCTCACACCTCTGTTTTTTCTAGGTTGATTTCCAAGGGGAAGTGGTGACAGTCAGCAACCCTAACTAGTTTACTCTCTTAGCAGAAATCAAAATTTGTGTATTCTAACTGCACATTTAAAAGAATTACATAAACCTAAAATATGCATTTGTTCATACTTAGCATAAACATACCTCAAGATTAAAATGTGTATATGCTTATGCATACATATATTACATAAATGGCATGCTAAATTCAGTGTATATGTGCTAGTACCTCATTCTTTCAATATAAACATTTTCACTAACCGGGGAATACTTCTAGGTTTTTCTTCCCCAAAGCAAGAAAATTAAACCCCGATATAATAATAAACAATTATATCTAAGTAGAATTGTACAGATTCACAGAGAAGTCAATAACGTGTCCAAGAGGCACAACTCTCCATCCCTATAAAAATGACAAGAAACTGGCTATTTGCATATTGCAAGCAAATGAAGGGAGATTGTAATGAGTCAAAACAGGATGGGATAAAGAAGGAACCCATAGGGGCTTTAAATTAGAAAGTAAAAGTGCATGCCTATGCAAATTCCAGCAATTTAAAGATATTCTAGAGGTCACTCTTCATTGACAAGGTAAATTTAACTTAAAGAATCAAACAATGCATACTGTGTATGGAGTATATGAATAACAGGTAATAATAAAATCCATTTCTTTAATAAGTTTTACAGATCAATCAAGCAAACCAACTATAAAATGATAATCTTTAAACTTTTAAAATTCCTAAAGTTATTCAATTTGGCTGATAGATGAAGCTCTTGATTATCTTATCACATTGCAGAAGGTTGATTATTTTTAATTAATTTATTGTCTCTTCATTAACCTTAGAGAACTTAAACCTGGTAAAAAAGGAAACATTTCCTATCCTTTTAGGCCTGTACATCAAACAACATGTTATTTTGTTTTCTGCTCCAACCACTGCGACCTTCTATCCTGAGAATAGAAAACTAAGACTATCCACATCCCTCCTCAATCACAATGAGAGATTAGTTTAAAATAGAAAAACCTCATCTTGCTCCTTTTTAGCCAAGAGAGGGAAAAAGGAATAATAGTTACAAGCTCTAGACAATTTATTACTACATGAATGAGACAAATTTATAAAAAGATCCTTCCAAAACTACGAGTAGGAGCTCCTATTGCTGCCATAACAAATTACCACAAACTGGGTGGTTTGAGACAACAGAAATTTATTTTCTCACAGGTCTGGTGGTCAGAAATCAGAAGTCCAAATGTTGGCAGAGCCCTGCTCCCTCCCAAGGCTCTGAAGAAGCATTCTGATTTTGCCTCTCCCAACATCTGGTCGTCCCTGGTGCTCTTTGGCCTATAGCAGCATAACCGCAATCTCTGACTCTGTCTTCACATGTTTTTGTGTCTCTTTTTGTCCTCTCTCCTTAAGGACACCAGCCACTGGATCAGCACCCACCCTCAACTAGTATGACCTCATTTCAACTAATTGCATCTACACAGAACCCGTTTCCAAAAAGGTCACAGGTACCAGTGTTGAGGACTTGAACATAACTCTTTTTTTTGGCTTAAACAAACAGGACATTTATTATCTCATATAATAGTAAGTCCCTACGTAGCACCAACTTCAGATTTGCTTGACTCACTAGCTCAGTAATATCAGCAAGGGGCTAGGTTGTGTTCATATCTATGATCTATCATTCATATTTGTTTCATCTTCACACTAGTTCTCCTCCTGGTCATAATTGGCTGCCAACAGAGAATGGAAAACTCTGCCTTGCTTTCATATTAGGAGACAGGGAGAGGGACAGGTTGATGAATGAATAGGGGAGCAAGGCAAGAGAGCTGGCTCTCTCAAACATGAAATATAAATTCTTCTATTTAATTTGGGCCAATTTAGGCCACCTGTCCACACTGTGATCAAGAAAAGAGTCACTAGGTGAGTGCCATGCACTCATTTGATGGATCAAAATTTACACCCAGAGTTGGTAGGGAGTTAAGCATCCCTTGAGTCACAAGGGCTACATAGGAGAAGATTAATAGGTGAACAGAATTGGATTTTCTTTAGGAAGGAGGAAGAATGGACTGAATGCTGAGTAGCCAGCTGACAGAGTCCCCTACAAAACCATTTTATTTTATGCCATTTCTCTATCCCTATGATGTTCCTGGTGGTTCCAGTAATTTTTGTAGTATCTTTGTAGAACATATATTTTGGGAGGATACAATTAAGTCTACTATACTATGAAATAATTTAGCTTACTCTACTAACCAGGGGACTAAACTAGAATCATGACTTACTTTTCCCTGTGATCAGTTGTATTACCCAATTACTTCTATCATCAAGCCACAAAAGTCTAACATTCTACATCCTTAATTTGTCCTCAGTGTATCTTCTCAACTCCCACAGTTGTTAGTTTTTGTGGTTTTTTTTAGCTGTTATTTTAATTCAAATCTTCATGAATATTTTTGGGACAACGGCAATATCTCTCAAATAGTCTCTTTCTCCAGTCTCTTTCCCAAGTCTAATGTATCCACCACAGTGTAGACAGATTAATCTGTCTAAAACATAACATGAATGTCATAGCTCGGCTTCTTAACACATTTCCAAGGATTCCAAATTTCCTACAGGCTAAAGTTTAAAGTCCTTGGTAAAACATTTGAGGACCTCCATCATTTCTCCCTTCCTATACCTTCAGCCTCAGCCTAAACCTGCACTCTATACTCTTAAGTCATAATGGGCTTCTTTCCATTCCAAAACTATGCTATATACTTCCATTTTCCCTTTACATGTAGATTTCCCATTTTGTTTTAGTAACTTTCTTTTCTCTCTCTTAATGCCAAGTCCCAACCTTTCTCTGACCAATCTGCATAAAGAGAAATACTTGAATAGCTTTAGCTCTCTACTAAGTTCAACATCAGTTACTGACCCAGACCATGCTTCTCAAACTTCAGTAGGTCTGACTCGGTATGTCTGGGTTACCTAGCAGCAGATTCTTCTAGCTGATGGGTTGCATGTAAATAGTGAGGATACAGACAAAAGATTCAGATTTTTGCGTAATAAAAACTGACTATGACCTTCGACCCCTTCTGCATCAACTGCTGCTGAGGTCCTGGGCTCCCACTAAGTCATATCCTGAATCCCTCTCCATTTATGACTGTCTTTAAATTGTTACAGAAAATTATTGTCTCATTCTCAAGTCTAAACTGCAAAATGAATCACAAAAGGAAATAGGCTACATTTAAACTCTAAAGTATCACTAAGAGTTCTAGAATTTCTATAGAGTAGTCATCTGGTTTGAGGAGGTGGATCACTGGAGGACAGTGTTGAAGATTAATTTCCATCTACATAAATACTGGAAAAACAAAGAAAAACTGATTTTCCATAGTAAAGAACAAGGAGGGAATTGGTCAGGATCAGGAAAAGCTCTCACCTTATCTCAAGATTGCATTTGATGCCACCACTGTGAAATATGAGATTAAATATAAGAATATATTTCCAGATAGTCTTTAAGCTAGCTTTCTTCATTCTTTTAACTTGCATCTGCAAAGTCTTGTACCGGTAAAGAGCTATCTAACCTATTTAATATGGGTCTTGAAAGACAGGTAAGAGGCAGAGTTGCCAGAATCAGCAGCCAGTAAATAGAAAACTAAGTGTGTGTGTGTGTGTGTGTGTGTGTGTGTGTGTGTGTGTTGCCAGAATCAGCAGCCAGTAAATAGAAAACTATGTGTGTGTGTGTGTGTGTGTGTGTGTGTGTGTGTGTGTGTGTGTGTGTGTGAGAGAGAGAGAGAGACAGAGAGACAGAGAGAGATAGTTAACCTCAGGGAAAAACAAAATGTTTAAAATATATAATCATAAGATACCATGTAGCTCCTCTATGTATAAGATTTTCTTATTTAAAATAAGATAAACACTGAATATTGATTTAGCCAAAGATGGTTTTGATAGGATAGGACAAGGGGAAGTGTTTAAATGTGAACTGGCACAATAAAAGATCTAAATGCTAATCTTTATAATAGAAAACCAAAAAATAATGGCTAAAATTAAAAACCAAGAAATTTTTTGCTATGATGCTATTTAGTAATATGAGTATAAATAACAGGGAGGGAGAAATTAAAAAATTGAAAGGAAACTTTCTTGAAAATGGGATTTGTCATGATTTTTATAAGATTTGTACTATTACTTGAATTTTTATAATATATGTGTATTATATATTTCTTTGATAACATGAAAATTACATTTAAATATAACTAGATACAAGTGATTTTAGGGCTTTTTTCAGGATGTTTGAAAGAATGAAATCTATGTATAAACCTTTTTCATATTGATTTTTCTTTGGTCTTTCAGCATAATTTTTGTTTTGGCAGTATCTTCTTTAACTTCAGAGAACTAGATTTCAAACATTTGCATTCAATCTGATGATCAGAACTAGATTTCAGAAGAGCATATCCTAAAAATAGAGGAGATCGTTCTTTGATTCCTTCCTAAGAAGAAAATGTGATTTTATATCACAAGAAACTCTCCCTAAATATTTTCCTAAAAGGTAAAACTGTCTTTATTCAATCACATGAATACTAAACATTGATTGTTCAACAACGTGACTTCCAAATGCATAATCCTGTCCTGAATTCAGTGATTGTTTCAGTAAGAGTAAAGAATATCACCATATTCCTTGCAAGTTGGAGGCTTAATCAGCAACAACAGGAAGTATTACGATCCTTCTTTTCTCTACCAGTCTCATTAAAACAATCAATAGGCGGGCCAGGTGGATGTAAAGGTTGTAAAAGAGAAGGACAATTAATGTGTGTTTAGATAGATAGATAGATAAGTAGGTAGATGGAGGGAGGAGGAGGAAGGAAGGAAGAGGAGTGAGTGAGAGAGAGAGAGAGAGAGAGAGAGAGATTTTTTAAAACTTAGAAAATCAAAGCACCCTAGAGACTGTATGTCTTGCCCAAGGTTACTTATAGGAAATTAAGGTACTTGAGATTCAAATCCAAATCTGTCTTTCTCCAGAGTCTACATTTTTAGTTTGCCAAAACCCAAGACAGGACAACTGGAAATCTATCCCAGGTCTGGGATCCTACCTTTGGTCCCTGCTCCTATGGTTGCTAAATACAGCAGATTTCTTTGTGCATTTGTTATTCATAAGACTTAGACACCAACATTCATTTTCCCTAAATAATACCTAACCTATATCTGTGAATTTTTAAGGTAGAAATCTAAACCCTTTCTGGATTCTTCTCTGTTTCACTGTCTTTATTATGGGATTAGCTTGCAGCTCTCTTCCAAAACAGGGCATGATTGAAGTTGTATGGTAAAAGAAACTTCGAAATGATCAGGGTTGGGGGAGCCACAGAAGAGGTGAAAATTTTCTGCAAACATCATAAAGACTCTTTGAAAATCCTTGACTATTAACTAAAGAATGAGATTAGACTCATGTCAAATTTCAAAGCTCCTTCTTTAACCACCTATTTCAAAAGGCCTTTCTCTGGAAATAAAATAGTTTCCTTTTTTTTCACAGCACAATGCGAAATATATTTCTGTTCATTTGCCCTTTTTTTTTTTTTTTTCTTTAGGATAAAATTCTTTGAGTTCATATGAGAGGATGAGTTCTTCTCCTGACCTTTCTTGTCAACGATTTTTCAAGGTAATAAACAAAAATACATGGAAACATTTTCCCAATTTGTGATGAGCAGTCAATAAACAGAAAATGCTAATCATACTAATTTCTTCTCACTGGCAAACTGATGCATAAATAATCTATTAACATGCAAGGGCCAACAGGGTTAAGCTGTTCAAACACTGTCATTGATTTCTTCCTTTCCCCCCATGCTTACTTCTTCCCATTCAACTGGTACTATGTAACCTTTCTTTTCCATTATATTGTAAAACTTTGCTCCCTTGAGCATCTCTGTGAGGCTCTGCTCTTAAAACATTAATTAAAGGGAGGTGAAGTATTTGACTAATCAGCAGAGAAGTCTGTAGGACTCCAATGTTGAATGACAAGTGTCAATATATGCTTTAGGTTTGCTGGATCAACCAGCCAATATGGAGAAACTGATCCATCATCTTGTCACCAATTCCTATAGCATCCCAGAAGCCTGCCAATTAAAAAAGAAAAGTTGTAATCACAATACATCACTCAGTGGTGACTGCAGGAACATGATAAATAGGGATCTTTTTCTTCCTCTGTATTGAGTATTTGATGTCCTTTTGAAAATTTATTCCATTTTTCAGGTTGATGCAGAACTCAGATCCACAATGAAAAAGAGATCACCTTAAGATATACCAGTATATTCCACTGTTCTCTTTCCTGAGGCATAAATGAACATTTTGTTGAATAGGTATAAATTTCTGTAGGCTTCTGAAAAGTGACAGAAATGGTCTTAGACAGTAACTTCTGTTACTGAAAGCTGGCCTACTTAATGGCTCTTTTTCTCTGCAGAGGCAAAATTTGAAATTTTCTAAAATTGAAAGGTGATACAACATACAAATCCCTTAATCTCTCTCTTTCCTTAACGGGGCAAAGGTATGTTACATAAACTTCTCCAGCCACACTTCCTGCCTCACTCCCACTCATACCCTTTCTCCAGCTATTCTAAGCTACAGGCAATTCTCCAAGTGTGCCAAACAGGTCACTGCGCATGCTTTCCTCTTTGTCTGGAAGGCCCTTCCTACCCTTGGTCCATGTAACTAACTTCTACAAGTTCTCCCAGAATCAAATACCATCTCCCTTGGGCACATTCTGATACCCACTCAAAGGCTGAGTTAAAGACTCTTTTCTGGGTTTCTTCTCTGATCTCCCATAGCACTTGGTTCATGCCTTTATGCAAACCTAAATCCTCTCATTGTAATGAGAGATTTTCTTATCTGTTTCCCATTTAAAGTGGTGAGCTCCTTGAAGACAGGGACCATCTCACATTCACCTTACCCCAATTACCAGCATAATGACTGGTATCCAGTAAGTGCTCAGATGCTCTGTTAATGCATCAACCAGCTCTTAAAAGGCCCATACTCAAATCTCCCAGCAGTTACTCATTGTCTTAGACTCAAGCCCAGCTCCTTATTCTGGCCTACGAAGTCCTAGGCAAGCTGGCCTCTGCCCTCATCTCGAGCTTCTTGTTGAGCGCCTCTTTCATTTTGATTTGCTCCGCAAGTCACTCCTTATCTAGGGGCCTTTGTACATGGTCTTGCTTATGCATGAAATACTCTTTATCACTCTTCATCTGGCCAACTCATTTCTTAATCTTCACCTTAAAAGTCACTACAGAGAAAATTTCTCTGATACTACTCCGCAAAATCAAACTGTATCCCCAGTTGCGTAATTCCACGACATTCTTCATGACTTTTATCACACATATCATTGGTATACACATGTGGTCCTTTCTAGACTGTAAGGTCTAAGAGAAAAGGGGTCATGTTTCTTTTACTCGTAGTTGTGTCTGTGACATCTGAGAGGACATACTCAGCAAATATTTGTTGGCCGTTCAAATACATAAATCTTGAACACATAAACAAATTTTGAGAGTGCAAACCAGAATAAAGGCTATAAACCTGCTACAGTACTATTTTAAAATTTAAGTTTTTGTAGCAAATTCTATGAAACATACTTCTAAAAAGGCCACATTCTTTGCATTCCTTTTGCAGTGAGCCAATCAACAGGCTTAAAACCGGAGTGTCTTAACTTTGAAAAGCCAGGTGACTCAGTTTTTACAACTTAGGCAATTGGCCGGGCAAGGCTCCAGGAACCTGAGGCTCTCATCAAATTAGACTGAAAATGTGTATAATTGTTTCCCCTTAATACCTCCAAGCCCAATAATTGCTTGCACCTGTGATTTCCTTGACAGGTGTTAGTGCCACACTCCTTTCCTCCCCAGCCAGGTGAAGCGTAAATACAGTCACTTCAGGAATTCTGACACACTTCTAGAGGCAAAACTACTGGCACTTGCAGACAAAAGGCTGCCTAAGTTTCCACATTCCATGGCCTGCATTTCAACCCTAACAACCACTATTTTGTCTCCCAAAGTAGAAGACAAAATAGAAGAGGGGCAAGTGGAGACCAGTGGTACCTGCTAAAATGTCTGAAAGGCCCAAGAAGATAAATTGTGCTTTGTCATGTGTCATATCCTTACCAACCAGTGGACTGTGAAGCCTGCTCACCAACTTCTTTGTTTCCTTCCCCCGTTGACGTTCAAAGCCTTTGTATGGTAAGCAGGTGGTGCTAGCCTTGGAAAGGACTCTCTCTGATGGAATCATGTAAAACACTGATGATACTTTGGCTTAAAAATAATGCATCCCCCGTGACATAGCCTGCTGAAATCTGTGGAATTTATGGACTTATTTATTTACCTTCTGTCTGAACAAGAATCTTACCATGGAATTAAAATTCAACAGACAGAAGCCCAAGTTGAGAGCTGTGCTCTAGGTATTGTTTTTAATCTTTTATCTGATTCACAGTGATGAACAAGACAGCATTAAAGCTCCTCTAGTCATTTTCTCAAACATTGCAAAACAACAACAAGGAGCGAGATTACTTTTAAAGGGAATCCTCACTAAAATATTCACAGACCCAACAAAGGAAAATAAACAAACAGGAGGCCAGGAAAATTTTAAAAAATCACATTCTGAACTGCCAGAGTTGGTCTGTGTGTTAAAAAGGATACCAGATTCAAAATGAGTTATTTGATGTCTAAATGTCTCTTCAATGTTCTTTTAAGAACTTCTTAGGGCTGATCTAAATTTCTGAAGAGGAACTGAGAAAATTTTACCATCACTATAAATTCATGAACTGAATTGGTAGGTTTTAGTTAAATATGAAACTTTAAAAATAATTTCATGACATTGCATAGAAGTAATCGTTACAGAAAGCTGGCAATGTAACATAGATAATCTACTATGGTTTTTTTTTTTTTTTTTTTTTTTT
>NW_020174643.1:472849-496652 GCF_003031525.2 Neophocaena asiaeorientalis asiaeorientalis | reverse complement strand
TTTTTTTTTTTTTTTTTTTTTTGCGGTATGTGGGCCTCTCACTGCTGTGGCCTCTCCCGTTGCGGACCACAGCCTCCGGACGCGCAGGCTCAGCGGCCATGGCTCACGGGCACAGCTGCTCCGCAGCACGTGGGATCTTCCCGGACTGGGGCACGAACCCGTGTCCCCTGCATCGGCAGGCGGACTCTCAACCACTGCACCACCAGGGAAGCCCAATAGTCTACTATGTTTTTAAAAATACAAAGACATAACAGTGGTTTTAAGAGGATATTTATGCATTTTTAGAATTAAGTATATTTATCCTTTTTCTGTTTCTCACTCAACCATTATCTACTTAATTTTGGTATATTCTCACCATTAGGTGATCCTTCCATGGTTGGGGTAGAAATGATCTGATCCTTCAAAGGTTTTCTAGTTCAGTCTTCTGATCTCGACAGAATTTATACCATTCATCTACGGCTATGGCTACAGGCTACCAACATTACTACTTGACTTTCGGTTCAGCCATCAATCATTATCACTTGCTTGGTAGTAAATAGGAAAAACACTGAATTCATTGATCTATTTACTCTTACTTTAGGAGATTATCTTAATATCTTCTTATTTACACAGAATTATGACAGCTCATGTTATAGTCTCATTTATCCCCTTGCCCACTACAGAATTCTAATTAGAAGGAAAGAATCACTAATAACCGTAACATGTTTACACTTTAATCTTTTGCTTTAAAATAGCCAAATAAACTGAGGTAAGAACAGGTATCCATCAGTTTATATTACACGACTTGTTGCCTCAATTTTTCACTTTAATTTGTGAAATGACGGGCACTGTCATAGCAAATGAGCTCATGCTGGGTCCTCTTTGGTATCCAAGGATAGAGTCAACTCTGGTTAATTCTGCATTAGTAATGGGGTAATTCATTGCAGATTATTAAATTTCCTGATTTTCCACTAAAGGAAAACTTCAATAAATTTGCCTTTTGCCGTCATAAGACAGAATTTAAGCAGTAGCAATCAATTCTGAAAAGGTCATATTGTCCTTACTTTTCTTCATGGTCAGAGACCCCAGAAAAATCATGTAACATCCTTTCTAGGTCTAGTAAAAAAAAACTCAAACTGGTCTCAATTATCCTGTGAATTAATCTAAGAACACTGGACCAGGTTCCACCTGAGCCTGTGCTATTTCTTGCTTCTCGACTGGCACCTCTACGAAACTGCATACACCATGATTGGGCAGAATGCTATCTATTACTTTGATACTGTATCAAGTAGAGCTATATCATACTGTGGGGAAAGAGTTAATCCAAATTTCCCAAAGCAGTCCAGAAATTTACATTTTAGGAGATTATGGCTCCTTTTTATTGCCCATGGTTTCTCACGTGATTGCTTTAGTTAGCTATTCACTAACTTTTGACAGTTATTTCACAGGAAGCAAACCATACCGAGTAACTTTAGTAACTTTATTACTTATTAATAAAAAAAAAATTAGTCATTTTACTAAAGGAATGGCTAAAAGTTAGTGTCCAGTCCATTAGCATTTGCTTCTCCTCCTCAGATGGCGCCTACATTTTTTCTAGTTTAAGTAAAATGTGACAGTAACTTTACCAAGCACTACCCTTCACATTAAGTGTGAATTCCTTTGAAATACTGGTTTGCTGTATTGCCTTTTACTTTGTTTTAATAACCCAAAGCAATGGCATTCCACTTTTCAGAGGCAAAGATAAACTCATATGAATGGAGTGGCTGCAATCTGCCAGACCCTGTTCTGGGCACCTGACCTATGTCATCTCCTGACAGTCTTACAACAAACCTATGAAGCTGGCATCGCAAACTCCTAACAAATTCTCTCATCCTTAAAAGGTGAGTTTGATGTTTTGCCAAAATCAAAGGAGAAAGTGATGTAATACATAGTATAATTAATATTAAAAGAGAAGAAGAATTACCCAAATCATCTTAAAATGTGTCCTTTGTTTTAGGAGGTCTGGTAAATGACCTAGCAACTGTTATATTTTTAAATTGCCTAAGAGCCAAAGTAGATCTGTTGTATTCTTCAAAGTACATTTGGTCTGACAATGTCTATCAAGTTTCAGGATGGTGAGAATGAAAATGTCCTAGTTATAAACTGCTAAAAAAAAATTGTTCCAGTAATGGAAATGGCAGTTCAGCTAAAAATATATATTGACCAGGCTAGGTCCTGCTATGGTATCACTGGTACAAAGGCTGCAGCTGACTGGGACATTTTGAAGCATTCTAATTCTCTTAGAGATTTTATCCCCCACTTATTTGATTAGTAAGGTAAGGCTGCGTTTTAGAAACTCTGAAGTTATATACAAATCTTATACTGACTTTCGAACAATGTGTGGGATTTAATTCGGTAATATATTTTTCTCATCTTCTAGAAGCCAGATACTAGCAGTTTCTCTGCATTAGCATCTACGTTGAATAAGAATTGGGTGTTTGTGGGGTTTTTTGCCTTTTATGAGAAGGAGGGAGCATTTTTGAATAGGCTCTGTTGTCTTCTGTGTAGACACATGGCTGGTAGGCTATAAACTAATTAGTATGGGCAGTAAATACTTGAAGGGTTTGTCACAGAAGCCGATAAGACAGAAATAGAACAAAATGATCTCCTTTTCCTCTGCTTGAAAGTGATAATACTAATACCAGTTTATTAAAATTTGTAATCTAATATGCTCTGCTAATTTCCTCTTGGGGATAGTACTTGTATCAAAAGTGTTGCTTATTTTACATGTATTCAAAAACAGACTCAGTGACTATTTGAAAAGCTAAATTTTAGGATTTTCAGTTCTTGTCTTTATTATTAGATGTAATTGGTTCTGGGGGAGGAAATTTGAGCATGTAAAACCATCACATTCTCAAACTGATTGTTTTCAAGCCTTTAATTAAATCACTATGTTATTTATAGTGTTTGGAGCTCAAACTACTTGTCAGCTGAGGAAGAGAATGAATAGCTTCACGAGCTAAAGTGTTAAATAGAGTAGTGAGGGGTATTATTTCTCTCTTTTAATTAAAACAACAACAACAAAACAAAACTATAGTTGCATTTATAGAGCAGCAACAAGTATGAAGAATCCACAGTGAGCATGACATAGAAGAAAGATCAAAGTTTTACAGTGAAGGAAAATAGGGTTTGAACCTGGCTTTGATAGATACTCACTGAGTCACAGTAGTCGATTTGAGTATCAGTTTCTTCATTGTAAAATAAAGGTAATTAGACCTAATTCAAAGTTATGTACAACCACCTTACAATAAATACTCAAAATAATTAGTGTCTTTTCCCTCCTCTCCAAGGCTTTTAAAACCTCTTCCACCAAAAAACAACGTAAAATAAAAAAGTAAATAACTAATATACCAACTCCAATTCCATGCATATTTAAAACTGTTTTCTTCTTTATAGTTTCGATACCTGATAGGTAGCCTGACTGAATATAAAAGTGTCTCATACTTCTATTGCTTGATTTTTTAAAAATGTTGCTGTACTACTGTTTTGGTCTGTATATTGCTATTGAGAAATCTGATAATGACAAGGTTTTCTTTACTTTGTAATGAACTTAGTATTTCTGACCAAGAGTACTGAGGCTTTTTTCTTAATCTTTAAAGTCTAATTGCTCAACTAGGATATGTCTTGGAGATGTTGCTTCTATGTCAGTCTTCCCTTGTGTATGATATCTTGTCACTTCCAATATAGATTCCACTGTTAGTTCTAGCAATTTCCCTTGGATTTTGTTCTGTATTCATTCCAGTTTTACTCTCCTTCATTTCTATAGAAACATAAATTTACACTCTTGCTTTCTCCTCTTTCCATACCACCAAGATTTCAAGAGATGCCTCCTCCTTTCAAGTTGTTCTTAGGCAATACATACTAAAGTAAGTACTTAGGAGCAAAGTGTTATGATGATTGCAGTAAACTTTCAATGTTTCATAAAAAATAAAATTTATACATAAATAGACACATACATGCACAAATTATTAGAAAAAACACGTGGCAAAATATTAACCATTGGTGAGTATTTCTGAAGCGTGTATGGATATTCACTGTACTATCTGTTCATCGTTTTCATTGATTTGAATTTTTTTTCAAAATAAAAACTTGGGGATAAAAATAAGCCTCATTTAAAAAGTTACCCAACTGTAATAGTTTTATGACAGGTTGATTTAAAACTTCATACTGGAGGAATTTCAGGAATTACTTTATCCAAAGCTTTATTTTATAAAGAGAAAAATGTAGCACAGGGAATTTTTGTGATTTGTCCAATGTTACAAAGCTTATCTGTCAAAGCTAAGAATCAAATCTTCTTGTTCTGAATCCCAGTTTAGTGGTTTTTAAAAAATTTTTTTCATTTCCTTAGACTATGGGGTCAGCAAACCTTTTCTGTATAGGGTTTGAGAGTAAATGGTTTAGGTCCTTCTGGCCACATACGGAGTATGTCACATATTCTTTGTTTTTTCTTTTTTAATCCTTAAAAGATGTAAAGCATTATTAGCTTGAGGGCCATGCCAAAACAGGCTATGGGGCAAATGTGACCCTCAAGCAGGGGCACTATAGTTTGGGGATCCTTGCCCTATACTTTTGATTGTTTTTAAGTCCACTGAATCAGCTTTCATCATGAAGCATAAGTAAACCAAAAACAGAAAGCCATACACTGCAATTGACTACTTATCTACCAGAATACTTGTGGCCTAGTTAGGGTTGCTATATTTAGTAAATAAAAACACAGATAAGAATCCCAGTCTAGACAAGATGGTGTGGACCCATTTATCTTTCCTCCTCCACTCTAAGAACAACCATAAACCCTGTAAATAGAGCAAGAGACAACAAGAAGAGAACTATGAAAGGTGGTAAACAGAAGCCAAACTGGTTTTGACCCCAAGATTAGAACAACAACACAGTAGCAGAGTGTCTTAAGTACCCCAATCCAGTAGAAGAAGGTAACCCAAGACCAGTATTTCCTGGATTCCAAACAACAGAAAGCACCTCAGTTCTACAGATAGAAAAGGAATTCCTCTGACATCAGGCTTTCTGACACCACTGGTAAGGGGGATGATTTGGCAGCCCAGCCAACAATGAACTATGGGAGCCTGGGGTACACCACCCCCTTCAAGAGATACTGAGGCTGGCAGACAGAATCATCAAGAGGCACACAGCCACAACAAGCATGTGGCCTAGGAAGCCACATGTCCCTACAGGGCTGGGAGTCCCCTCTGCCACAGTGAGACCCCCAATGGGCCCTTCCTGGGAAAACATCTTCCATCACTCCAAGCGGCAACAATAAGGACCCGCAGTGACACCAAAGCAGACCAAAATAATAATGCAAGTTCTCTAAAATTAAACTCTCATTGAAATCACATACAAGTAGGCTGGGACCTGCTTGCTAAAACTAAACAAGGTAAATAAACAGCTTAAATAAAAGATTTAAATATACCTCAGAGTCTCCTAACATAATAAACGAATGTCCAAGGTACAATAGAAAATCACCTAAATCACCTTTTATACAAAAGAACCAAGAAAAACACACCTTGCATGAAAAAAGGCAATCAACTGACACCAACACTGAGATGGAGCAGATGTCTCAATTATTTGACAAGAATTTTAAAGCAGCTGTCCCAGAAATGGTTCAAGAATGAATTACAAATTCTGATACAAGTGGAAAAAAATAGAAAATCCTCAGTTAAAAAAAGTAATAGTCATAAAAATAGAGCCAAATGGATATTACAGAACTAAAGTACACAGTAACAGAAATAAACATTTGCTGGATGCACTCAGTAGTAGAGTAGAAATGAAAGAGGGTAGATTGGTGAACTGGAGAACAGATAAAGAGAATCAAACAATCTAAACAGACTAAAAAAAAAAAAAAAGACTAAAAAACAGAGCCTCAGAAATCTGTATGAGAGTAACAAAGGATCCAACATTCATATCATCAGAATCCCAGAAGAAGAGGAGAGAGGGGACTAAAAAAGTATTCAAAGAATTAATGACTGAAAACTTCCTAAATGTGATGAAAGGCACAAACTACAGATCCAAGAAGATGATCAAACTCCAAACAAGATAAGCCCGAAGAAATCTATACCAAGACACATTATAATTAAACTTTTGAAAACTAAAGACAAGAAAATATACTGAAAGCAGCAAGAGAGAAACAGTTCATTTATCTATAAGAAATACTAATCAAATAACATCATTTTTCTCACTTGAAACTATGGAGGTCAGAAGGAAGTTTTATATTATTGATATTTTTCAAGTGCTAAAAGAAAAGGAACTGTCAAAAGTGTATTCTATATCTGAGAAAACTAACCTTCAGAAATTAAGGGAAAATAAAGACATCCTCAGACAAAAGAAAATTAAAAGAATGGGTTGTTGGAAGATATATCCTTTAAGATTGGCTAAAGAACATCTTTTAACAAAGGAAATGATAAAACAACAAGAAAGAAAAAAGAAACAACAGAAAGAGCATAAATGTGGATACATAAAATAGACTATCATTTTCTTCATGAGTTCTGTCAGTTACATTTGATGATTAAAATACAAATTATTATACCATGTGACACTCAAGACAATGATATTTCAAAGCAGGGAAGGTAAAGGATTCTAAATGGAAATTAGTTTTCCATACTTCACTCAAAGTGGTAAAATGTAATACAGGATATACTGTATATTAGCCACCATAATAAAAATTATCCAAAGAGATACACTCAAAAACACTATATATAAATCAAGATGAAATCTAAAAAACATGTCAAGTAACCCACAGAAGGCAAGAAGAAAGGAAAAGGAATGAGAACCAGAGGAAACAATAAGAAGTAACAAATAATAACATGACAGGTATAAGTGCTATCATATCAGTAATTATCTTAAACATAAATAGTTAAATACATCACTCAAAATAAAGATGGGGCAGACTGGATAAAAATGACTCAACTATATGCTGTTTATGAGAAACTCACTTCAAATTCAATACCACAGATAGACTGAAAGAATAGAAAAATATATACTATGCAAAAAAAGTAGGAGTGACTGTATTAATATTTGATTAAGTAGACTTCAGAGCAATGAAAATTACAAAAGATGAGGAACATTACATTGTGAAAAAAGATCCAGTAGATAGAATTCTAGATGTATTGCACCAAAAAAAAAAAAAAAAAAAAAAAAAAAAAAAAAGCCTGAGTATATGAAGGAAAAACTAATAGAGCTCAAAGGAGAAATACATAATCTACAAATATTTTAGAGACTTCAATACCCCTCTTGATAACTGTTAGAACTACTAGACAAAAATTAAGCAGAGATATATAGAATATCTAAACAATGCCATCAACCAACAAGATCTAATTGATAATATAAAACACATTACCCAATAATAGTATACGCAGTATACACATTCTTCTTTCAAGTGTTGATAGAGCATTCACTAAGTTCTACAATTTTCTGAGTTATAAGACAAACATCAACAAATTTAAAAGGATTAAAATCAGAGAACGTGTTTTCTGACCACAATGGAATCAAACTAGAAATCAGTAACAGAGAGATAACAGGAAAATCTCCAAACAGTTGGAAACTAAAGAGTACACTTCTAAATCGTGAATAATTCATTGTCAAAAAGCAAGTCTCAAAAGAAATAAAAAATACATTGAACTGAATGAAAACAAAAACACAATTTATCAAACTATGTGGGATCCAGGTCAAGTAGTGCTAAGGAAGAAATGCATAGTCTCAAAACTTACATTAGGAAAGAAAAAATGTCTCAAACCAATAATCAAGAAACCAGAAAAAGAAGAGCAAAATAAACCTGAATCAATCAGAAGGAAGTAAATAAAGATTAAAGCAAAAACAAAGGGAATTTAAATGGAACACAACACAGAAAATGAGGTTAGCTTTAAAAAGAAGTCAATAAAATTGAAAAATCTCTGGCAAGCCTGACAAAAATAAAAGGAGAGAAGACGTACATTACCAACATCAGGAATGAAATGAAGTGGAAGAAATGAAACTATCAATTTGTAGATGATATTCTATACAGAAAATGTCAATGAATCAAAAAACCAAAAACTAAAACAAAGCAACACCCAGAAACAATAATTGAGTTCACCAATGGCAAAAGATGTAAGATTAAACAGAAATATCAATTAGATGGTTATTAAAGGGCAACACAAGGGATCTTTCTAATGAGGGAACTGTTCAGAACTTTGATTGTCATGATGGATATACATATGGTAAAATTGTATAAGACTAAAAACACGCACACATACACATACTTACACAAATGAATGCACACCAAACTCAGGAAAGTCAAATAACATTCATGGGTTGTATCAATGTCAATATCCTTGTTATGATATTGTACTACTGTTTTGCAAAACATTACCTTTGGGGAAACTGTGCAAAGTACACATGGGATTTCTCGGAATCATTTTTACAAATGTGAACGTACAATTATCTAAATAAAAATTTCAATTAAAAAATACAGGATTTCCAGTTAAATTTAAACTTCAGATAAAAAATCCTATGGATGTCTGTACATACGGTGGATTGTGTTGTAGCCAAGGAACACTGAGCTTAGGGAATCTACTATTTTTACAGCAAGCAGTGAGTAAGGATGCTCTTTATCTCCAAGGGAGACATTGCACCATCCCTCAAGGTTACTTCCTGCAAACACAACCCTGAGAAACTGCCCAAGTGAAGAGAAGTCAGGGCCTTTCATTCTAGGCACAAAAAAGAACATGTAAGGATGCTCAGGGCCATGGAACATAGTCTCTCCTAATGGGAAGAAAAATGAATAAGACTTGCTGACAGATTAGATTTGGGGGATGAGAGACAAGGGGAATCAAAACATGTGTAGATTTTTAGCTTCAGGTACTAGGTGGACAGCAATGCCATTTACTGAGGTAGGGAATGTGGGGAAAAGCAGACCTGTAATCGATGTTATGTTTTCACCTTTAAGTCTAAATGCCAAGCAAGTTAATTTAAAATCCTTTGCATATGACTTAAATCGAGAATACTTTTTAAAGCTAAAGAGGATCTCACCCTAATACTCACCAATCACGGATCATACCTACAAAAGAAAGGAAGAATCCCTTGCCTACCATAGACATCCCTCTAAAAAGTATGTGTATAAAATCAAAGGTTCAGTTGATGTGGCGGTTAAGATGATCTACCAAGTGTGCACATAAAATTTCTCTTTTTTAGCATGAGTTTTTGCCCCTCTCTAAATCTGGTCCTTTTTCAAACCATTTGGATTTGTTGGCTATTTTTGTGGTGAGAAAAATTTAGAGTGTCTTAACTGTCCAGTGAATCATTAAGGCCTTTTGTGTAATGAAGAGGCAAACATAATCGTATAAATTTTCATTCATTCTTCTTATGACACCACACCTCTAGCTGAATTTGTCATTTCTTTAACCTGTTTGTAAGAATGCAGCATCTTTCATTGATTTTTATAATTATCATTAGATAGTAGGCTTATTCCACATTCAGAAAATGTAAAATAAACATACATCTTTTTAAGAATTAATGATCTACCACAGCTAAATGATAGTTAATGCCAGTAGCTGGAAACCTCCACTGTCACTAATTCCATCACTATCACCATCTTAAATGAAGATTTTCCACAATAGCACTGCCATTGACATTATGCAACTCAATTTGATTCCGATGGATAAGTAATTTTCAAAACCTCATGTTTTTGACAATCAGTTTGGCTGAAATCAGCTTTTATTCTACCCTGTTTTTCTTGCTAAATTGGGATTTCTGTAATTATTAACTGAACTACTCTCCTGGTAATTATCTCACCTCTGTAATTAAACAGAGGATTTGGCTCGGTAAAATGCCAGATCTTAATCTGACCCAAAAAAATAACATCAACTTGCAAATCATCATCAGGAGAGGCTGAGCTCATTCTGACGAGTTCCTCTTAGAATGTGCCTCTCAATCACTTTGTTTCCAAAGCGGGACTTTAGAGAAACAAAAAATAATACGAAGCTCCCCTGGCCTTCTGATCCAGAATTAAGCCAGAAAAGACTAGTCTCTCTTAAAGGGCTACTGATAACCAAATTAGGTTTATCACTTAGTGATACCAAGTATTAGGTTAATGGTGGGCCTCAGTCAACTCACTGGCACAAATGAAGAGAAGATGTTTAGGTTACTTAAAGATGTACTTTATTTACTAATGTAAGATATCCTTGAAGACTTTTACTACCTGACAAAACACAAAATTGAAGAAAAAGTGCTAAATATCAGTCAAAGTTTGTATTCAATTAATTTACTTGTGATTTACACCAAAATATTCAAAATGAGCTGGAAGTAGCTTTTAGCAAATCTCCTGCTACTGCCATTAAAATGTAATTGTCCAGTAGAATGCGGGAACCAGGCTTGTCCTTATTGTTCTCAGTTTAAATGTATGAGCCTAGCTTGGTGCCTAGAAAATAGAAAGTGAATGAATATTTTAATAGCCCTTATGAAAGTCTTCTATAAAGGCTCCCTTGTCAATCCCTTTTCTATTCCATTCAGACAAAGCATAAAGGAAGGAGTAGAATTATTTCATGAAATAAAATGTTCTCATTGCCCTTCACACCACCACTTTTGGTTATAGAATAGGCTGTTAAAAATATTTTTTTCCAAAAAAGAAGCAGCTCTTAAGACGGATAAAGCAATTTCATTTTGTCCTAAGTAGCTCAGTGCCATTCCCTAATAGACTTATTACAGCATTACAAATAATTTAGACTGCAGTTATATATTTTGAGCCACCAATAACCCTGAATTTCAGAGAGCAGAAAAATTTTAATAATTTATAAACACTTTTGAAAAATAACTTTCTAGTTTTCAGAATATCCATAATTAGATATTTACAATATATTCAAAGAGGCAGTTATGTAGTGGTTATAAGCATGGGTTCTAGAATCAGGCTGATGCAAGCTGCAATCTCAGCTGCACCATTCACTGGAAAATGAATTCTTTCAAAGCATCAGTTTTCTGCCTATAAAATTGGTATAATACTAAAGATATATAAGATGTATACATTTCCAGCATAAAAAATGTTCATGATCCACTGCTAAACGAAAAACAAAAAATCACAGAACATATAATATTCTTTTGCAAAATGATACCTATGCTAAAAAAAAAAAAAAAAAAAAAAGGCCTGGAAGTATATATGCCAAAGTGTTAATTCTAATTACCTCTGGGAAATCAAAGAGCAGAAGTAGAGATAATTTCACCTTATATATATATATATTTTTTTAAAAACAATATAGAAGTTTATTTCTCACTCACATGACCGTCTAGAAGACAACCCAGAGTTTGTGCTGGTTCTGCCATCCCAAGCGTCTGTCTCCCAAGTTGCTCCTGTTATCACCATTTCTCAGCCACCAACAAGGGAATCAACAGGAGGATGTCCAGAGTACACATCTATAAGGGAAGGACCCAGAGTTGCAAACACATCCTTTCCTACACATCCCACTTGCCAGAATAAGTCATGTGGCCGTATCTAGCTGCAAGGGAAGCTAGCAAATTAATCTGCACCTGCAAAGCTGGGTGCCCAGCTACAACTTGGGGATATCTATCACCCTGAGAGAAAGGGAAGAATGGGCATCAGAGGAGAGTTGGCAGCCTCTGCTGTACCATCACAGGGAGTACAACTGGTGTAACCTTTCTCAAGAGCAACTGGGCAATATGGATTGAAAACTTTAAAATGTTGAATCACAACTTTGCTTCTAAAAATTAACCTAAAGAAATCATGATATTCTACCAAGTGTTGAGAATATAAATTTTAAATTAAAATCTAAACAATACAATATTCTAGGGAATCAGAGAATTGGAGTCTACCACTCGCCTTGTAAGTTTAGGCCTATTTACTTCTCTGTTCTCTGCCCTAAACCGTGTGAGCCTTGAGGATCAGGACAGTTTCTTATTCATTTTTGATTCCATGCACTCAGCACTCAATCTGTATTTGGAAAACAAATGAATAAAAGAAGGAATCTTAAGTGTGAACAAACATTTAGCTACAAGAATAGCTATTGCAAAAGAATTGAATGTAGCAGAACTGAAACAACCTTAATATCCAAAAAGAGAGGGTTGGTACATTAAATTGTATGCACAATGGACTACTATGTGGTTTTGCAAAATGGCACCGTAATAGACCATGCAATGATCGGTAAGGTTTTCAACATATTAAGTGTTGAAAGAGCAGGTTATGCAATTTTAGGTCATGTCTGATCCAATTTATACTTTAAAACACACACAGGTGGAAAAATGTATACTGAAATTTTACCTCTAATTATTTTTTCTTTTTATTTCCTTATATGTTATAATATAGAGACACAATGACTATGTGTTGCTTTTGTAAATAAAAATATATTTTCAAAAATGAAAAAATTATCTTGCTTCCAAATCAAGCCCTCCTGCTCATTTCTCTGTTTCTTTCAGTGGTGATGATATTCGATATTCTCTCATCTCCTGCAGTCATCTTTCATTCCTCTTTTCCCTTGCCTCTTATATGCAATGATCAGATAGACTGGGCTGGTTCTTTCTTCAAAATATCTCTTGCTTTTGTCCCTTCTGTCCTTCCTTCCACACCTCTGGTCTCTCAGTTCAGGTATTTAGTCAGTTCTCCAAAGGGCAGAAGTTGAGTTCCAAAGAATGAACATGTTTCAAATCATAACTGCAATATATGAAAGCAGGCACTCAAGGAGAGAAATGAAAACAGACAAGGAACATGACAGGAAAGCAGAGGTCAGGCAGGAGCCTCCTTGTCCCTCATCGCCTCCTCTGGACAATGGTTTCTCCATCCTCCCTGCAGCCCCCAGGACTTTAAAAGGTGTGACATTAGACCACAGTTTCTCTGTCACAACCATGTAAACTCCGCCCATTCACTGAAGACTTCAGCACCTGGCTCATGGTCCTTCTCTCTGCTATGACTTTTATCACCCTTATGATGATTTCACTATTCAGGTAGACTTTCTCACCAACTCTCTGGCCTCTAAATCTATTGAGCTCCTCACGTCCGAGGATCCTGGTCTACAACTTACATTCACCACAGACTGCCATGTCATACCCTACACTTTGTCATAACCAATCGCTGTATCACCTCTGAAATCTCAGTTTCAATCATCCTACTCTCTGCCACCTGCCACCTTCCATCTTATTCCCACTAGCACTTCCCTGGCAACAATTCTCTGACTCCACTAGGACTGATAATCCTTTGACCTGATCCTGCCCATCACCTCACTTCCCTCTTTACAAAGCTTGGATTCCTTTGTCTACCATTACAATCACTCCCTTGCACTCTTTCTCGGTGTCCTACCCATCTCCCTTCAAAGTACTAGCCTAGAAAAACCTCAATCCTGGTTAAATCCAACTCTCTACCTACTCCTTTTCTACCTCTGAACAGCTGGACAGGGTTGGAGAACAATAGGACCAGGCTGATGGTCTCACTTGTGTTCTTTACCACAAGCCACAAATGATCACTTTATATTTTGTACTTTTTTTTTTAACAAAGTGCACCTTTTTATTTGCAAAAAATCCTATAAAACAAATCTTATTTTTTAAATGTTTTATTACAAAGGTGTACTTTGTTAAAAAAAAAAAAAAGAATTGTTTTACAGGATTTTTCTGAGGATTAAATGAGATAATGTTAACAAGCTTTAAACTACATCAGCTAGAAGCAATTATTAAATATTATAAATATTTTTGTTGATTTATATTTTTGTTTTGTTGTTATTCTGTATTTTTTATAACCACATCATGAATTAATAAAAATTGTTATGTAACCACAACATACACAATTAACCTAGTAGAAAGCTGTAATGCTTCCTATAATCTGAAGTTGTCAGAACTTCAGATTGTATCAACAGGAAACAAAGTGACAGGTTACTAAAGAATATATGATATGGAGTGAATCAGGTGAATCAGGATATATTTGTATCTCACAAAACCATCTCCCCCTGCCATATCTGGACCCACCTAAGCATATTAGAACAGGTTATGATGGGTCTAATTTCTTTCACATGTGTGAAGAACTCTTAAACCACAATAAAAAATAAAATTAACAAGAAGAAAATGCTGCATATCAAAATAAAATGCCTTTGCTAAAGTTTAAAAAGTAAATATTTTTATCTATAGAGAATATTTTATACCAGCCATCTAACTGCAAAGTAAACACTATTACTTAGCAAGTATTATCACCTCTTTTCAGCCCACTGCTTCTAGAGGGGACTCAACGGTACCTACAGGGCCTGAATGAGTTAACAGACTTTCCTGTGTATATGGAAGTACAGGGAACTCCTTCAGGAAGTTGAGATATCTGGTATAGATCATCCCTTACTTCTTCATCTTTCCTTTACCTCTCCCTTTTATGTATGTATGTATGTATGTATGTATATATGTATGTATGTATTTATTGCTACTAGTAGTATCTAAGAAAATGTCACTTTGTTATTAAGAAAAGTATCCTTTGGTATATGTGTTGCTGAACTCATTTTTGTATCAAAAACTGTTATCTTGTACAGCTTATCAGAAATGCTGACGCTCACCCTTCCCCAAGTCTCATTTGAATTGTCAATGCTGTCATAATTTTAATGCACGCACATTGGGATGTGTGTAGCTAATACAAATATATGTCTTTGGCATAAATAATATTCATCATTGAATTTTCTTCTATGATGCTTTTATGACCAACAACCCTTCCACTAGGCAGATCATCGCAAATTGTGATTTTCAATGAATCATCTGGTAATAAAGAAGTATGTGCTGCGCAAATTGAACCCTCTTCCATGCGACATGAACAGCTTAAACATAAATTATCCATAACAGGTTTATTTGTCATGAACTGCAGACAAAATACCCCGATGGTTAAGTTACCTTCTGCATCTTAAACTCCCTATCAAAAATGTTTTTATGGTTTTTGAGTTAAAGCTTCGCCTTCAACAACTATTCTTCTCTAGCACCAGTTACGAGTCCTACTGAAACTGAATCATTAGGGAGGGTTAGCAATGCCAAGTTTCTCAATGATGGCTTATCTGGCAGCTTGTAACCATATATAAAGAAAATGTGAAGATAAAAACGAACATATAAAATATTAAACCTAATCGTGGGCCTCTCACTGTTGTGGACTCTCCCGTTGCGGAGCACAGGCTCGGGACGCGTAGGCTCAGCGGCCATGGCTCACGGGCCCAGCCACTGCACGGCATGTGGGATCTTCCCGGACCGGGGCACGAACCTGTGTCCCCAGCATCGGCAGGCGGACTCGCAACCACTGCGTCACCAGGGAAGCCCTAAGTGTTAGTTTTTTACATGGATTAATTCATTTAATGCCCACAACATCTTTAGGAGATAGGTTTTATTACTATCCCCATTTCACAATTTCACAGACAAGGGACGCAGGCTAATGAAGATTAGTTAAGATGGCCAACGTCACACAGCCAATAAGTGATGGAGCCCAAAGAAAACCTCAGACTCTTGAGTTCCATGCTTTTGACTGTACTGTTTTCAACTCTATATACAAGTGCTACATATTACTTTGTGCGAGGCATTTTATATAAGTTGGGAGTACAGATATAGGATTCATGAATTCTGACTCTGGAGATCTAGGAAACCTTCATGAAAAAGATAGCAAGAACTTTTCATGCATATACATTAGATATTCTATAAAGGCAAAGGAATCATAGGAGCTCAGGAACTATTTGGGGAATGTCGAAGTGTCACCTGTGGCTTACATAAGATAGATTTATTAATTTCTTATAACTGTTAAGAAGGTAGGTACTTATATCTATTTTATATATAAAATAGATATTAGTGATTTACCTGAGACCTTAAAACTAGTAAATACCAGAGCCAGTATTAAAAATAGGTGGTCTGATTCCAAAACCAATGTAGTTTCTTCTACATCATGGGATGCAAACCTAAATATTTTCAGAGTCCAAAACACAGTGGAATAAGCAGGCTGCGTTTGAGACGATCAGGAATGCTGGGTCTTGTGGCAAACTACAGAGTACATGCCCATCCAACACATTTAAATGTTCAGTTTCAAACTAAACTATGTAAGACCAAAAAAAAAAAAAAAATGTATGTGTGAACCAAATCCAGTCCCTTAAACTTGCTATTATAGCATCTGAATTCTGTGATTTTTCTTTAGGGCTTCTAACCACGTTCAATCAATGACTGAACTAATTAATATTTGAGGTTGTTTATTAATGAGCTATCAAGCCATGAAAAGACATGAAGGAAACTTAAAACGCCTAGTACTAAGTGAAAGACGCCAATGTGAAAAGGCTACATACTGCATAACCCCAACGATAGGACTTTCTGGAAAACGCAAATTTATGGAGACAGTAAACCGATCAGTGGCTGCCAGGGGTTGGATGAGGGGGATATAATTTAAATCAAGGAAGGTGTTTCTTGGATTAAAAAGCATTATATATACTGACTGGTATTAAAGAATGATAATCATATTCTTCTAAAGTATATCTCGAGAAGATTTTTCTTACTTTAAATAAATAAATACATACACACAGAGGAATATAAGGCTATACAGGAGTACCTGGGAGTGTACCCTATATTGGCACTTTGATACACGTTATTCATCTATTCATTCATTCCACACAATTTGCCAGGCACCATGCTAAATGATCACAAAAACAGACCCACTCTGCTTTTATGCAGTTTGCAGTCTAATGGTACAGAAAAGAGAAGATGGAAATCGACTACAAAGCTGTTTTGGAGTCAAGTCATGGAGGTTTCATGCTGAAGAGTTTTGCATCGAAAACGGTATAAGCAACTTTAGTAACCAACATGTGTCTGAAGATAAACAATATCCTGATAACCAAGAAGCGCCCCCACCGACCACACACACACACCCCTGAACTCAAATGAGGCTCCTCCTGGAAGGAGAAACAAATATGCAGTCCCTAAAGGAAGCTTCAGTCATCAGGGCCTGGCTGGTAACAAACAGGGAAGTCCAGCTGCCTGGCCCACAGCAATCCACATCGGGCAGCAATCCACTCTGTGTGAGCAAATGCTCTAGACCATCTGTGAATTTAGAAAGAGGAGGCAAAAACAGCATCAGCTCAGCCAAAAGCGAGAGCATCCAATCTGTGTAAAAGGACACTGCATCAGGGATCCAACTTTTTAGTTCCAGGCTGATCCGCAGGTCAGTTCAGTTTAAATAAACAGACATTTGTTGAGCCGCTCCATGTGCCAGGGACAATGACAGGGACTGAAAGTATAGAGGTAATAAGGAAAGGTCCTTGCCCTCTAGGAGCCCACAGTCTAGTGGGAGGGACAGACGTGCATACACGGTGTACTCAGAGTGCTCTGTAAAACTTACAGCTTTGTCCAACTGGAGGGTTCTAGTAACTTTTCCAAAGCAGGGCTTCTTAAAGGAAATTGTAGATACAGATCACCTGAGAATTCTCAATGTACAGATTCTTCTTCTGTATGTCTGGGGTGGGACCCAAGAGTCCACATTTCTAACGAGCTCCCATGTGAGTAGAAGCTGTGGGTCTGAGCACCGCATCCTGAATGTCCACGTTAGAGGAGAACACCATGCCTGCCTGTGTCCTGATTAGTTAGACCAAGGTACCGTGAAAGGGTATCTTCCTGAGGAAAAGCTGAGCAAAGGCAAGCATATGTGAGCCAGCCAGTGATCTGTGGGGATGCAGAAAGCTGTTCCCTCTTACAGGGCAGAAGGCATGAGGCTGAAAGGGTCTAAAGGGTTAGGCAGGAACCAGTCCTGAGCAAGAACTTGAGTTTTATTCTAGAGATGGGTGAGTGATTCATAAGCTTTGAGCACATAAAGTCACCTTGAGAGCTTGCTTGTGATCCAGATCCCTGGACTCTGCTTCCACTAGATTCTGATTCTAAAGCCTTTGCTACAGGAATCTACATTTTTAACAATGCCCTCCTCAAGCAATTACTAAGCAGGTGATTAGCAGACCACTCTTTGAAAAAAAATGACACAGGTGGTGCCCAGGAGTGAAGAGTTTTATCCTGAGAAATGAGATTTTCTTTTTGTAAAGTCATTGTGGAGCTACTGGTTTAAAGTGGGAAAGTCTGGAAATATGGAAAGTAGTTAGGAGCCTGTTAAGATAATGCAATCAAGTGATGAGACAAGCCTGAAACAGAGCATTCAGAGGAGAGGGCAGACTTGAGACACACATAGGGATTGAAATGTCAGGACTTTCCAACTGATTAAGTGCAAGGAGTGAGGAGGTTAGAGGAACCTACATGACTCCCAGCTTGCTGGCCTGGGTGACTGATAAGATGGTGAAGCCAACCAGTGAAACAGAGAAAAAAAAATGATCAAGAATTGATTTAAGCGCCAATGATGAAACATTTCAGTTTGGGCTAGCTGGCTTTTAGGCTTCAGGGGGCCAACCCAGAGAAAATGGGCAGCCGCAGAGTGTTGGCTATATAAGACAGGAGGTCAGGAGAGAAATCAGGCCTGGAGATCTCATGCCTAGGAAGAAGGACAAAATCCCTCACGTCACCTGCCTCTCGCATCCTTCACAATGTGGGAATAATGCTTACAATAACACTGGTAGAACTTAAGGCTCTTAGTATTATACTAGACCCTTCGGAAAGGAAACTATCCTTTGATTATCAGCCACAAATAGTCTAGAGGAAATGAAAATTAAAGTTTTAATAGAAATCACTGAAGGAAGACCTCTGGGACTTTGTGGACAAAAGAGATGCTACATTGCAAAGAAGATATTGTCTTCTCAGCAAAGGCCAGGCAGTTGTGAATGGATACAGACCCCCTAGCCAGTGTGTGACTCATCTTAAAAATAATCTTATTGCAAAACTGAAGGCTGGGGGAGAGATGTCAACCCAATGATCCTCTGGTGGAAATGAATCGACATAAGCTCTGTGCCAGTACACCCATTTATTTAATTAAGCTGATGTAGAGCAACTAATTCAAACACCACCCACTGCCATCAATTAATCATTGTTTGTAGTTGAGCAGATAATATTATCAATAATGAGTTTCATTCTTCTCAAAATAAAATCCATAATTTTGTTAAACATTAGTAGAAAGCATAGGTTGTACACAGTATAATCTAATTTGGGGGGCCTAAAGAACTGCTTTTACTTTTAAACTTTCTAGATGTGGTCATCTCATAGAATATTCCACTTTGATCGAGAAAAAAATTTAAAAAGATGAGAGGAGACTGATTTTTCATTTGCCTCCTTTAGTCTTTTCCACAAACAAAGGTGAAGCCTAGGAGCAGTTCGCCACTGCCCTCAGATCCTCTTCCAATAATGGGGGAGCATTACACAAACCAAGTTATACCCACATGGTGGAATAGTATGCTGATGTAAAAAACAATGTCAAATAACATAGGAAAATACATAGGATATGATTTTCAGTTTTAAAAAAAAGCAAAATGCTAAACTGCAAAAACCAGAAATGTATGCATTACACTAAAAAAGTAACAGCAAGTTTTGGACAGAATACTAAAATGATATCAAAGATAATTTCTTGGTAATAGGGTTATAGGATTTTGGGGGGTTTTTTCTTTGTTCCGGTTTTCTATTTCTCATTTTTCTGAAATGAGCTGAAGTTAACTTTATAACCACAAAATTGAGAAGATCACAAACAAAACAACTCTTTTCTTTCTTTCCTTTTTTTTGTTATTGATTTCCTCCGTGATTCTGTTCTGAGCTAAATCTCTGGAGGCTTAAACAATGGAAGGTCCAAGGGGTGATGAACAAAGAAGGGGTCACAGCAACCAGCCAGACATCAGGGCTGGGTCAACGTGAGAGGCAAGAAGGCCCAGGGTACAGAAAACAATCCAGGTTGCTGTCACCCTCCTCCTCACTGAGTCTTCCAAATGGCTCCTCATAACCATCATATAATAACTGCTGGGGGCTTCCCTGGTGGCGCAGTGGTTGAGAGTCCGCCTGCCGGTGCAGGGGACGTGGGTTCGTGCCCCGGTACGGGAAGATCCCACATGCCGCGGAGCGGCTGGGCCCGTGAGCCATGGCTGCCGAGCCTGCGCATCCGGAGCCTGTGCTCCGCAACGGGAGAGGCCCGCGTACCGCAAAAAAAAATAAATAAATAAAATAAATAACTGCTGAAGGATTTCAGGTCACTCTGATGGCTCAAGGCTGCTTTTCTGTTATTATATTTATAGAGTAGAAATCAACTCCACATAAAACATCGCTGTTGAAGCTGTTTTTTTTCATGAAGCACAGTGTACCAGGTCATGTTCCAATTGATGAAAAGACTGTTTACATTTAAGATATAACACCTGTCAGAATGGCTATTATCAAAAAGACAGGAGCTAACAAGTGCTGTGGAGGATATGGAGAAAAGGGAACCCTTCTGTACTGTTGGTGGGAATGTAAATTGGTGTAGCCACTATGGAAAACAGTGTGGAAATTCCTCAATTTAAAATAGAACTACCATATGATCCAGCAATCCTACTTCTGCATATATATCCAAAGGAAATGAAATCTCCAAGAGATGTCTGTACCCCCATGATCATAGCAGCTTTGTTTACAATAGTCAAAACATAGGAACAACCTAAGTGTCCATCAACAGATGGATGGATAGAGAAAATGTGGTGTATATGTAATGGGATATGATTCAGACGTAAAATAAATAAGGAAATCCTGCCATTTGTAACAACATGGATGAAACTTGAGGGTGTTTTGCTAAGTGAAATAAGTCCGACAGAGAAAGACAAATCCTGTATGATCCCACTTATATGTGAAATCTAAAAAAAAAAAACCCAACAAAGTCATAAAAACAGAGAACAGATTAGTCATTGCCAGAGGCCCGGGTGGGGCTGGGGGGGAATGGGTGAGAGTGGTCAAAAGGCACAAACTTCCTGTTACAAGATGAATAAATTCTGGGTATGTAATGCACAGCATGGTGAGTATAGTTAAGAACATTACATAGTATACTTGTAAGTTGCCAAGAGAGTAAATCTTAAAACTTCTCACCACACACACACACACACACACACGCACATACACACACATGCATGCACACACAGCTACACATAAACACACACACACACACAAATGGCACCTATGTGAGGTGACGGTTGTGTGGATGTGTGGTAATCATTTCATAATACATACATATATCAAATCATCACATTGTACACCTTAGAGTTATATAGGACTACTTGTAAATTATATCTCAATAAAGCTGGGAAAAGGTTTAACATCTAAACCCTTTCTGTTGATAGACATTGATACTTTAAACCTTTCCATTGCACACAGATATAATTTTTCTCCTCTTTACAGCAAAACATGCCACTTTCAAGGAGAAAAATGTGTAAGTTAAATATTGATGATGTGCTCAAAGCAGTTTTTCCATTGTACAAAATGATATTCTGCTTAGGAATTTATGAAACAGGGACCCTTATAAGAATTTCAGAACCAATCTGTTCTGTCTTTAAGAACAATTCTATTTGGTATAGTTCTTGACAATTTGATTTGCATACCATATTCATGAAGCTTAATTACATTAGCATAATTGTGTTACCAGGCTTTAAAATATGTAATGTTTAACTCTGTCCCATTTAGATTTTCAGGGACTTTGTGTAGCATGTGAAAAACTTTCAATGACAAAAACCAAAATAATAAGCACAGAGCCCTTTTCTAAGAGTCTGATTGAACTGTATTATCACAAAGAAAAACAGAAAGTTAATAATACTTGACCAAGACCATCTTTTTCAGGAAGCAACCCAAATAATACTTCAAAACGTCCTAATAGCCCACTGAAGTAAATCAGGGTTCCTGCTGTTTTCTCTTCTTCTCCACCTTCATCAAGCAATATAGCTTTATGCCTGAATATTAGAGCATCAATTTTATGTAGAGAGAAGGAAAAAGGCAAAAGGAAGTTCACAAAGAGAAAAGGGAGTATTTTTAAAAAAGAAAAATATTTAAAATAGAAAAGAATAGGAAAAGCCAAAATGTGAAATTCATGAATACCTCTGCATGACAGAAATTGAGATAATAATAAGTAACAAATAGATCTCTATATTTTTCTACCTACCATGTTTTTATGCATATAAGTATTTAATTTGCAAGGATCTAGGCTACTCTTCCACACTTAAAACATTTTCAAAACCATGGTTTTAAAATTTTCTTAAAATGTGTGACAAATAATGAGACATGAGCTTGTATGTGTTAGAAATTCAGTTTTAGAACTACATAGAATTCTGAAATCAACTCATCCAACGCCCTCTATTAAATGTGAGTACACTGAGGTTAGAGTGGGCACTTATTCAAGACCACCCAGGCAGAAGGCAGAAGCTCACAGATCCTTATTCTGTTTTATTAGAATTGTGCCAGTGGTTTCACTTTGTTAGCAGTAAACCAGAGGGATTTGGCTAGTACAACTCAAACTATCATCATTAAACTCAAATAAAAAGTTTCCTGAAGTGACTATTTTCCTGGCTCCTTTTCACTGCAACCTAACAGCTGCCCTGAGCCAAGCCTGGTTCCTGAGTCCTAACACTCAAATCATCTTTCATGGTTCTACGAAAGAAACTTGGGTGATTTACGTAGTAATACCTAATAACAAGTAATACATTCTGAATGCCTCCTTTGTATCAGGCACATTTCTAAGCATATACACGTCATTTAATCCCCACAATAAGCCTATGCGGTAAGCACTGTTCTTATCCCCCATTGACAAATGAGGCAACTGTTATTATCCCCCATTGACAAATGAGGCAACTGGGACACAGAAAGTTTGTGTGTTTTCCCCCAAGTCACTCAGCTATACATGTATATTATTTATTTCATTTGATTTTCACAACTATGATAACTCATTAATATTATTATTTCCGCCTTACAGAGAGGGAAATAGAGGACCAAAGGAATCAAAATGCTACTCTAAGGTGGCTTAGGAGGTTGGTGGTAAAGCCAAGGTTAGCACCAAACTCTGTTTGATTTAGAATCTGAATGTTTTTAAAATGTACTACATATGGAAGTTCTCCTTAAAAGAAAATACTTCTACAGGTCATGTCTGGATGTTGCTTTTATGTGTTACCTCTTAGGTGACTTCCCCTGCTTCCCAGGCACCAACGCCTCCCATTATAGGGCAGAGAGTGGACATGTTATTATTTTGTCACTAATACTCTGACAGATACCATGCACGTGACTCCTTGGCGTTCAGTACAGCAATGGATGTCTTATCACGAGGAGAAGACCAGGACAGATAAGGCCTGGACAGCCGCCCGGGATCATACCCTCAGTTAACTCCGGTGGATCTGCGTGGCAAACTCTAGTATACATGCAACTGCTGCCATACAGCAGGTCATCAGCTGGTTACTGAAGTGTCAGCATCTCTCAGCTAACTGGCTGAACATCTCTCTCAAGAATTCAAAGTAGTAAATCTTCAGATGTCTAAACACACAGGCGACCATTTCTGATAACGATGGCTACCAGTGACGAGTAGGTTCTGGCCGCTGGATTGAGTGCCAGCTTCTACACTCCTAAAAGGTGCTCAAGACCTAACATGCTGCACCTGAATGATGAAACGGTGGGACATACAGGGATGTAATTTTAGAAAAAGGTAGGTGACAGTAATCAGAATTAATATCATGAATAGGGATGGAATGGAAACCTGGAATAGAGGTAGTAATACACTTCTTAAGTCAGATTTGATCCTGGGTATTGGGGAATGACTCCGTGTGAAGGAAAAGGCCTGAGACTGGGAGTCCAGTGGGTTTAATCCTAACAGTAAGAAAGAGATTCTGCTGCCTAAAGACTCCCAAGTTTAGGAAGTACTTACTCACTAATTCATAGAGTATGTAGGCATTCTTTTTTTTTTTTTTTTTTTTTTTTT
>NW_020174643.1:290149-472713 GCF_003031525.2 Neophocaena asiaeorientalis asiaeorientalis | reverse complement strand
TTTTGCGGTACGCTGGCCTCTCACTGCTGTGGCCTCTCCCGTTGCAGAGCACAGGCTCCGGACGCGCAGGCTCAGCGGCCATGGCTCACGGGCCCAGCCACTCCGCGGCATGTGGGATCTTCCCGGACCGGGGCACGAACCCGCGTCCCCTGCATCGGCAGGCGGACTCTCAACCACTGTGCCACCAGGGAAGCCCTGTAGGCATTCTTAAGAGATAATACCAATCATGCCTTCAAGATACAGATGCTGAAACCGAGAACAAAGATATCAAGAGCATATCCAAAGTTGTACATCATAGAGTAATAACAACTGAAATGAGTGTGAATATGTGTGATCTAAAACAATAGAACAATTATCCATTTATACCCATCTCCTGAGGAAGAAGCTATAATTATCTCCAATTTGCAGATGAGACAACTGAAGTATGGAAAGGTTGAAAGGCTGTTCTAATGACACAAGACTTGTAAGTAGCAGAAATGGGAAAGGTAAATTTAATTTACAGCAGACAAGGATGAGAACCCTGAGATGGGCTTACAGAATTGTCCTGCAACACTTGCTCAAACACGCAAATTCATTTCCTAGTCCCATTCCAGTGAAATCTAAATGGTCACAGCCTGCCTCTTGACTCCTTAGCACTATATTCTGTTCTTCTGTGGATAATAACAATAGTGAGCGTGGATTAGGCTTTTATTTTGTGGCCAGCATTGTTCAAAGTGTTTTCCATCCTGGGGCAGAACCAAGGATGTTTATCAAACGTTCCTTTCCTCTCATTTTGGAGCTTCTTTCAGTTAGCCAGAGATGCCTGAAGTGGCACGTATCACTTCTTGGCTGTGGTAGGAAAAAGCCCATGCCAGTCCTCCCGCCTTTCTCTTTCCCTTTCTCTTGTCCAGATGGCCAAGCGACAGGATTCAAGCAGGCTGGACTGCTGAGCAGCTGCGTGGACGTCAGCTGCCCTGGAGGCCTACCCCATCCCATAAATGACTTTGTACAAATGAGGAATAAACCTTTGTTGCACTAAACCACAGAGATTTCAGGTTGTTTTTCAGGGTACAGTAACATCTCCTGACTGGTAACACGTACGTAACTCACTTAATCCTCCTAATGGTCTTAGGACTGCCGGATGAGGAAAGAGAGGCCCAGAGAAGCTGAAGGTCACAAAGTCAGGCAGGCTCACTCTGGAGACTGTGTTCTTACTCACCACACTCCCACTGATGTTTACAGTCACAAAGGAGGTGCATACTGAGGTGCAGTATTCAAGTTATTCGCTGTCCATTTTGAGTCTTACATCGCTTGTGCATTACAATGTGACAAACTATTGCTAAAACGCAATTCCACTGAGCCATGCACATTAAAGTTATAAACAGGACTCTGCCTTGTTCCATCTTCCGTCAACGGTTTCTAACGTGGCACACTTGGAAAATGATTGGGGTAAAAATAGTATAAAAAGGTCGGTTTCATAATTAGATTCTAACTTTAGCATGCTGCAGATAACACAAACAAAACATGTTGCTCAACTGAAAGATGAGAATAAAAGAAAAAGATTTCAATTTTTATGAAAAGATTCCACAGAATAAAATAGGCAGGTAAAAGCAAACCAGAGGAAGGACTGGCTTCATTAGTGGAAAGTTACTAATAGTAAATAATGATCTCTAAGGGAGATAAATTTGTTTTTTTTAATGAGAGAAGGATTTATTTTATGATGATTAAGTGGTAAGCAATAGAAAAATGTATCCAGAGAGAGAAAGAGGGCAAAGGTTGAGAGGGAGATATTAGTTGTTTTTTACCAAGGAGTCCATAATGAGGATGATTAGAGGAGATCATAATTGATTACTATTATCTCTCAGCCTGGATGTAATAGGAATTATAGAGAATTAATCTTTGGAGTTATAATAAAATAGAGAATGATAAATACCATATGTAACTATCAGCGTGGAATAAAACAATAGATGAGAAAGAGGAAGTTTAACAGTCATTTCTTGCTTTTTTGTACTAAGGACATGGTAAGGGCACTACACACAGCTTTCAGAAATGCATCAAAAGAAAAAATAATAATTATTGCTAATGTTTATAGGGTCCTTTCCATGTACTAAGCACTGTTTGAGATGCTCTATGTGAATTAACTCATTTAATCCTCAAAATCCAGACGGTATCATTATTATTATCCCATTTTTCTAAAGAAGAAAACTGAGACACAGAAGCTTTAGCAACTTGCTGCAAATCGCAAATGTAGAAAGAAGTAGAAGCAGGATTTAAACCCAGGGTCTGGCTCCACAGGCTGTGCTATTAACCACTGTGCTTGCTACCTCTCTCTCAAACCACTGCTTAATGGGCAGGTGGCAATGATGCCTTGGTCCTGTAATCACGGAAAGAGCAGGAGGCTTGAAACCAAAAAGCCGCGTTTCATTCCCATCCACCTCCACCACTTACCAAGTTAGAGACCAGGGACAGGTGTGTTCTTTTTCTACTAAGACATCCATGATCCACGGTCCATTGCCCAGGGTTGTTGTCATCATCAAATAAGCAAAGAAAAGATGTAGAAAGTGCTCTGTAAACTTCTAACTGCTTTATACATATGGAAAATTAAATCCGGGGCATAGCATAGTACCTAGATGAGCATTCAAAGCACTCCGTGCAATTTCCTGGTAGTATTAGTCAGCTGATTTGCTTTTACTGAATACTGTAGACTGGGGGGCTTAAACAACAGAAATTTATTTTCTCACAGTTCTGGATGCTAGAAGTCTGAGACCAGGGTACCAGCATAGTCAGGACCTGGTGAGACCTCTCTTCCTGGCTTGAAGGCAGCTGCTTTCTCCACTGTGTTCAAACATGACAGAGAGAGACAGAGGGGGAATAAGCCCTCTGGTGGCTCTTTTTATAAGGGCACTGATCCCATCATGAGGGTCCCACCCTCATGACCTCACCTAAACCTCATCTCCCAAAGGACTCATCTCCAAGCACCATCACAGGGATCAGGGCTTCAACATACGACTTTGGGGGGGACATAATTCAGTAAATTGCACTGGGTAAAAAACCAAAACATTTATTTGTGTGTTTATGTTGGATAGGGAATCTGGAATACTGGCTGAATATAGGGAGAAAGGAAAACCTTTCAAAAACGGTACTGAATGTTTGGTGGATCCATGATGTCACAAAGTAGAAAAAGTATGATGGATCAGGTGTGCATATGTGTTCAAAGTAATTATTAAATGGTTTGAAAAAGAGGGCAGAACTCTTCATTGGAGAAATGTTAGAAAAACAAGCTACATTTTAGGAGGTAGTCCACTCTAGTGGATAAGAACAGCCTGCCAAACTCATCAGATCTAAGCCTTGATCTAGACGTTACCATTCTGTGTGAACAAGTCATTTAACTTTCCTAAATACGAGATTCCTCTCTTTTGCTGCTAGGTTTCCCTGCCCAGCAACCTACAGCTGTTCTTAGGTCTTAGAGATACTCCATAAAAGTATACATTCTTCATTGCCAGGGTGAGCCTTTGTCCTGAATCTCTGCTACTTTGGCTTTGGAATGCTGAATTTTTAACAACCATGTATGTAATTTCTGACTCAATGTCTGCACCTGGAAGAATTGTACGAATCTCTAAACATATCCAATAGTGACTTCTTGGTACCCAGTCTCACCCCACTTATTCTTCATGAAGAATTTCAGCAATTTAATTTTCCCAGTTGGTCAAGTAAAAACTTTTAAATAAATTTTTGCTCCTCTCTTCTCTCACAGTCTATATCCTGGCAGCTGTGCCTTTAGAATCTATCTAGAATTCAACCACTTATTTTTGCCACTTCCATCTTCATCCAAGCTATCAACATCTTCCACATGGATTACAGCTGAATATCCTTCTTATGGTTCCTCTTGTTTCCACCCCCTGCTTGCCTACAGTGTGCTCCTCATGCCAGAAAAAAAAGCACACATATTTTAAATGCCTGTGTTAATGCAAGTGAATCAATTTAGTATAGCTTATTCTATTAACACCTCTACATATGGGCTAACAAACTGAAGAACTGAGTTAAAGCCTATTTGTGACTCTTTCTATGAAGGCTTATTCAATAGTATAGAAATAGCTGATTATGTTCTGGAATTAAAGTGAACAAAATACAAAAGAAAAAATAATGTACATATATATATATATACATATACACACACATACATACACGCATATATACAGCTGAACCTTGAACAACTCAGGGGTTAGGGATGCCGATCCCAGCACAGTGGAATATCCAAAAATAACTTCACAGTTGACCCTCCACATCTGTTGATGCAACCAACTGCATATCATGTAGTAATGTAGTACCTATTTACAGAAAAAAATTTGCATGTAAATGGACCCATGCTGTTCAAACCCATTTGCTCAAGGGTCAACTGAATATGTATACATACATATATACATACACACACATTTATATACACATATATATGTGTATATATGTAAAAAGTAACAGACAATACCCATCAGTTCCTAAGGATCTTGGCAAGTTAAGATGAAGCTGTAAAACCTTTATCTACTAAAAGATGAGAAATTAAGTTGATGTATCCAATTCCATGCTGCTGGTGTAAGTCATGTGCAAAGGGTCTGTAAACTCCTGCTCAGGTCAGAGGCTTAGGCATGATATGCTGAGGGAGAAGAGAGAAACTACATTCTGTGAACAGAGGTTGAGAGTTCTCAGCCAAACACACAGACTTTTCATTACAGACCCAGGACCAGCAGGAACAGTCAGACTCCTAAAGGCAGTTCCCAACTGACAAACAGGTGATGCTCCAGTAGTTCATTTTAAAATTGACTGTGTGGAACTCACAGCATTTTGCCCCATAAAAAGTGTTATAAATGGTGGTAGGGTGGGTCCCATGGCCAAACACATAAAAGCTTATTTAGCCCATAATGAAGCTGAAACTCAGTACATTTGCTGCAGAAAAATAATTCTCTTGCAACTAGTAAGGAAACAAAACAGAAAAGCCCATAAACTCGAATAAAAAGAATAGTGGCTTATTTCTCTCGAGTGCTACTGCTTACAGAGGCATAGTTTTAATTAAAAGAGGATGAGGGAGGGGATGCAAGTGTTGATGTAGGGTCTAAAGTGGACAGCTGAAAACTCTTGAGAGTGGCTTTGGTTATTGTCTTATTTCACTTCGAAGCATAAGGCACTGGTTCTCCTTGATACAGCTATATCTACTTGTAGCATTGCTTTTGTGTTTATAAGTCAGGATGTGCATCAATTTTTTTTTTTAATTCTTAAAACAGAGAATGGGAGACAAAGGTAATAGGAAATAAGAATATGCTCATAAGGCAACCTGAAGAAAGTTAAGAAAAGTGAAAAAGAGATGGAAGTATAGATGTGTGTATGCATGAGGAAACGGGGGTCAAGTAGAGTTAAGCTGAGAAGAAAAGGTCATATTTTGTGTGTACTCTGTACTTGGAAGGGAATAAAAGAGAACAGTGAAGAAGTGATCTTGGGTCATAAAATGCCATGAAGAGGTAACTCTGGACAGCCTTGTGGCTGTCTGGAATAAGACAGGGAAGAGAAAATGTGTTTGATCAAACATTATATATGCAGGGACATGTTTGTTGGGAATCTGGTGTTTACCAGTAAGCCCTTTTTTTTAAAAATAAATTTATTTATTTATTTTTGGTTGTGTTGGGTCTTCATTGCTGCACGCGGGCTTTCTCTGGTTGTGGTGAGTGGGGGCTTCTCTTGTTGCAGAGCACGGGCTCTAGGTACGTGGGCTTCAGTAGTTGTGGCACATGTGCTCAGTAGTTGTTGTGCGTGGGCTCTAGAGCTCAGGCTCAGTAGTTGTGGTGCACGGGCTTAGCTGCTCCGTGATTGTATAATACAATAGTGTTATTTGCTAATAAAGCACTTGAACTTAGCAGAAAAATTAACGTGGGATTTTAATTATCCTTACATTTTCTTTAACTCTTCTAGTATATGTTATTCTTGCTATGATTAAAGGTGTCAAAAACTCAGTCCTTTGTGTGATTCCCAGCCGCTAACCACAGCAGAACCTGAAGCCATTAGGACTGTGCAGTTATTTTAGATGTGCTGAGTAAAGCACTAAAAAACCTTCCATTTTGTTTTTGGTTGAATAATCTAATGTTTAAAAATTAATGCCTTCAAATTTCACTATTAATGTAGTTTTATCAGTGCTTAATGTAGCTAAGAATGCTATCAGCTGTTTATTTGGGGGGACTGGGAAGGGGCACGCCACAAGATCATCAATAGCCGTGCAGTTTCTGCAGCCAGCTTGCCCAGGTGCTGATGCGTTTTCTTCCACTAACTCTTAACCTTTAGGTGCCTCAACCTTCTTACCTGTAAAAGGAGGTTAACGTGAGCCTTACACAAGTGAATCCAGGTAAGAAACGTACACAACTGCCTGGCACATCCCGAGCACTGAGTAAATATTAGCTATTATAATTCTTATTAAGCAAACATTTTGATTAACAGTTCCCATATCTGCCAGAAAGATTTTAGTCTTGAGGATAAAGGAGTATATTTAATGTTAAAGTACAGCAAGCATATATTGATTTTTCTTGTATATTTTAGAAGGCATCTAGGGTATTACAGCATTTCAAAGTCATTTTCACTGACAACCAGATGCCAGTTCTTATTACATTTTTTGAAGAATACCTATTTTAGTATCACAAAACTTGTGAGAAGTTTAAAGTTCAAGTGTTTCGATTTAATTTGAAAAACTTTTGTGAAGAGATGTTCTGTATATCACTTAAGATCCTGTTCTCAGGAAAGCCTTGTTTGACCACCAGCCATGACAGGTCAGGGGTTCCTTCTATGTGCTCTCATAGCACTAGTTCCCTAGCATTGATCACACTGTCTCTTTCCTCACCTGCCTCTCCAGGTCTGTACAGACAAATACAAATTGGATATTCCCATTTGTGATGCATGGAGACCTCAAGTTCAACATGTCTGAAACATGTATCTCGCAACTCAAACCTCCTCAAACCTCCTCATACTGAATGTATTCCCTAGTGAATGGCAACATTTGCTCCCAAACCTATCATACTAGGTACTTTACTAACCCTGACTCTTCAAACCAGACATCCAGTGAATCATCCGGTCTGGCATTTCTCCCTCACTGTCTCTTTGATCTTTTACTTCTCTCCAATCAGCACTCTCTACCTTATTAATAATGACTGCTACTAAGATTGACATCATCTCCCCTGAGTTGCTGAGGACTTGCCTTCTGCTGCCTAACGCATTTCCCTCATGGTAGCCACCAGTCTTTCTGAAAAACAAATCTGATAATGCTTTAAAAATCCAACAATGGCTTCCCACTATCACAGACCAAAATTCAAGCCAATTAACTTAAGACACAAGGTTATATGTGGCCTGTTCCCTCCTTTTACATCTAGCCTTATCTCACATTGGTGTTCTCATTTGTGAAATGCTGGCAGGTACATGAAGGGCCCTCGTTAACTGCTAGCTATTATAATTTACCTCCTAGAAGAGCTACACTTTGGCCAGGCTGAATTTCACACAGACTCAGTGTCCCCACTGCTGAAATCTAGCATGTGTTAATATGCAATGTTCTTCCATCTTCAATTTAGTGCTTGCAACTATCGCACTTATATCCTGATAGAGATATTCTTGTTTTCTTGGCATCCTCGATTGCTCAAGTGGATAAGACCAGGCTTGCCCCTTGAACTACTCTTTGTGTAACATAAAACACAATGGCACACACGCACAAAAGTGTCCATTAACTATGTGTGGATTAGATTGATTAAACAATTTTATCCATGGCAGATAACTACGAAAGTTATATAATGGGTTCTTCAAACATTCATTCTGTGATATAACACAGATATAACAGATATATAAAGAATAGATATAACACAGTGGCAAAACTAGTATTAGAGCCCTGGACATAGGGTTCCTCATTCCTTATTCATTCATTCATTTATTATAAGTGCATTATATGCTAGATAGTTTCTGTTTTCACAATCCATTTAAGGAGACACATTAAAAAATAATTGCAGCATGTAGTTAAGTATAGTGAGGTAAGTATAAGGTACCACGAGGACATATGAAAGGGTCCTGTCTATCTGATGGAGTCAAGAAAGGCTTCATGGAGAAACTGGTGCTTGAAGTAGGTCGTAAAAGACAAGTAATAACCAGTTCAGCAGGCAAAGAGTAAGACAGCATGGAATGAGAGGCAGAGGAAAATGCACAAGATATTTCATATCATAAGGTAGGTAGTACTGCGGCAGGAGAAGCAATAAAAAATTAAAAATAGAAGCAAACAAAGTCAAGTTTATTGATGGCCTCTTTTTAGGGGGCACCATCACTTCCTTCTTCCTGAATTGTGGCTGGCACATAAAATAACAAGTGCTACTCTCTTGGAGGTATTGGAGAATATCTGTTTTAAGCTAACTCTCTTTGTAACTAAGCCTTGCCTAATCCTTTATCGGACTGATGAGAGGGGAAGATTCTGGGATCCACTGGCCCGTATTTCTTCTTGGGGCAGGGTTAATGTGTTGAGTGATCTAACCTACCTCTTCTCAAGCGTTAGCACACTGAATAATTGTTTTCTGCTTTCCTATCTTGAGGTGATAGGTGGGGGCCCAGAGGTTGGGTGAGAGCAGGGTTTCTCAGCTCAGTAACTGGATGATTCAGGGATGAGGTGGCGATTCTGATCATAAATATTAATAGAAACCATTTCCTTCAATATAGATTTTTTGCGGGGGGCGGGGGGGAGAAGCCTATATTTAGAACCTGAATTTCATGTCTGTGTCTCAGTTAGTTCAGAACCCACAGGGAAAGTCTGAGTCATCCTGAAAAGGTTTTCAACAGGTTTATTGGTGTTATCAAGCAAGTGTGGACATTTACCTTTCACAGGTGGGCAGCAATTGTAGGGGAGTCCTACAGAAGACACTGTCTACAATTTACAGTTTAAAAAATTCAATAGGCAACAGTTAGTGACACATCTAACTCCTTCTAGGGAAAACCACATAAACTTTAAAAGAACTATATAGCATTGCCTGAACTTCATATGGATCACCGGAGGGCAAATAAAGCTATAAAGAAAGGTAAAATTATACTTTCAATTTACCTACAGTAAAAATATTTCAAAGTACACTTGGGAAGTTGCGTATACTGCCTTATAAGCACAATTTTGGTAGAAGGAACAGGATTAGACCAGCTAATTTCTCTGATGGGGCTCTGAAATCCTTTTATTATATTCTACACAAGGATTTATTGTAAAAGGACTCGAAAGATACAAAGGTAACCTGGTTATGATTTTGTCCCATCGAGAAACAGCAAATGAGAGTCTACCATAGGGCATCTTGGATTGGGTGAAAGGCATTGCATGATCTCTTAATAGTATTAGTATCATTAATGGAATATGTACTTGAAAAGACATTTTTCTTGCGAAAGAGATTTACAAATCTTACAGTCAGCTAGAAAAAGGATGTAAGCACATTTTAAAGATCATAATTGAAAAAGAAAATATGCTATACTCCTTTAGAGAAATAAAAGGATTACACTGTTTAATCTTCTATGAGTTCAATATATATAGTTCAATCCAGAGGGACTCCTGTGGGGATTTAATTAACGGTATTTTGTGGCTCCAATTAGAATGAGATTCTTAACCTTTCTAATGTGCTGACCTACCTTTACAGGGAAGAAAAATTATGCCACAGGCATACAAAGTAATTATATTAACATTAATGCTACCAAAGAATGTGAGCAACTTTTTCTTATTGGGAAATACTCCAAAAGGTCAGTAGGTCTGATAAACTTTCCATTCTTAAACACAGTAAACAATTTCTTGACACGACAAATATATCCAAAATACCCTGTTCCAGTAATACCAACATCCAACATCACCCTCGGGGGATGAGACATTACTAATGCCTCAAGTAAGACAGGAACAAGGCATTTATCATAAACTCCAATAGAAATTCCAATTATAGTCCCCACTTAACTCACGCCTGATGGAAAACTCCAAGAAGGGACTAAGGGGTCCTATTTATAAAAAATGATGATCTACTCTTCAGTTGGTACAAATTACCTAATAAGTATATCATGTCTAGGTCGAAGAACAAATGTTTTACCAAGTGAAATAAACCAGACACAAAAGGACAAATGTTGTATGATTTCACTTATATGAGCTACCTGGAATACTCAAATTCATAGGGACAGAAAGTAGAATACTGGTTACCAGAGGCTGTGGAGAGGGTAGAGTGGGAGTTGTTTGATGGGTAAAGAGTTTCAGTTTGGGAAGATGCAAGAGTTCTGGAGATGGATAAGTGGTGATGGCTGTACAACACTGTGAATGTACTCGATACTACTGACTGTGCACATAAAATTGAGTGAAGTTGTAAATTTTATGTGTATTCTACCACAATTAAAAAAAAACTTTAACTGGATCCCTAATTTGGAAGATAGGATACTTTCTCAAGCCATCTGAAGGTCACTTTCTAAATTCTCTATCCCACGCCGATCATCAAAACCAGAACACAGTGACCCCAGTAGAGCCTGTCTTGCTTAAACCCCACTCTGGAGTCATCACATTTGTTTTTCAGTGTTTTCTAAATTTGTATCTGTATTCTTGAAAAAATTTTATTGAGTTCCTGCTATGTGCTGGGCATTGCTTTAGCTTCTGTATGCAATAGTAAACCAAACAGTTAAAAAAAACTACTGTCCTTATGGAGCTAACATTCTCCATCTCCAGAAACATGTTAACATTTATTCAAATACTGTGAGCATTAGTCTCATAAAAAAAAATCTCAGTCAAGTAACAGTGAGTGGATCAGCAGGGCACATGCTACTAAGTAACCTGTTTTTTTTTGAATTTACTAAACTGACCAAAATTCTTGGCCCTATGTGGTCATTTTCTTAAGAAAGACATTGAAATTAGCTCATGTGTGTCAAATATTTTCAGACTGGGTGCTTCTTAAACCTTGATGTACTAATCATAATGAATCATTTTGTCAGTTGTTTCTTATTACAATTATCTACTCTGGAAAGCCTAAAATAATGGATCAAACATAAGTCTTATCAAACCGAAATCGTTGGCATTGGCCAAAAACACTAAAGCTATGTACATCTTTGAAAATTAAAATTGACTGTCTTCCTTTATTATGTGAACTTAAGAAAGGGACATATCAAAATAAATAATTAAGAAGACTTTTGAAAATCAAGGAGATGTAGAAAATAATCCAGGAGTGAGTGTGCCCTGGAAATATGGCATTTGCATTCTTCAGATGTTCCAGGACAAAGTATGTTGTTAGAATATCGTGAGAGACCACACACAGAATTCTGGCTTAGAAAGTCCTCTTAGCATTCCTCTAAAATAGAGGTAAGGGGATCAACTGTTTGTCCCTTAATAAAAGTAGACTACAGGCAAAAGTTTATATTTTTAAAATGCAAAAGGAAAGAATTCAAAGAATAAAAAAAAAAATGACTAAAAATGTTACAAGGGGATAGTATAGAATTTGAGACTGAACATTTTTTTTAAGATTCAAAGTATAGAAGAAGCAAGAACTATCCTAAGAAGTGAAATTCAAAATTGATATTAAAAATTATTTTAAGCATATACTGATATTAAAATTGGATATTAACATTAAAATAGGATATTGATATTAAAATAAGATATTGATATTAAATAGGAGCTCTAGAGAGACAGCATGTGGGAGAAGCCCCTGAAATCAAAAGATCTTTTCCTCTAGATTTCCTCCAATACACACAATTCATGGCGGGACTCATGGTCAACCCTCTGGAGCATGCCCTGTTATGATCAATGCATCCTTTATGATCAGTTGACTGTTTTCTTTATAGTTACTAACTCAGTCCAACAGAGGAGTTACCTTTTCTGAATTTTAAAATAGTTTTCATACATGAATATTTCATATATGTAAGAACTGTATGAATATATATGTGTGTGTGTGTGTGTGTGTGTGTGTGTGTGTGTGTGTGTGTGTGAGAGAGAGAGAGAGACAGAGACAGAGAGAGACAGAGAAATAAGGATAGGCTGAACTTGTATTCTTCTTCCCTTGTATCAATAGTCCATTCTCCATCCCTACCTAGGTAAGCAATATCAACAACCTAATGTGCCTCTTTTCCTATTTTTATCTATGCTTACATAATCCTACAGAGATATATGTATAAATACTTTTAATCATAGTTTTTGTCATTATTTGTTTCAAAAAATGGGACCATAGTGTATATATATATAGTTAAGCCTTGCATAAACCTCTTCCAGTAATCTCCCAGGACTCAAATTCACTCTTTCTAAGGGCTCTGTACGTTAAAAATAATCTGCCTACAAGACTGTGATGCGTAGCTGGGTTTGGGAAGCACAATTATGGAAACATTCCCTGATTTGGGGGCATTTTCTATTATTGGCCATTAAGAAACAATGCTACAATAAATATCCTTGTAATGGCTTTACTAATTGGTATTTTATTTCTATGGGATAAATTCCCAACAGTGAACTTGATCAAAGGGTATATGTATTTTTTATTTTAGTAGGTGCTGCTAGATTGCCTGAAGAGGCTTAATTAACACTTGACATTTCTTTCATCAATGTAGGAAAACAACTGTATGAGTCTGAGTAGACTCGGTTATGCTGTGGCAACTGACAATTCCGGAATTTCTGGGGGTAACACAAAAATGTTTATTTTCCATGCACACAAAATCACCTGTGAGCCCAGGTAATTATCCAAGCCAACTGTCCTTTATGAAGTAACTCAGACTTCTTTGAATGTTGGGCTGTCTTCTCAATAATCACCTTGAAGCCTCAATCATGTGAAATCTCATCCACAACTATGATGGCAGGTGAGAAGAGCAAAGAAGCTAACTACAATGCCAATTCACACATATCCATACTGCCCAGCGATTAGCCAGAACTAGTGACGTTGCCACATCTAACTCTGAAGGGATGAGGGGTTGCAATCTTGTGTGCCCAGCAAGAGAGAAGACCAGATGTGAGTGTACAGTAGGTATCTCTGTTACAGTACCTTTTGCTCCGTATCCTCTCTATAATAGGTATTTTAATCTTTTAATTTTTGCCTATCTGAGGGGTTTAAATGGTAACTTTGATAACTTAATTTACATTTCCCTAACCACTATGACTTTGAACATTTTTTCATATGCTAACTGGCATTTTCAATTTGTTCTTCTATGAATTGTCTATTCATATCTTTTGCTCATTTTCTGGCACTAACCTCCCTCTCCAGCTTTATTTCTCGCTCTCCTGTCATAAAACCTGTAGTTACCCAAACAGATTTCTTAATTGTCTCTAAATATGTCAAGGGCTATAACATTTCTGTGCTTGTGTTCATGCTGTTAATCTTCCAGAGACTTTCCTTTTCTTCTCTCTCTTCCACATTTTTCTAAGTCCCTTTCACTGTTAAAGGCCCAATGAAAGGCTCACATCCTCTCTGAAACATTCCCATGCCCACAAGCCTTTCTTTCAACAAATTTTCTGTATCATTCTTTTGGCGCTTAGTCTATACAACCCTCACTTGCTCTTTATCATCTCACAAATATCCTGATGACCTTGGAGAACTGGGGATTTCCTGTTTTTCCCAGTAAACAACCTTGCAAAGTGAATGTCCTTCTTTATATGATAATTCTGCTCTGTTTGGTTGAAGAAATGAAACGTCAAAGTATAGATTAAAGATATACAGTCTTAGAGATTGAGCCAATGTAGGGTCCCTGGGACCTGGTGAATCATTTGCTTAGCGTGTTGTCTTGCTGCCTGTGGTGTCTTCAGCATGAGAATCACTGTAATTCACACAGGAACACCAAGCTGATCAAATAAATACTTCTCAGATATCTGCTACTCAAGAATAGGCAACACGAGGGTACTTGACGCCGAAGTGGACCATTGGTACTTTCAGATAACTATGGGGTCCTCTTATTAATATGTAATACTTTCCATGGAACTCATGTGGATTAAAATACCAATATATCATCCAAGGTACTTTACTTTCTCCAAAGGAGCAACTACAATATTAAAAAGCTAAAGAGCAACGTATAGTATATTTATACATAGTATTTTTAAATCAATTTACCTGTCAAGTACCAAGAGAAATTATAAGTAACTCACTTTAGAGATGTGAATGATTAGGAAGGTAAGCTATAAAGCTGCTGCCCTGTGTATTAAACACTAAAAATATCATTCAAGACAGCTCATTTATGTGTTGCAATACTTTACTTGTTAAGAGGAGTGGGGATATGCTGAACAACAATGAAATCTTTTAAGTCCAAGTCCTCCAAACAACCTGATTAGTTTTCCTTCCTTGATAGTAATTATTCTTCTGGCTTTAATAGCCGCTCTTCACCTTCTTAAATATTCCAAGTGCCCTTGACACAGGTCAGGGGTGAGGGAGGAGAGCAAGCTCACGTCTTAAACCAAAACAAAGATATATTTGGGGTGAAAAGACGGTTTTTATTGCATGTAATTTCAATTTTAGATTATTCAATTTATTTGCTAGAAGACTGCTAATTGCAACTAAATCTGCACATAGATGATACAGGTTGGAAGTAAAATTGCAGACTCAAATCCAGTTGCAAACATTAATCTCTGATGCTATACTGGGTTTTCAAAATATATATATTTTTTAAATCTCCAAATATGAAACCAAAATGGAATGAATGGCTGGTGCCTCCACAGTAATCAATAATCCACCTTAGCCTGTATTTCCATGTTCTTGGTGGCCATGCAAATTTGCAATATTTATTATCACCAGCTACTTTAAGTCACTGCATTTTGGCGTGTAAAAAACTGGAATAAGTGTATCGCTCCACGGGCAATAAGATGTCTGAGTCAGAGTCGTAGTTACATGCTTCTGTTCTTGCCAGATTGTGATGGATAGTAAAAGGTGACTTGGTGTTCTACTTTAACGTACCTTTTAACTTTTTACATTCTTGGTGTTATAATACATACTTATGTACTCTAAATATGTGACCTCACTGAAAAAAGGATCATATTAAATCTGCTAAGATTAATTAAACACAGATAGAAACTTTTTCGGGTTTTAGGCTGTCACTACATGGACAGCTGATTGTGAAAGCTTTCAGTAAATTTTCACAACTGCTTTAAATTTGACACTTGGACTGCATAACTGTTTGTTTTGATTGGACTTGGCCTATTCATACTGGCTGCACAGTTCATTCAAAAATGTCAACATTTTTGAGCATAAAATTGTTATGCACTAAAATCTTAGAGAAAGAAACAGCAAACTGGGTGTTGCATTTTCCTCACTAGTTCTTCAAACTCTCTGTGAACAGAGTCATTCAAGAAGAAATTCCAAACTACAGATTCACGGGCCTCACGTGAAATCTACTAAGTCAGACTCTCTGGAGTACAGTCTAAAACTTCACATTTAAAAATAACCTGCCCAGGAGACTGTGATGTCTAGCTGGGTTTGGGAATCACAAGGCAAGCCCTTAACTCTCTTACTATTACAAATATACTCCTTAAATATCCAAATAAAGATATTAAAGAAATCTAAATGTGCTAAACTAGTATCTATTGCATTAAAATTTATATTTAAAATTTTTCTTCATACTTGTTTTGTTTTCCTACCATGGCAGAGTTCATTCATTTGGAAACTTCCTGCTCTCCACTTCATTTTGCTGCCCAAGGCTCATAATAAAAATCTCTGTTCTGATTCTAGCGGGGTATGCTCCATGGATCTGGGAGAGTTGCCAGGCAATAAGAGGAAAAGGTATAGGTTGGAAGAAAAGTAATAAAGGTGAAAGATCTTGAGTAATCATTGAGTAAATGCACATTGCTCTAACTTTTCTCCTGATTTTTCTCATTAAGATTTCAGAAAAGGGTAGCAGATATATAATTTTAATTGTTCCAGAGAAGATGAGCCTCTTTGTAGAATCAAACTTTCTTGAGCTGAAAGGAATTTAGGGGGAATTTAGTTCAATAGCTGTAAAATTCAGCAGCCTCGCACCCAGTGAATGGCCCCTTGAAGAAAGGCTCTGCCCTGTGAGCATTCCAGATGCTGAACGACTCGACAGAGATTCTGAGAGGCAGCTCATAATGGAGCAAAGAAAAAACTGTCATTAGATTTCAGGCAAACCTGAATTCTCATGCGTAATATACAGCACATTCTCAGTTACTTAAACTAAGTGGCTTGGGCTACTATTTCCTCTCCGTACATAACCTCCTCATATTGCTTTTCCTATCTCCTTTTCTCTGTTGGGATTGCTATTAATGTTCGTTTTAACATGATAGTTTCTTAATTTGAATATTAGTAACTTTAAGTTTTAGAGCTATAAAGGGAAAATGAGAAGTAATTTGATCACAGAAAAAGAGAAAAAAGCAAAAGGGAAAAAAAACCAATAATTTTTAAAAGTAACAGATATCAAGTAAAACATGTAAGTAAAATAAATTGTATCAATCTGTACAACAAATGAAAGAACTGACTTTTCCCATTAAAAGGTAGAGATCATCAGGTAAACAGGTGAAATATAAAAGAAAACTCAGTTATAACTTATTTAAATTACACATTTAAAAGAAATGTGAAATAGAAAGGTTAAAAGAAAGGAGACAGGAAAGGCAAACCAAAAAAAGAAAAAAATTAAGAGAAAAACAATCAGAAGTGACAATATTTTTTATCAAAAAAAGTAGAACTTTTGGTTAAAAATACTAAGTGGAATAAAAAAGACTCTAAGAAAGAAAAAGCATAAGTGATAAGGAAGGTATGTCAAATCACAAATTCACATGTACCACGCAATATATCTAAATACACAAATAAAAATTATTAGATTTACAAGGAATTTGGTGAAAATTTAAGTTAAAGTGTGATATTTTTAATATACCTCTCTAATAACTGGACAGACGAGTAGAAAAAAAAGAAATGGAACTTTAATAACATCAGTACATTTGATATCACAGATACATCACTCTTACTGCTGTAAGTCTATGGAATTAGGTAAATCTAATGACATGTGTCCACCATTATAGGATCATATAGAGTAATTTCACTACTCTAAAAACCCTATGTGCCTACCTATTCATCCCTCCTTTCCCCAGCCCCTGAAAACCAGTGATCTTTTTACAGTCTTCATACTTTTGCCTTTTCCATAATGTCATATAGTTGGGATCATGCAAATGTAGCCTTTTCAGATTGGCTTCTTTCACTTTCTAATATGCATTTAACATTCCCCCGTGTCTTTACATGGCTTGAGAGCTTGTTTCTTTTTGGTGTTGAAAATATTGCATTGTATGGATACACCATAGTTAATTTTTCCATTCACTAACTGAAGGATAGCTTGACTGCTTCCAAGTTCTGGAAATTAAGAACAAAGCTGCTATAAACATCTAAATTCAGGTTTTTGTGTATACATAAGTTTTCAACTCCTTTGGGTAAATACCAAGATGCAGGAATGCTGGATCACATGGTAAGAATATGCTTAATGTTGTAGAATTGAAATCAGGATGTTGAAGAGATATCTGCACTCCCGTGTTCATGGCAGCATTACTTACAATAGCAAGAGGTGAAAAGCACCTAAAAGTCTATCAACTTTAGAATGGATAAAGAAAATGGGGTATGCGCATACAACGGGATATTATTCAGCCGTAAAAAGGAGAAATCCTGTCATATGTGTTAATATGGATGGACCTGGAGGACATTATGCAAAGTAAACTAAGCCAGCCATAAAAGGACAATTACTGCATGATTCTACTTATATGAGGTATCCAAAGCAGGGAAATTCATACGACTAAAAAGTAGAACGGTAGTTGCCGCCAGGTGCTGAGAGGAGGGGAACAGAAAGTTACTGCTCAAAGGGTATAGAGTTTCAGTCATAAGATGGAGAAGTTCTAGGGATGTGCTGTGCGACATTTTGCTTACAGTTAACAAGCATATAGTATACACTTAAATTTGTTTAGAGTTCAGATCCCATGTTACGTGATTTTTCTAAATCACAATAAAAAAATAAGTCTACCCTGATGCGATGAATAGCTAGCACTCTTAGAAACATCTTTTGTACCTGTGAATTTAAATAATGTAATAATGCAGTACAATATGCTGAACACAGTCGTTAAAATAATACTGTCCAGATATATAATCACAGGGAGCAGTCTTAGAAACACCCTTCATTCATGTTAGAAGAAAGTTAAAAGAGTGAAGGAACTAAGTATTTATCATAAGAAATTGGAAAAGAACAAAAACATGAAACAAAGAAATCAGAAGTCAGAACGGATGTTGGTCCAGGCAGTCTGTGTTTTGTTTTATAGTCCTGGAAGATCCAGCAAAGGGCTCTAAGCAAGGCAGTGACAAAAGGGAAGAGGTATTTTCATATGAGCAGTCTGAAAATAATACATAAAATAATAGAAAACGAGAGAAATGTGGGACACGGCACCAATTAAAATATTTTGCGCAAGCCTAACTGGCAAACATGTAGCACCTGGACTAGAGCCACACTGGTAAGAACGTAGAGAGAAATAAACATCGAGATATTTTCAAAGGGACATCAACAAACTGGCTAAAAGGATGCAGAGAACGAGAAGACAGGTAAAGAAAAGGATGATTCCGAAATGTCAATCCAAGGTGAAAGCATTGCACATTCACTGAAAGAAATGTGGATGACTAAGTTCTGATTTATTTTGACAAAAAGTAATGGCTAAATTCAGTAAGTAGCATTGCTAAGGGTAGCTGGGAGAGATTTTAGCACTGATTCACATTCCATTCCTTGAAAATACAACTTCAAATGTAATCTAAGTATATCATCTGTTTGGTGTTTAAAGGCAGTGTTAAGATATTTTTCTTATATACCCTTTATCAACTGCTTCCCTCCAAGCCACACACACAGAAATGAGAGGGCCACCTCTGTGCTAATTTCAAATAATGTAAGAACACAAAGTAGAAATGCTTAGCGATATATTTAAGATGCCAGTATGAACCTTGGTGGGCTGGAGGTTGAGTAAATATTCTTGGCTGAGGACACAAGCTTGCTATCTTCTGTATGATCTCAGCCAAGATTCTTTATCCTTCCTAGACCTTGGTATCCTTATCTGTAGAATGTCCAAACTCCTGCTGTACTAGACAGCCTCTAATATGGGAAGTCTAGCAACACTTCACATGGAGAGCAACTGACATTTAGGACCTTGTGGTGTTTATATAAAACTTGCTTTAATATCCATGCAATGAGTCCCTTGATGGGTAATACTACCTTAAGAATAATTATAGCCTTTTACAATTTTTACCACCTTTTATGATGGTACTTATTTATTCAGCAGTCATTCATCAGGTATTACATTTGGCACTTTACTTACAGTGTTTAATCCTTAGAACATTACGCAAAGTGATTACTAATTACTCTCATTTTACTAATGAGGAAACTGAGGCTCAGGTTAAATATCTTGCCAGAGACCATTCAAATAAGAAACAGAATCAGAATACCCATGTCTATTGAATGTAGCCTATGCCTATCATTTTTTCACTGAATTATGTCTTATTTAAAACATTCAAATATTATATGAGACACAGAGAGTTGAATGCAACACGTCGCTGCCATTTGAAACGACTCCAAAAACCAACACGTGTTCTATTCAGTTATTACAAATACTTTAAGTACCGTCTCTCTATATTTTAGCTACTTACGATAGAAATCCTTTTTAAATGCACCAACATTTCCACAATTTCTTCAAGAGAATACATAATTCAAAATATGATTATTTCTTGGTGATTCAGTCTCACTATTGTTAATTGCGTTATTAAACTGCATAAGTGTTTTGCTTTATATACCTTTGATAATGCCTTATATTTTCTGGGCTTGCATTAAGTAAATTGGACTTCTTCCTCTGTTGATAGCTGTCATTTTTTCTCTCTCATACTAGTATGTTCCACTGTTTCTAATCTGCTGCTTCATTCTGACTCAAAATTATGAGAACTTGATGAGTGTTTTAGGATGACTTCAATCTCCCATGAAATAAGCCATTTGGACTTTGCTGCACATCATTGCTGCTCAGAGGACCTTTTCACTGTGTCTGAGATCACAGTTCAACGTTTCAAGTAAGTTTAAGTTTGAAGCAACTTGTACCACAAGATAAAAAAAAAATAGAAAAAACAAAGAAAACAGGGCTATACTGTTCAAGGGCTAAGGCTTTTGTAGTTTTAGTGTATCACTAAGCTGCCCAGATTATAGTATCCAAGAAGTTGTAATAAATTGGGGCTTTACCTGGCTGAAGCCAATATTCAACAGGGTCAGATTTAATGTTAGTTCATATACCATGAGTCTGTAGTATATGCATTTGAAGAGAAAAAAGGGTCATCATTTTAGAAAATATCACAATCAGCCAGATGGGAAAAGGAAGAGTCATGTGTAAAGTATACCCAGTATAACTTTACGTTTTAAAAAACCCAAGCTCCAGACAAGAAAGATCGGAAACATGATTTTGACTGGTATGAACCCACAGAAGAAAACAAGAAAGTATTCTGAGGCTTAGGTCCAAACATTTGAGAAATCCATATCTGAATAGTGTTGGTATGTACTGCACCTTTTAAGAGAGTAGTACCTGGTTTTACTCAAAGCCCTAGCTAGTGATAGGATATAAAGAAAAATCATCTCATACAGTACCGAAAAGAGTTAGAAGGACGTGAGGAACAGGCATTCTATTCAAGGAGGCTGGTGAGAGGGTTTGGGGCAGGGAAATGGGAAGATTAATGAGAAATCAAGGTAGAAGCCCTGTCATGTTGGTTGGGTAGCTCATTAAGATAAGAAAATGGCAATAATGGGGTGGAGGCTCTGATGGGTAGAATGGACAGCAACCTGAAGCCAAAAAACAGATTATTGTCCCCTCTCCCACTGAGAGTGGATCTTTCTAGGTTTATCTGGGTTCAGCAACTGGATGGGGATAAATCTCTGCTTTAATATAGGATCTTGCAGGTGCTAAAAATCAAGAATAGTCCACTTAAAATTAGATCACACCAATGCCTTTAGTATGTGAAATGCTTCCACAACTCCATATTACTTTCAGAAGTAAGTCCACACTCCTTAAAAGACTTCCCAAACCTCGTTCATATCTGTTTCTCTAGCCGTAGCCTTTATCACTTTTTACATCACGTTCTATATTGACAACCTTCCAAATGTCTTTCTTAATCTGGCCATATTTTCCTGCCTCCAGGCTTGCATACACTCTATTCCCTCAGTCTGGAGGACCCTTAGCATTTCTCTTCCCTTGGATAATTCAGTTTAAATAATATATTTACCCTTAATCTCCACAGACTAGGACGTTTCATTGCTATGTGTTCTTAGAACATTCTGTGCTCCTGCTTTTAGTCTTTACACAGAGTACTGTTACCCTGTTTTTCTGTATTACTGGCTGAACTGGAAACTGTAAGTGAGCAGAAACTTTATCTATGTTGCCAACAATTTCATCTTCCAAGCTTACCACAGGGCCTGGCACATAGCAAGTTCTTAATAAACATTTATTATTTAATTAATACTAACAATGGGATGGCTAGACAGATGAGTAGGTGGGAGGGAGAATGGATGCATGGATAAAAAAATGCAGACTTTTTTGGAGTCATCAGAGTTGTCAGAAAAGCAAACTCCTCTTGTCACTGTGTTAAAAATAAACTGAATTTTTTCTCAAATCCTAGGACAACTCTAAAAAAATGGAGGATAATTTGTCCTTTGTGTTTTCCCACTGTGTATAGCATATGGCAATCTGTGAACACCAAGAACACTGTATTTACAGGATAGAACAATTTTAACATCAAAAAGAACTATATCCTCTTTTGTTGTTTAAAAAGGATGTCACATTTCAATATAGTTGCTTACTATTTTCAAGGGAGCTACTTATAATCGATGGGGTAACTCAAAGTAAATGTATTTGCAATGGCTGTTGCTGTGTTATAAAACTGAACATCACTTTAAAATACATCATAAATCATTTGTAAAGCATTTCTCCGTCACATTAATGTTGTCTCAATACACTGTGTTTCTAAATATGTTCATTCTTCAGAACAGTTCTTAAAATTAAAAAATACCTTAAAATAAGATTGTTGTCAAAGCTTGTGGAGTCTAGATAAAAGCTTTTAAAACCATCCCTATCTTGCCCCACTGAAAAGTCCCTGAGCGCCTCTAAAGACTTGCACATATAAACATATTTAGGCAAAATTTCTCCTTAAGCCTAGTGCATGCTACTGGTTATTCTGAAAGCCACAAGAAGATAATAACGCTCTATATACATAGAAAAAGATTATGAATGGCAATACTATCTCAGTATTCGTGCTTACAGTGACATGTAAAACATGGGATTTTAAGTACATCAGGACTCAGAACACTCAGTTCTTAGGAGTGCTTCTCCCCAAGCAGCCCCCTTATTTTCTTTATATCTCTGTCCCTAAAGATTCAGAACAAATTGAAAGGGTTAGTTATTTCAATTAAGCATAGTGTTCTTAAGCCAAGACGAAAGTAATAAAGAGGTGGAGAAAGATGTTATGAACATAACATTTATTAATGAACCACGGTGGCAGATCTGTGTTACATGCTTTACAGTTAACTGGGAACTACCACCTTATTCTGAGAGATGGGGAAACCAAAATACAGAAAATTTGAGAAACTAGTCTAAGGTCACAACATTAAAAAATTGTAGAGTTTGGGCTCAAAATCACATTTGAAGATATAGCATGATAACGTAATAGACACTTAATTTACCATCTGACTGTAAGCAACCACCAACTGTATAGAACATGTAAGACAACAGTCCTCAGTCATTGGACCATAAGCAGCACAGGGCTATTATCCTTGAGAGGTGCAAAATACACAGTGAGCTCTATATTCACATTGGCTTTGGGGCACTTTCTAAATAGCATTACAAGAAGTAGAGGACAAACAGAACAGCAATTTCACTAGGAAATGGAAACCAAGATCAGAATATGGAGGTGCTGAGGTGGCTTAAAATTACATGTCAGGGTCCCAGGGAGGAAAAAGCTAAGAAGTAAAGAAACCTGCATAGGAGTTACTTGAGTCTTTGGCCAAGTACTAAGCTATGCATGCTGAAAACAAGACTCTGTGAGGCTTAGAAGAGAACAGCTACTGCAGACTATGAACTGAAATAAACTTTTGAAGCGTATATTGTGCTGGGAGGTATTAGAATTAGAACCAGCCAGGAACGCTGAAAAACCAAGGCATTTAGTTAAGATTCCAGAAAGGCCACAGTATAAGCACAGGTCTTCAGTAGTCCTTGAGAAACTTCTTTAGATGTGCCCCAACAAATTCTAAAAATCTCCACAAAGCATGAGTCTAACCATGAAAAAATTAACTGCTCTTTAGAACAAGGCTCAATCTCCTTTAAAGGAAGACAAAAGAAAACCTAAACTTGTAACAATGTAGCATCCATAATGTATAATATACAATAAAAAATGTTACAAAGAAGCAGGAAAATGTGACTAAAAAACAGGAGAAATAAATAGTCAAGAGAAACAGATCAAGAGATGACACAGATGCTGGACTTAGGATAAAAGGGCTATAAGCGTACTGTTAAAAATATATTAAAGACACTAAATGAATTTACAAATATTGGCAGTAAACAGAGGATTTCAGCACAGAAAAATTATTAAGAAGAACTAAATGGAATTCTAAATATGAAAAATACAATATCCTATATTCACTGAATGGGTTTAACAGCAGACTAAAGGAAAGCAATGAACTTGAAGACAGGTTAATGGAAATTAAAACACACAGAGGAGGGAAAGATTAAACAGACGAGCAGCAACAAAAAAAAGTCCATGTTAGACCATTTGTGAAGATATCAAGTGGTCTAACATACATGCAGGTGGAACACCAAGAAGTAGAAAAAAGACTGGGCCTAAAAAAAGAAAAGTTGAAAATTAATTGTTTAAAATGTTTCAAATTTAATAAAAAGACATCAAGCCAGAGATCCAAGAAAGTTAACAAATGTGAAGCAGGATAAACACAAATAAAACCAAATCTAGGATTATTCTAGTCAAATTGCTGAAAATCAAAGCCAAAGCTAAGGAAAAAAAAAATCTTAAAAGTAGTGAAACAAAAGGAGACACTTTACATTTAGGAGAACAAACATAAATATTATCACTGACTTCTTATCAGAAATAATGTAAATTAAAAGACAACAGAATAAAGATAGTACAGCAGACTACTATATCAGCTGGAATTCTGTATCCTACAAAAGTGTCCTTCAAGGATAAAGGCAAAACCAAAACATTTCTAGGAAACAGGATCTGTTTATTTTCAGATAAACAGCTGGGAGAATTTGTCACCAGCAGACCTGAATCATAGGAAATGTCAAAGAAATGCTTCAGCCCAAAGGCAAATGATACCAGATGAAAACTTACAACTACACAAAACAAAGAACAGCAAAAAAGTAAACATATGAATACTTTAAAAGGCTACTTTATTTCTCCCTTCTTAATGTCTTTATAAAACAACTAACTAGATACACGCAAGTCTCACTCCTGCCTGCCCATGTTTACGGCAGGATCTGCCTGTGCCCTGTGGAGGCTGTGTTGGTCCTACCCTGAGCAGCTGGCTAAAGAAGTAAAGACAAAGAAGATTTATTATGGCAACAGATAACAGAAAGCAGTAGAACATAAACACAGACCCCATGGGGGTGGAAAGTAGGAAACTGAGGTCACTCTCCCCCACTGGGTGCTGTGGTTTATATGATCAAAGACCAGAGGCAGAAGTGACTTGATAAAAGATAGCCATGAACATTTATGTTACTGCCCTGCACTGTCCATAGCGAAGGTTCACTGGATAAATTCAATACCTCAAGAGTGGACCCACAGTAACAACTATGAAAGGGAAGGGAGGATATAATCAAGAAACACAGATGTTTGAAACCATCTTTACTCAGGTCAGCAAAAAGAAGTAACTGACGTACATAACCGTGTCCAAATGTTTACTGTGGGCATCGCATTCACCAGCCTCTCCGTCTATTATCTAATGTCATGCTTCTGGCTTAAACAACAATAGGCTGTGAAAAGCATGCTGGATGTGGCTGGGTCACCAAGAGAAGAAGCACAACCTACCAAGATCTTAGGGCTGATCAAACAACTTTGCTTGAATTTTGTAAACACCTCTGTTCATGATCATAAGAAACAGAAGCTATGCTTGTCGGGTGCCGTTGGTCAAACATTTTATTCACATTTGTGTCCCACTTCAGAAGCATGGGAAAGACAGAGAATTTTGGAAAAACTCATTTACCTCTGGGACCACAAGTGGAGGGTGACAGGTGTATGGAGGCCATCCCAGTTGTGCATCCAACAGACATACCCAAGCGGGTGGCAGTGGTAAGCCTCTGCAATAACTTAGAAATATATGAATTATGATAACAAGCCAGTAGCAGAGTATGTGAGCACACACCTATAATTTGTTAGTAGCCATCAAAATGTACAGTGTGCGTATCTCTTGAACCCCTTCTTCTAGGAATCTTCCTGTAGAAATATTAGTGTAAGTATGCAGAATATAAGTGTATATGAGTGCTTGCTATAATAATACTTCCTCTGGCACTGAAACTATTTACACAAAACAGAAATGATCATTTGACAAGGGTACTACAGAGAGATTCCTGCATCCAATGGGAGACTACACTTGATAATCTCAAAGTTTCTTCCAATTATAAACTCTTAATTTGCTCATCTATAGAAAGAGTGGGGAGCAGCAGTAAAGGTAGCAGCAGCAGGGAAATCCACAATCCTAGAATCAGGTACTGTGAGCATGACAGCAACCAAGTCTGCAGACCCAGGACAGACACATTCAGGAGCAATGGCAGGAGCAGCTACGAAAGTGCAGGAGTAAACATACCTAGCATAGCCCTGGTGTGTGCTGTCACCGTGTCACCCTCTTCTCATACCCGCCTCTGGGATCCAGGAGGGACAGCAGATGGGTGTTAACATGTTCATGGGGGGTACTGAAAGCATATCCTTGGCAGGTACTTCCAGCATGTTGGTGAAGCTGTCAGTCTTTTCCCAAAGGGCAGCAGAAGTGTGATTGCAAAAGGAGAGACCACTGTAAAGCATGTTGCAGAAATAGTCAAAGGTTCTACAGAAGGACCTCTTGTCTCAAAATTGCAGAGTGAAGACTACATGATTTAATGGGATGGGAGTCAGAAAGACTCCTGGCCCAATGCTGAAGACTGTAAAGAAGGGAGAAAAGAAAAGAAAGCATTCACAACAGAAGGAATTCTCTTCACCGCAGGAGGGCTGAAAGTCACTGCAGGACACTGGAGGACAAGTCAATCCAAAAAACATCCTCCAACTGGTCCTTAGCTAGCCATGGAACTACTGGAGATGACAAGAAGAAAAAAGCCAGTGTAGCCCAGGGCCAACAGACACAGCTCTTCTAACAAAAGCACCAGCCGAAGACCTACCAATTGTCTCACAAATTGGGGAAAAGCTAATCTACAACTAGTCAGGTTCTTCAAGTGAGTCATCTGATGGGATAAGATCGTTCTTGAGGAAATTTTAAGTCAACCCTACCAGAAAATCAATGATTCCAACACATGGTAGAGGGGTGTACATTGTGTCTCAGACTGTTGGGGGAGCAATATGGAAGCCATCATGAAGACAAGAGATGTGAAAGGCTGAAGTCCCTGGTAATAAGACATCTTAGACCAAGGAGTCAGTAACCTTTGAGGCCTGTTAAATAGGAAACAAAGCAGGAAGCTGTAATAAAGACTAAGATTCAGAGACGTATCCCAAGAGAGCTAATTCCAGCTTTTCCTTACACAGTTTAAATTTCATAAAAATGAAATATTCTCTTCTGTTTGAATTTTTATATCCTGGAGCCTATTAGTAACTTCACAGTAGATTCTTTGATTTTTATCTCTGCTATAGCCTGAGACACCCTTCTTCAAGTACAGCCCTCACCTCACACTCATGCCCAGCAGAAATATTATTACCTTGCCTTATTTTCTTTCTGGCTTTTGTTTTCCAAATATATGGCTTTTAAAAAGTCACAGATTTCAGGGTAGGAAAAAAAATCACCTCTTCCTATTCTTCTTCCTGAAGGTTCCTGAACACAGATATTTAGCCCTATCCGTAGACCAAGCAAGGGAAAGACTCATGCCCCCTAAGAGGATATTCAGGGGAAAGATGGGGAATGGCAGTTGTTCAGCAGTTTTTGTTGGCAATCAGGCAAATCTATCATTTATACCTAACGATAACCCTTAGATATATAAACTGATTAAAGTCTTATATATGTTCTAGGAGACAAAAAAAAATGTTCACAACAAAATGATCTGTAATAACAAAGCACTATAAACAACCCCAGTTTCCACCAACAGGAACATGAATACATTTGAGTGTATATATACAGTGGGAAACTATACAACAATGAAAACAAAGAGCAGATATGGACATAATCATGGATGGATGTGACACAATGTTAAGTTTAAAAAAGGAAATCACAGAATATGTGAGATACAGTTACATTTATAGAACTGTTCAAGAATAAGACCAGTGTATTTTTGAGTAGGTATTTATTAATACTGTAGAAAAATACAAGGATAAATAAATACAAAATTCAGTTAGTGGTTATTTCGTGAGTGAGAAGAAGGAGATGCAATAAGGCAGATATATACAGGGCTTCAACAGTGTTGGGACTTGCTCTTTTTTAAGCAAGGTGACAGGTACACAGAAGTTTATGTTTGTATTATTTCACATTTTAACATCTCTGACATCAGCATGGTCTTAACATTTTAGCCAGCCAGATGGCAGCTGGGATATAGTTGTCATTGCCTTAGAAATTCTTCAGCCAATTTCTTTTACTTATGTTTTCCTCTCTTGTTTTCTTAACAGTGATATATGTCAAAACTCTGTTTGAAATACCTATTTTAATCAATGCAAAATCAAATTGCTAAGTGGCAAAAATGACTATTTAAAGCAAAAATAATAAAAATGTTTTGTAGGGGTTAATACATTTGTGGAAATAAAAGATACAACAATAGCACAGATGATGTGATGGGTAAAAAAATGTATATCATTGTGTGGCTTGTACATCGCACTTGAAGTAGTATCATGCTAATTCAAAGTAGACTAAAATAAGTTAATAAATCATAGTACAAACCCCCAAGAGTCAGGATTAATATGGCAGAGTAGGAAGAATCTGAGCTCACCTCTCCCCACACACCCCTCCCCCAATCACATCAAAACTACAACTACATATAGAGCAACTCTCATAGTAAACGACTAGATCTTCAATGAATAGATCTTCAACCAAGGCTGTAAAAAAAGAACCACATGGAAGCTGGTAGGAGGGGAAGTGAAGCCATCTAGTTGAGATGCACACCCCTAGTAGGTCACCCAGAAGAGGACAGGATATCACAGGCACAGGGATCCTCCCTGGGGAGCGAGGAATTCAAGCCATATATAGGCACCCCAGCCCATGGGTCTGACACAGGGAAGACAAGCCTCCTTAGCTGGCTTGAAAAGCAGCAGAGGTTACCAGAGGGCTGTGAGAAACCGAGACTCTGCTACTGAAGAGCATAAGTAAAGACTTACTCCTAGTCCCAGTGCAGAGGCAACAGACTGAAAACTGCTTGCTGCTCTGGCTGGCCTGCCAGGACTTCCCCAGTGTGCCCCCAGCCTGAATCAGGCTCCTGCTCCAGCCTCTCCTGCTCTAGCACTGCTCCCCACTAAGGAGAAGACTGCCACTAGAAATGCACGTGTGCACATGCATTCTCCAGGGAAGGAGTGGGAGCAGAGACCACCACAGCCAGCACACACATGCACACACTTGGATTGAAGCAGAGCCAGCTTAGTAGTGTGGCTCCTCCAACCTCCCAGGCCCTGACCCCACCTCTAACTGAGGCGCACGTGCACTGGGGAAAACACAAAACCAGCTTAGAGGTATAACCACTAGTCCCAAGCCTTTGGGCCCCAGTCATACCTCCAACCAAGGTAGAGACCGCCATAATGCCTCGGAGAATCCCAGCTCCCTCAGGGTTCCTGCTCCCAGCCACTCAGACCCCAGCCCCGCCCTTGAGCCAAGGAGAAGCCCCAGCTTGCACCTGGCTCTGGCTCTAGCCCCACCAATCCCAGCCCTATCTCCCACCAAGGCAGCAGCTGCAAGCTCACACTGGGAGAAGACATGGCCCATGTTCATTTGAAATCCAGCTCTCTCTCTAAAGCCACTGGACACTAACTGACTGCACAGGGACACTCCCACACAAGGACATGCCCACAAGACTGCGATAGGAAACTGTTTCACTTAATATCAGAGACAAAGAGAGAAAGTTAAACAAAATGAGAAGATAGAGGTATATGTTTCAAATGAAAGAACAAGATAAAATACCAGAAAAAAATAAATAAAACAGAGGCAAATAATTAACATGATAAAGAGTTCAAAAAAAATAATAAAAATACTACCTAGACTCAGTAAAGAATAGATGAACACAGTGAGGACTATCAACAAAGAATTAAAAATATGAAAAGAAACAGTTAGAACTGAAGAATACAGTAACCAGAATGAAAACCACACTACAAGGAATTAACAGCAGGTTAGGTGATACAGAAGAACACATAAGCAGTCTGGAAAATTGAATAGTGGAAATTATCAACTCAGAACAAAAGATAAACAAACTAAATGAGGACAGCTTAAGGGACCTCCAGGACAATATCAAGTATACTAATATTCACATTATAGGGGTTCCAGAAGGAGAAGAGAGAGAGATACTGGATGAAAATATATTTGCTAAAATTATGACTAAAACTTCCCTAACCTGAAGAAGGAAATAGACATCCAGGTCCAGTAAGCACAGAGAGTTTCAAACAAGATGAACCCAAAGAGGACAACACAAAGACATGCCATAATTAAAATGGCAAAAGTTAAAGATAAAGAGAGAATTTTAAAAGTAGCAAGAGAAAAAGAAATGGTCACATACAATGGAACTCCCATAAGGATATCAGCTGATTTTTCAGCAGAAACTTTGCAGGCCAGAAGAGATATTTAAAGTGCTAAAAGTGGCATGATATATTTAAAGTGCTAAAAGGAAAAGAACCTACAACCTAGGATACTCTACCCAGCAAGGTTATCATTCAAAATTGAAGGAGAGATAAAGAATTCCCCAGACAAGCCAAAATTAAAAGAGTTCATCACCATGAAACCAACCTTATAAGAAAAGTTAAAGGGTCTTCTTTAAGTGAAAAAGAAAAGGATGTAACATGAAATAAGAAAATATGGGAAGGAAAAAAATCTCACTGGCAAAGGAAATACATAGCAAAGGCAGTGGATCAACAACCTAAAAATGTATGACGGCTAAAAGACAAAAATTGTAAAATCAAGTATAACTATAATAAACAGTTAAGGGATAGGCATGAAAATATGACATCAAAAACAAAATGTGGAAGGAAAGTAAAAAAATGTAGATTTTTTTAGCATATGTCTGAATTTAAATGACTACCAGTTTAAAACAACTAGATATAGTTATTGGTCAACATATATGTCCTGTGGTAATTATAAATCAAAAACCTACAATAGATAGTTAAAGAGAAAGGAACCCAAATATAACACTAAAGAAAATCATCAAACAGGGAAGAGACTACAAGAAGAAGAAACGAGCAGAGAAGAACTACAAAAACAACCAGAAAACAAGTAACAAAATAGCAATGAGAACATATCTAACAACAATTACTTTAAATGTCAGTGGACTAAAAGTGCCATCAAAAGACACAGGGTGGCTGACTGGATTAAAAAAGACCCATCTATATGTTTCCTACAAGAGATTCACTTCAGAGCTAAAGACAGAAAATGAAGGGATGGAAAGAGATATTCTATGCAAATGGAAACAAAAAGAAAGCTGGGGTAGCAATACTCATCACACAAAGTAGACTTTAAAACAAAGTCTATAATAAAAGACAAAAAAAGACATTATATAATGATAAGGTCATCAATATAAGAATTGGATACAACATTTGTAAACATATATGCACCTCATATAGGAGCCCTTAAATATATAAAGCAAATATTAACAGGCATAAAAGAAGAAATTCAGAGTAATATAATAGTATCAGGGGACTTTAACACACACCCCCTTACATCAATGGACAGATTATGCAGACAGAAAATCAGTAAGACAACAGTGGCCTTAAATGACACATTAGACCAGATGGACCTAACAGATATCTACAAGACATTCCATCCAAAAACAGTACAATACACATTCTTTTCAAGTGCACACGGAATGGTCTCCAAGATAGACCACATGATAGGCCAAAAACCACATTTCAATAAATATAAGAAGGCTGAAATTATATCAAGCACTTTTTCCAACCACAACAGTTCAAACCTAGAAATCAATTATAGGAAGAAAAATGGAAAAAACACAAGCACATGGAGACTGAACAACCTGCTACCAAAAAACCTATGGGTCAACAAAGAAATCAAAGAAGAAATGAGAAATTACATTGAGACAAAGGAAAATAAAAACACAACTTTCCAAAATCTATGAGATGGAGCAAAACCAGTTTTAAGAGGGAAGTTACAGCAATACATACCTACCTCAAGAAATAAAAAAACCCACAAATAAACAACCTAATTTAAAATCTAAATGAATTAGGGAATGAAGAACAAACAAAGCCCAAAGTCAGCGGAAGGAAGAAATAATACAGATCAGAGCAGAAATAAAATACAGACCAAAAAACACTACAGTAAGTCCCCTGGATATGAACCTTCAAGTTGCGAACTTTCAAAGATGCAAACATGCCCCTGTATGTCAGCTGTTGTACTGTACTACTGTACTTTTCAAGGTACTGTACTGTAGGATTAAAAACATTTTCTTTGTTTTTTGTGTTTGTTTGCTTTTTTATTTGTGTGAAAAGTATTATAAACCGATTACAGAACAGTACTATATAGCCATTTGTGTTAGTTGGGTACCTATGCTAACTTTGTTGGACTTATGAACAGCTTGGACTTACGAACGCACTCTCAGAATGGAACTCATTTGTGATTCAATGCTGAATCACATAGAAACAGATAATCTGAACAAAAAAATTACTAGTATTAAATTGAATTAGTAATCATAAAACTGTTAACAAATAAAAGTCCAGGACTGGCTTCACAGAGGAATTCCACCAAATATTTAAAGAAGAGTTAATACTTATTTTCTCAAACTATTCCAAAATATTGAAGAGGAGGGAACAATCCCAAATTCATTCTATGAGGCAAGCATTACCCTGATACCAAAGCCAGATAATGACACAGAAAAAAAAAAAATTAACATATAACAAAGGCCATTTATGTCAAACCCACAGGTAATACCATACTCAATGGTGAAAAGCTGAAAGCTTCTCTTCTAAGATCAGGAATATGACAAGGATGCCCACTCTCACCATTTCCATTTAACATAGTATAGGAAGTCCTAGTCACAGCAATCAGACAAGAAAAAGAAATAAAAGACATCCAAACTGGAAGGGAAGAAGTAAAACTGTCACTATTTGCAGATAACATTATACTATATATAGAAAACCCTAAAGACTCCGCCATAAAACCACTAGAACTAATAAATGAATTCATTAAAGTTGCAGGATACAAGATTAATATATAGTTGCCTTTCTATACACTAGTGATAAACTTTCAGGAAGAGAAAAAAAGAAAACAGTCCCATTTACCAAGGAGGTAAAAGACCTATACAATGAAAACTATGTAACATTGATGAAGGAAATTTAAGACAATACAAATAAATAAGATATCCTGTGTTCATGGATTGGAAGAATTGATATTGTTAAAATGTCCATACTACCCAAAGCAATCTACACATTTAATGCAATCCTTATCCAAAAACCCACAACATTTTTCACAGAATTAGAACAAATAATCCTTGAATGGAATCACAAAATACCCCAAATAGCAATCTCAAAAAAAAAAAAGAACAAAACAGGAGGTATCACACTCCCCAACTAGACTATACAACTAAGCTGGAGTAATCAAACAGTATGGTACTGGCACAAAAACAGACATATAAATCAACAGTACAGAATCAAGAGCCAGAAATAAATCCACACACATATGGCCAATTAATCTACAGCAAAGTAGGCAAGAATATACAATGGAGAAAAGACAGTATCTTCAATGAATGGTGTTGGGAAAACTGGACAGCTACATTAAAAGAATGAAATTGAAATATTTTCTCACACCATATACAAAAATAAACTCAAAATGTAATAAAGACATAAATATAAGACCTGAAACCATAAAACTTCTACAAGAAAACATAGGGAGTACCCTCTCTGACATAATACTTGGCAATATTTTTTGGATCTCCCTCCTCAGGAAAGGTAAACAAATGCAAAAATAAACAAATGGAACTACATCAAACTAAAAAGCTTTTGCACAGCAAAGGGAACTATCAACAAAATGAAAAGGAAACCTACGAGTGGGAGAAGATATTTTCAAATGACATGTCTGATACGGGGTTAATATCCAAAATATACAAAGAACTAATATAACTAAATGTGAAAAAAACCAAACAACACAATTACAAAATGGACAGTGGATCTGAATAGGCATTTTTCCAAAGAAGAAACATATATGGGCAACAGACATATGAAAAGATGTTCAATATTACTAATCATCAAGGAAATGCAAATCAAAACCACAATGAGATACCATCTATACCCGTCAGAATGGCCGTCATCAAAAAGACAAGAAGTAATAAGTGTTGGCAAGGAAGTGGAGAAAAGGGAATGCTAGTATACCACTGGTGGGAATGTAAATTGGTACAGTTACTATGAAAAACACTATGGCATTTCCTCAAAAAATTAAAAGTAGAACTATCATAAAATCCAGCAATTCCACTTCTGTGTATATACCTGTAGAAAACAAAAACACTATTCAAAAAGATATATGGACCTCAATGTTTACTGCAGCATTATTTACAATACCCAAGATACGGAAGCAACCTGAGGGTCCACCACAGTTTAGTGGAAAAAGACATCACACACACACACACACACACACACACACACACACACACTCACACAATGGAGTATTGCTCAGTCATTAAAAATAACCCTAAAATTTTGCCACGGACCTGGAAGATATTATGCTTAGTGAAATAAGTCAGACAAAGAAATACAAATACTATATATCTTCACTTATATGTGGAATCTAAAACATAGAATGACCAAATATAATAAAACAGAATCAGACTCAAAGATGATGAGAAGAAACCAGTAGTTACCAGCAGGGAGAGAGATTAAGGGAGGGGCAAGATAAGGGAAGGGGATTAAGAGGTACAAACTACTAGGTATAAAATAAATAAAATACAAGAATGTAATGTACAGCACAGGGATTATAGCCAGTATGTTAAGTGGAGTATAATCTATAAAAATATCAAACCACAAGGTTGTATAGATGAAACTAATATAATATTGTAAGTTGACTATACTTCAAAAAAAAACCCCAAACCATCATTTAAAAAAAATCAAACTGCTACACCAAAATGGCAATGGAAGAGACACAACTGAATAAAAACACTTAATGAAGATCAGGCAGAAAGGGACAAATAAGGGGAAAATAAAAAGAAAACAAATAGGAAAATTGTAAAGTTAATACTAATGATATCAAGTATTATATTGAAATTAAATGGATTTAACAGTCCAATTAAAAGGCATAGATTGTCATATTGCATAAAAATGCAAGACTGACTGTATGGTATCTAGAAGAAATATCCTGAATGTAAATACACCGATAAATTAAAAGTAAAAATATGAGAAAAGATAAACCACAAAACCAGGTTAGGTACAGAAAGCTGATGGGCCTATATTAATACCAGACCTCCCTCCCCTCAAAAAAATCACAAAATACCAGAATAGACACAAGGTATAACAGCAAATATGAATATCTTAATATTTGGTAAAGACATTCAATTGGTAATTATAAATCTTTCCATGAAGACAATGCAGATACAATTTACTTCCCTGTTGACTCTATCAAACATTTAAAGAAGAAACAATGTCAGTCTTACAAAAACTCTTTTAGAAAATAGAGAAAAAAGAGAAAACACTTTTCAACCCATTTTATGAGGTCAATATTGCCCTGATACAAAAACCAGACAGAGATATCACCCACAAAAAACACAACCAAATATATACTTATGATTCATGAATAAAAAATATAGCTGAAATATTTCAAGGTAAGACAGCTATTTCAATTATAAACTTAATTAACACTAACATTCTCCATTCATACACCAGTACACACAAAAACCCAGACCCTGGGATATTCTCCCAAGCATATTAACTTAATCTTTGGAAATAAAATTTCTACCAACTCTTATTAGTATGTTAACTTTTAGGCGTATGAAGACAGACCAGATGTTCTAGTTTACTTTTTCTTGTGGGAGCATCAGTCAAGTTCTGGATATGATTACATAAAATTACAGAAATAAATTGGCTCTTGGTTGTGGAAGGCAAGGGTAAATAATGGGACTGGAGTGTTGGTGTGTTCATGGTATGTGTGTGCATGTGTGTGTGTGTTAGTGTAAGTGTTTGAAAACAAGATTTAACAAACACATTTGCAGCTGGCTGAAGTAATTTCCAAAATACAGAAAACTAGTAGAATCGGAAATAACCTTGATCAATTCTCTGTCTTAAAAATGATTTGCTTTCTAATAAATTAAAGTAATAACTTTTCATCTTAGATAAAAGTACAGAAAGGAACAAAGAAAAAACACTGAAACAACTGTAATCCCACCATCAAGAGAAAGTTCATTAATATTTTTTAAATTCCCTATAGTCTTTTTAATACATCAGTAAACTTTATTTAACCAATCCCAAATTGCTAGACACTTGGGATATTTACAATGTTTTTCATAATCATAAAAATGATTATGGAACACGTTTATGTTATAAATTGTCCAAGATCATATGACAGGACTAAACTAAATTGTTTCAGACCAGTTATGAAGATCCAGTAGTGCTAGACATAAAAGACTCTTAATCCAATATACAATTTGCCTTTCTGATTCTTCTCACATGCCTAAATGGTAAACAATGGCAGTGGTATCATTTTGCATTGCAAAGGCAGGAACATGCAAATGCGTTGAAAATTAGGAGTGCAAGGGACTCAATGCTATTTTCAGGAAGGTAAACACTTTCCCAGAAATATCTGACTTAGGAGAGTCAACTGGACCTCTAAATTAAAAAGGCTTATGAGCACACTGATATGGATGGACTCAATAAGCAAAGTTGTTTCTGTAAGATGGCCATGTATGTGCAGCCATAGGAGCTGGAACATGTGATTAAGTAAATCGCACATACTTATTCAGCTTGAATATAAATGTTCCTTGTCGTGATCAAATTAACTAGCTGTCTTGCATTGTACTACAACGACACTGATGACGTTTCCAGGTGTTGGGTTGGGCTTTGAGCAATTACCATTTCTTGTTCTAAGTCTCAACTGAAAGTGAGGCACAGAATCCATTTTGAGGGCTTGCCTAAATTACTTCCTGATAACACATAAGATGTTAAAGTGGATAATCTGCTAGTGTTTTATTTAGCTGTAGCTTCCTGCCAAGTATTTTCCTAAGCAGGATGATGAAAAGTCAGCTCAATTCAGTGGAAAAGAAGCCTAGAATTTGGAGTCTGACCTGAATAAAAATCCCCCACTTACTACTGTGTGAAATATGGCAAGTTACTTAGTCTCTATCTAGTCTAGCTCATGTGTAATATAGGAAAAATAAGATCAGGTCTATACCCACCATCAACACAATTGGTCAAGCTGAAGTCTCCTATTAGGGAGGAAAAAAAAAGTTAATTCTTCTCTGTATGTTATAGAGATGCCCCCTTCTTCCTCAGAGACAGGAAAGAAGTAAATTCACCAAAGCCCAAGTGTTCACACTGTTTCAAGTTATAAAATTGAAAAAATAGGTTAGAATATAGCATTTCTGGCCCATGACTATCTGTAAAATGGACAACATTCTCTGCTAAGATTCTTCTGAGAAAAGTATTTATTGGACTTGAGCATTTTTCCTGTAGATTTTATCTAGAGAAAACGGTTTTACTGTATTCTAATTTTTGGAGGCGATTACTCCCAAATCTAACCCATCCTGTGGCATATTCCCCCCAAATCTAACCCCACACTCAATGATAATAAGAAAATTATTTTCTAGAATAAGGGCTAAGCTTCAATCTCTCTTACTGAGGGCACACTTTTTTTAATTTTCAAGGAATCCACGAAAGTCTGTATTTTTAATTTTGTTCTTCCTGTTCTTTGAGCTGTCTAAAAAGAGCAATCATAAAGATACTTTGAGGACAAGAAAATTATAGGTTTAAAGCACATACAGCTGAATTTACTATTAAAACTGACTAATTCTACGTAGTCTCTGCACATTCTTCTAACTTACTCCTATTTTAATGGCAATTTTCTTGTTCTTAAGTAATTGTGTAGGTCTGTTCTCTCCCTCCAGATGAATTCGCCTGGATACGGATGACTAATAATGCAGACAGGCAACTGGAGATGGAGAACTTATTCACATCCCCAGTTCCTATTACTTAGATATATGAAACATATGTGCTTTATAGATCAAGACACTCAAAACTGTCTAAAGTGGTGAATTTAGACCCAGATTCAAAAGGATGCCAAAATAAGGCAATAACATTAACATGGAGAATATTTTCCCCCCAAATTTCTTAAGAGGCAATGTTTTAAAAAAATATCTAAATTTTTTATTTCAGGAGATATTAAGAATTAGGTCTTGCTTCCCTAGAAAAATTTATACTTTCTGTATATGTATCTTAATGACTACAATTCCACTGTTGGGGGAAAAAAAAAAAGTTTGAATTTCCAAGTTACCAGCTGTAGAACCATGAGACAATTAATCTCTTTTTGACTTAGTTTCTGCATCTGTAAAATGCACATAATAATTTTATCAACTTTATATAGTTGAGAGTCAATGTGTAATTGTGAATAAAATACTTAGTATATAGAGTCTGATATAGAGTAGGCATTCTCTAAGCTAATAAATAAGGTTAATAATAATCATAAGGTTAGCTTTTATTACAGTTATGAAGCCCACCCAGCTGATTTAATAATATACGCAGAACATGACACCAGGAGGGCTCCTCAGTGCCTGCAGAGAGTCACGGCCTTTGAGTGATTGTACAATTACAGCCCAGTCCCTGAATACAATAAATTGGAGAGTTTAACAATAAATATGGACACGACCTTTTGATTGAAATAAAACATTTTCCCAATGTTTTCAGAAGAACGATTTGTTTCTTTTTAAAAATTTCCATAGTGAAAAAAATTTTAAGTATATCATTTCCCTGAATGTGTAACTAACATAGAATAACCTTTCAGAAAAGCTGAAATATCTGAGGGTGTGACTACAGGGCTAGTTTTTTAAGAAGGTTTTTATCAGTCTAATCATCATCTAACTCTTTTGCAATTAAAACAAGCAATGTGATTTTTTTCAAATTATGTCAAAGGAGAAGTAAAAATGAGCTTTGTCCATTCTTTTTTGCACACGCACACACACACACACACACACACACACAAATATGAATACCATATGCCCTTCATGCCATCACTTTGTGAAAGCTGATATATGTTTTCATACCCCACTTTTCCATAATGTCTCCTGGGAAGATACTACTTGATGAAAAATTAAGCTAAATCACTTTCTTTTTTCAAAGTACAGAGATGAGAGTGACAATAAACCCACTGTACATCTCTAGCTTGCATAATTCGCTCTTAAACTGTCACTTTAATTATTCTTGAATGGCAAGATTGCCTCCAGGCAGATTTCACAGAGATTTTAAATGATCTATTTTATAAAATATTATTATGGACACCAGAAAAATACTGATAATAAAAAGATGAACCTAAAGTTTAAAAAAAAAACATGAAGTACATTTATTTAAGGACAGGTAAACTTTTAAAACTAGACCTTGACATTTCTGTGTAGACTACATGCTTGAAATTTGGAAGCAAGTGGTTTTCCCAGTGCTTTCCTGAATCTTTGACATGGGGAGGGGGTGAGGCTATTTTGCTAGAGACTTTGAAGATAGTGAATGATGAGTAATTTTGTCTTAGGACTTTGAATGCTGTACAAATAAACAAGCTAGACCTAGACTCAGAGACATCCTTTAGGGGAATTTAAAAAGAAAACTGCAATGTGTTATAATTTTTATTCTGCTCAAAACCAGCACTCATATGACAGCTACTATTTATTGAATCTCTAATATGAACCACAAGTGAATTAATTTAAAATAATTCTTGCATATAATGTTCATAGCAATGACACCAAAAAAACCCCCATTATTGGTGACACTTTATGGTTTGGAGAGATTAGGCAACATCCCAAGGTGTTTAATTTATTGTTGAATTTATGATATTTGAACCCATGTCTACCCCAAAGCCCATGGCTTTTACCACACAAGGTGGTAGAGATAGCAATGATCTTTTACTCTTCTGGGAAGAGCAAGGGAGAGAGGAAAGGAACAAATATTTACTGAGCATTTTTTTTAATGTGATCAATAGGTACTAGCTGGTATCGTACTTACCCTGGATCTTTTACATCATACTGCTTCAATGAAACTAATGTATATGGAAGTGCTAGAAATAGACCTGCAAACTTTGAAGTACGTCTTCCAGCTCTCTGGATATTACGTATTTAATTTAGACCTCCAGCTTGATATTTTTAAAGCCATCTGAATTCCAAATTAACTCTTCTTCCTGGCCTCTGCCCGTGGAAGTTTCCTGAAGTAGCCTTTCCTCTCCTCATATTTTACAGTTCTGGCCGTATCTCACTCTGCACAATGCAACCTCTTTTTCAACTGTCAAAGTTTAAATGTCTTTGCCCAGATAACAGTAGTTTGTTTTTCTTGGGTGAAAGCACTGTCTAAAGTAGGCATTGGACTATCTAAATCAACGTATAATAGAACAGGCAGAATGTCCTTTAGGCCTATAGAAAGAGTAATTCTAGCATACTTTGGTAAACATTATAGGCTTAGTCACTGAGTAACTATTCTATCTTCTTTATCCCTCATCTCTCTACATTATGGAAGCTAGAATATCTAAAAACAATTAAGTAACAAAAACAAAACCTATTTTTCCAGGTTTTCTGTAAAGGTAGCTAAGTGGCTCATTTCTGGCCAATGAGTTTAAAGCAAAAATCTTCTGGCTCCACCTTATTTTTATCCTTTTTTTTTTCTCCCTATTTGTATTTACTGTGATAGAGCAATAGTAGTCATGTTGAGACCATTAGGCAGTGAATATGGGGGAAAGGACAAGATTACTGTGAAGGTACAGTCTTTGACATTTGTGAGTTTCTAAAGAATGTGAGGAACCATATACCTTCAAATTTGTTGTATGTAATAAAACGTACTTGGATTTTCTGACCTTGATGCAGAATACTTTATTAAATTTACTCTAAAGAAAGGTCATCAGCAAAACAAACAAAAAACAAGACAAAACAAACAAAAACACAACAAACTAACAATCCCATGGCTCAAAAGACAATGGTCATTAGCATGCATTGACTGTGTTCAAAATACCTAATTTACCAGACAGAGTCAACTGTGAAGCAGCTCTTTCTATGCAATAGCGATATGTCATTATTTTATCCAGGTACTTAGGTAAGATGCCTTCCCCCAATATTTCTGCCCCTCTGGTTCTGAGTTCTTCCTCACCAAATACCCCTATTCATGTTTTACCCTCCCAGCTATCTTACACATGGGATGGGTGTTTTCTGAATAGGAAAAAAAAGTATTCTACCCCCTAGACAGAAGGATATCCCCATTAGAGATAAATTATACATCCTGACCAATGTATCAGAGAATTAGGTAGGGTTACTAATACAGTGAACTTTATATAACAATGCAAATATCAGTGGCCTACAACAAGGAAGGTTTATTTCTTGCTTATTTCAGAATTGGGCAGCTCTCCCAGGTGACTTTTCTCTAAGCAATGACTGAAGGATTCCTTTTCCAGTTACCTTGTGGCCCTGCCAGATCCAAGGCCCTCTCTAGAGTCATCCTCTGGATGCCCTCCACTGGCCTAGCCAATATGTTAAGATACAGCATGGAAGGTTGCATGTGACGTTTTATGAGCCAGTACCGGGGATAACAGCTATCACTTACCTCCAGATAACACTGATCGGAAACCAACCACATGGGACCAAACTAATTACAAGGGAGTCTTGGTAAATAGTCTTCCTGTGTGCCCAGGGAGAGAAGAGAAGACTGTTAAGCACGTATGTAACCTCTGCCGCAACCTGTCTCGTGTGAATTAAACAAGGATGATTCTGTCCCTGGAGATTCATTTGCTGTGAGTGAACCAATAAAGTCTAGTTTCAAACTATGCAGTGATGAATACAAGACTTGTTATATGGAGATTCAATTGAGAAACCCTGCCTGTGGCCATTCAGCAATGTACAAAACCAAGATGCTACAAATATCAGAAACTGAAGCCCTGGTCTTCTGATGCCAAAATTCATGCTCCTAGGGTATCGACTGAATTTCAAATATTTATTTTTGTTTATGAAAATAAATTGTCTTAAATTTTTGTCATTCTGTTTTCAAAAAAATAAAGAGAAAATGAAAGGTTAACAAAGTATCTCTTTGGAGATCTGTTGCAAATTAAACCTGACACAAGAAAAATGAGGGATGATTTTACCTTGATGGTGAATGAAAAAGTGACTTATCTTTTAGCAAATGCATCAAACGGCTCACACACATAGAAATGATAATGGGTTGCCTAAAAATAATAGCAACTACAAAACTCTCAGCACTTTTTATGCGCTATATCCTGTGCTGTTCTTTATTTTCTTTATGACCAGTCTCCTTATGACATGGAAAAGTGTTTATCTTTATCCTCTGCTTTCATATAAAAGGAAGCTAAAAGTCCAAAAGTCAAAGCAACACAATAAATTGTCTATAATTAGCTGAATGACCTGATGTACAAAGTCACAATTCACAGAAGTGAACTCAAGCTTCTCTCAAAGCAACAATTATATTTAAATTTTAATTTATCAACTACATGGAATAGAAATGAGGTTGGAAAAAAATAGTCTGGAAGCCATATTCATGAGTAAGCCAATCAAAGAACTGGTTAATTCCCGATTTTAAGTTGCATTTATTATTATAAACCAGGCGATAGATAATATTCATTAAAATATTTATTGTTGGTATTTACTGAGCTCTTAGCATGTACCAGGGACTGTCAAATAACATATATGCATTTTAAAATTACATTGGTCAGCTGTTACCACAATGTTGTTGTATAATAAGCAGCACTAAAACTCACTGACTTACAACAAGCATTTAACTCTGACTTACAGACTTGGGAGTTGGCAGCCACTCAGCAGGGATAAGCTGTATTTTATGTTCTAGGCTCAAGGCTGAAGATTGGGTTTAGGTCTGCTCTATATAACTCTCATTTTACTTGGACCGAAAGCTACCTGGACCATGTTTTCCTTAAGGTGAACAGCAAAAATGCAAGAGAGTAAGTGGCAAAGCATCATGTCTGTTAAGGTCTTTGCCCAGAAGAGACCACATTCCAACATGCAGGGCACAGGGAGGGCTCTGTGAAACTGCAAACATAACTCAGCCTACCAGATAAAGTAATCCTGAAATCCTGATAACAACCCTTTTAGGAAGATCCTTGGTAAAAATAAGTAACTTTTTTAAGGTCACAGAGTTAGGAAGTAGCAGAGTCATGTTTTAAACTCAGGTTCATGTAACTCCAGCCTAAGCTCTAAACTACTATACTGTCAAGTTGATAGCGTTCTTGACTCAAGGATTTATATCAGTTCATACTCAACTTCAGGTCACAGGCCACAAAATACTATCATGCTATATACCATTTACTATATATATATATTTTTATATACATATTTATATACACACAATATATATTTTATATACATATATAAATAAAATAGTCTAAGAATTAATTTGACCAGTCAGGTATGCCAAAAAGCAGAAGTCTATCAAATATCTGGCTTGATGTTATAACTCTCTAAAATCCTTCATTTCAAATGAACTGAACCCTTTGCATCTCCATGAACAAAATGGTAGTTTAAAGAATTTAATTTGACCAAAAACTTTGCTGTAGGCATTTTAAAAAACGAATTTACTTTTATAAAATTCTATAGATGTTGTAGACTTTTCATGGATTATGAAAATTTAGAACTTAATTTTAATTTGCAAAAAAATCCTAAATTCTTGATTTATCCACTTTAAGAGGCTTTGTTTTCAGATAAAACAATTTTGGAAAAGAGTTAAGAGAAAGTTACAAAAGCATACATTCGTTCACATATAGGTTGAGCTGTCCTCTGTAGGAGATAAAGTCATCTTACTTTGTCTGAGATAAGTTTTTTTTAATAAAAATAAATGTAAATGTCTGTTTCCTAATTCAATTTATGAAAATTTTGTAGATATTTTTGTTTTTTAGTTTGGAGAAGACTTCAAAGAACTTTAGTAGCCAGAATGTGAAGCAGTAGGATCACATCCAGCAGTTAGAATCAGGACTTTGAACTTCTTCAAAGGAAAGAGGTTCTTACTGGGCTTTCACTTATTTTTTACAAAGTAGCTCCATTTGATAAGTTTCTATTCAAGTTCAAATATTCAATAGTAGAATTATATGAGGAGATCTATTAAGCAGGGGTCCCCAACCCCCGTAACAGTCCATGGTCTGTTAGGAACCAGGCCACACAGCAGGAGGTGAGCGAAGCTTCATCTGCCGCTCCCCATTGCTCGCATTAGTGCCTGAACCATCCCAGCCCTCTCCCACCTCCAACGATGGAAAAACTGTCTTCCATGAAACGGGTCCCTGGGGCCAAAAAGGTTGGGGACTGCTGCTATAAAGGAATATGTTGGAGCCTTTCTGAGAGAATTATTACTTAGGGTAACAAAGTATTACTACCTGTATTATTATAATTAGTAGTAGTACAATTATAATTTCATCCTAGTAATGCTATACTTTCAAATCATTGAGATTTAAATTTGAGAAAAAATAAAGTATCTCATATTCGAAGGCATTACAATAGAGTAGGGCCTAATTCAGTATGCCTTAAAAGGAGAAAACTTGGCAAAACATGACTAAAATAGAGACAAGAGAATTCATGAGGATCCAGCCAGGACACCAGAGGGGATTGTAGTAATAAAATTCAACAAGAGACCCAGGTAAGACCCAAACTGAGAATATAGAGATTAAATCTAAAACAAGACAAACTAAATTTCATATGATCTTCTAGATCTAGGATCGGAGAAATCCCATTTTCTCTGTATTTTGGAGAACATGAGGACAAATGTTAAAAATATAATCTGCAGTTACATAATAGGATGTAGGACTGAAATTTTCAGGTAATTTAATATATCAAAGAAATTGTCCAGAAAGGTCAGATGCCTAGGCTTGAGAGTAGCAACTTTAGGTATACTAGTTTTTAACTTGACTGTGAATGAATCTTTGTTTTCTGGATGAGTAATTTACTGAGATAGTAGCAGACATAGCTTTGAAATATCACAAATTCAGGACTTAAAGGTAAAGAGGAAATGTGGACAACAATAAAGTTTAAAATATAGAGATTTACTGAAGGCAAAGATTATGATTTTCTTAATATAATAATGATATAATTTATAATACTAATGCTAGTTTTCAAAATGTTTCTGATGATGTACTCTATTACTAAAAACTATTAGCACTGCGAAGTCTATGTTGAGATATACAGATGCATGCATACATGCATGTACACACACTGATTTTGATTATGCATATACATGCATACATGTGTATATACATACACATCTATTTCTGCATTAATATGTAGTTCATTTCAAGACATACTCCAAAGTAGAAATTCAGAAATGACAGAATATAAATAGAAATATTTTCCACTCAGATCTTAGTGAGTAGCTTTTTTAAAAAATGTCTTCTATTGTGGTAGAAGTCACATAATATAAAGCACACTATTTAACCATATCTAACTGTACAGTTCAGTGGCACTACATACATTCACACTGTGGTGTAACTCTTTGGAATCAAACAGTATTTGTCTGCACCTAATATATACTGGAATGCATTTTTAAGGTTAACTTAATGTATGTCCTGCAAACCAGGGGTCCCCAACCCCTGGGCCGTACACCGGTACCAGTCCGTAGCCTGTTAGGAACTGGGCCGCACAGCAGGAGGTGAGTGGAGGATGAGGGAGGGAAGCTTCATCGGCCACTCCCCATCGCTTGCTTGCGTTACTGCCTGCACCATACCCAACCCCACCCCCACTCTGTGGAAAAACTGTCTTCCACGAACAGGTATCTGGCCCTGGTGCTGAAAAGGTTGGGGACCGCTTCTGCAAACAGATATCTCCTTTTTTTTCACCCTCTGTGCTATACAGTAGCTTTTTACATACTGTGTGATATATACATTCCACTTCAGAGGTCAGAAATAAATGTAACTTATGAGCATACTTTTGAAATACTGAGTGGGGGTATGCGCAGCCCAAATATATGGGGAAGGATAAATTTGCTTCCAACATGTGTCTTCTTGATTTAGTAAACTGAGGTCACATAGCAGCATACTGTAACAGACCAAAGTAAAGCTGCTTATTTTGCCTGAACACCCAACAAAGAAAATATTCCATCAACTCCCATTTGTGGCACTTGAAAATATGGCATTTAATTTCCTTTATTAAAGAATTATAATTTTATTTGAAATATGATATAGATCATTATAAAAGACTAAGCTATATATGGGAGTACAACAAAGAAATTAAAAATTAATCTCCAAATTACACTACCCAGAAAAAAATTATTAATGTCTGACAACACGTTTCTGAGCATTAATGGAGATAGAAAGATGGATGATGCCATAGATCATCTGTGGCATGAATGGGAGGGCAATGGGAGTGCTCAATTCTGTATGCAGTCAATAAGGAAGTACACTGATTGTAGAGAACTTGGGGACATTAATAAAATCAGCTAAAGTCTGCTTTTTATTATCACCCTATGCCAGCAATTCTACACAATAACTGTGATTAAAATACTCCTCCCATCAGAGTAGATCCCTCCCAATGACACTCCACCTTGGAACACTAATGGAATAGCTAGCTAGCTGATAAACATATTCATAAAATGGAATTTTATAATAAAATTAATTTATTTTACTTTATTTTAACTTAGAAAAAAATAAATTCACATAGAATTGAAGAAAGAGCTGAGAATCAGGGAAACATAGCTTTACTACATCAGATATTACCATCCAAAATATACTTCTAACATTAAGAAAGGTTATATTAAATGCTAAGATCATTATTTTAATGATAAGTTCAACTTTAGATCATAGTTGATTCTCTCCTCTGAAAGTTGAGAAAATTCTTCCCAAATTGTCTTCCTCTATATTATTATTTATGTCAAGATTTATTACAATTATACCCCATTCTATAACTGTAATCTTCAGTTATTTTGTTCTTTGTCCTCTATTTAAATGAATCCATGCTTATTTCCAGTCCTAGTAGTATGATTATTCTATCCCTCAATTCTTTCTTTCCTTTAATTGGCTGGATTTCATAATCTTGTCCTCTACTGTCCTCACACAAAAATGAGATCTAGGGCAACCTGTCCCCTAGTTTTGCATCTTTATTATACCATTATAAGTATTAATACTATGTTTGATCAAATTCTTAACATATTCTGCACTCTTCTTCAGGAACTGCAGTTATTATGCGTATCTATTTTATGCCTTTATTTCATATCTTCTGTCTAAAGAGATTTTGAGGGTATCTTCAGTCTTTCTCATTTTATTTCATATGATCTCCTCTAGCTGCCTACCATATCCCAGACTGTGCTTCTCATGTTTATCGGTTTTGTCACTGTGCTGATGTGGCTTTCACCTATACATTGGATTAAGTTTACTCCATCATTTTTTCTTTCTTTCTGGAGTCCTATAATCTGTTCTTTAAACACTCACACATATTCCTTGTGTAGGGTATGCGTGTGTGTGTGTGTATGTGTGTGTGTGTGTGTGTGTGCGTGTTGCCCTAGGTGTTACTGTCCCCACCATTTTCAAGATTTGGGGCGACACTATGGCTCAGGTCACAGTGAATTGAGAACTGACAGCAGTTCCTGTTTGCTACCCTTCTTCACTCAACTTTCTTTGACTTCCTAGGAGATGACAGAGAGCATTTCAGCATGATTTTTCCTTCAGTTTCACTTCCTCTGCATCCTGGGGTTTCCATTTAGTTCATGATCCACCTAATTAACATAACAAGTGATGTTTTCTTCAATATTTTAAACTTATCCCTTTTTTTTTTTTTACTACCTCTTTTTCTTTTTTAATATATCCTGACCAAGATTCAGAGTCCTCCCTCATTTCTGTTTATATTTATTGGTGTTTGTGTTATAGATTTTGATTGGGGATATGGTCATTTATTTACCCCTATCAAATCTTTTTCTCTTGTGTGTGTATATGTGTGTGTGTGTGTGTGTGTGTGTGTGTGTGTATAGTTTTAGGGTGAGAGAAAAACAAAACTGTTTTAATCCACTATTATAATCCACTTGTATAACACATTTAATCTACTAGTATAGATTAGAAATGCATAATTGATTTTTTAAAAATAATAATAAAGTATAACTTTCTGATGCAAACAAAATGAATTTTTAAAATTATATATTAACTATCTAGCATTATAACTCGAGTCAACAGATACAGAATGTTACAATCTGAAAGACTAAATTGTCTAGCACTGCACTCTGCAGTTAAAATACATGAGCCATATATATAATTTTTCTCCTAGCCATATGAAAAGTAAAAAGAAACTGGCAAATTAGTTTTTGTATTTTATTTAATCTATTCCATGTGAAACATTATAAATTCAATATGTAATTCAATATGTAATTAAAATCATTAACAAATACTTTACATTCTTTTTTGTTATTAAAACTTTAAAATCTAGCATTATTTTACACTTACAACACGTTTTAATTTGAATTAGCTATATTCCAAGTTCTCAAAAATTCACATGCACTTTGTGGATACTGTACTGGATGGACAGTGCAAGTCTAGCACACAACACAGTAGACACTCCAAAATTATAGCTAATAGTATCGTCGTTATCATTATTGGCATACATTAGTATTTAAGGTGAAATTGGAATCTTTAATCCATATCATAGAGTCAGACACAGAGGCTTAGATTAAAATGTTAGGTTAACTGTTCCTCAGAGTATTCTCTTTTCATCTATAAATGAAAGTAATCCAGGGAAGTGTCAAGAGTTCCACATGTCCAGTGGGAAACACACACACACACACACACACACACACACACACACAGTGCGAAAGCTGTGAGTTTCAGTTTTATTTGGGGATTTATTGAGAACTATAGCCTGGAGAAAGCCTCTCAGATGTGAGGAACTGCTCTGAAGAGGTAAGGCGGGGAGGAGAGCGGGCGGGTCAGTAAATATGTTATTTTGGCAAAGGAGGTACATGCAACATAGCCCTTATCTTGGTAGCAAGTTGCTGCTCCCCACAAGGAACAGATAGTTAATGGTTTTAGCGCTTTTCTAACTATAGAAAGATGGAAGAATTTGGGTTTATAAAAATTTTTCTCCTGAAAATATCTAACTATCTGAAGGCCTGTTCTGCCAGTTTTCCCATTCCTGATCTCCATCTTGAACTCCTTTCAAGGTATGTTAAATGTCAGTGACTGCAGTGGCCAGTGACTTAATTCTTGTAGAACCAGATGGCAAATGACATATTTTTAGTTGTCACATGAGATTGTGTAGGTAAAATTGTCTATCATATTTTCTAATGATATTAAATGCAGAACAAATCAAGATAGAAATTATGTCAACCCTGAGATTTTTGGTTCCACTAAAAAAATATTTACCAGTGTGGACAAAAAAATGCTGCCTGCCATTTTAGTAAAGAAAAGATACTGAGGCCATCAAGCCATCAGCCTGGGCAGCTGACCCCAAAGGTGCACCCTGAGGGGATTCAGGAAGGAATAAAACAGGATACTGGCCCTAGATAGTTAAGGTGCATATCAAAGGAATAATTTCAATAAGATCAGACTCTTGCACCTTCTCATACATAGAAAAGCACTAAATTCATTAACTTGAGATGTCCGGTTTTCTTTAACAGTAATGTTTTGATGTTCTGACTACCTAGGTGTTTTTTGTTTTTTTAAAAAAACTCTTATATATCCTGGCTCCTCCCTCACCTCTTCAGAACAGTCCCTCAGAGCTGTCTGTGAGGCTGCCTCCTGGACATAAGTCCTCAGTAAGTCCGCCGAATAAAACATAATTCTCAATTTTTAGGTTGTGTGTTTTTTTTCAGTTGACACCAGAATTCACAGATTTTGTTTACTGGTAAAACCTAACATTCGATTTATTAAAACTATACCTTTAGATCCCACTCCCACTTCTGCCTCTGTGCTCACTCAGCCAACATTGTCCCTGGATTCCTCTCCTTTCACCATCTACATCACGAGGAGTTGATCTACATCTCCATCATCAAGATGAACTCAGAGCGGGATATGCACAAATGCAAAAATATTCACAAGAGTGCCGCGACGGGTCCTTTTAACTGAGAGGTCATCAGCACTTGTTAATTGGTGCTTGTGGAAATTAGGTTCCTACCTTCCCAGAGAGAAAGGGAGACAGGAGTCCTAGGCATCTTGACCATTCCATTTCATAGGGATGGTTCCCGTTCTCTTGAAAAAGACATTCCTAGGTTGTAGAATATTTACATCTTAAATAGGCACAGAAAGAATTTACAATTTCAAGATTTCTAAAGAAAAGCTCTAAGAAATGGGAGATCAGGGGCTATGATCAGGAAGAAGTCTGTCTCAATTTTACTCAAGCTGAGGGGAATGCCAAGGCCACCTTGGTCAGTACTCAAAGCGCTAAGTTCATTGTAAAACAGACATATTCCCTTGCAGATGGGGTAGAAAAATGAGAGTCAGATGTATCTTTAGTCAAGAGTGTCTAAAGTGACTGTTCATGAATGAGAGAAAAGGAAGAGCTATGAGAAACAGCAAGAGAGAGCCACACTGGTCAGAGAAAGGGGAGGCAGATTAGGTTGGCAACTGGCATGACAGTAGACTGCAGATTACCTAAAAATCTTATCCGTGATGATGAACTCCAATAACCAGAGCCAGATAAGACATAAATGAGTGTAGCTAGGCAGCTGTGATACACTAGGGACTTTTGGGGGCTGTGGTAAACTTCAGAGTATTTGCCCAGACTTGTTACAAATGCAGAGTCTCAGGCCCCACCCAGAGCAATTGAATCAGGAGCTGCATTTTAACAAGATCTCAAAAGGATATATGGACACATTAAAGTTTGAGAAGCACCGCTTAAATCACACCTCCCCAGATAACTTTTCTTTTCTGACCAGTTCCTTGCATTGGTTTTGATCATTTCCAATAATTCGCCTACACAGCAGCTCAAGGGGAGGGATTTTTTTTTTTTTTTTTTTTTGCTAATGCTTTAAGTATTTGCTTTGACAACAGATTTTCTGAGTGAACGAAAGTGTTGCCCTATGTCTGACCTATGTAAAATTATTCTTGTAGGTTGGCCCTCATGTTGCTCAGGATTAATCACATGTATTTACTTATGAAGGTGAGAATTTCAAATATAACTCTGAATCACATCCTGGAATACATTTTGGTATGCAGGAAGAAAAGATGAACACATAACCATTACATATTCTTTAAAACAAAGGGAGGAAACGGCAATAGAAAATATAATGTAATTTTATCGCTGAGAATTTTAAAACAAGCATCATGGAATGTAAAGTTATGGTCCTCAAAGGAATCATAACTTGGCTGTAAGGCAAATATATATTAAGGCATAAATATAAGGGTCTATATAATAATAGAAAATACTACAACCAGATGTGCCAAGAGACTAAATTATAACTGACGTGGGAACCATAGATTGGAATTTCTTACTGCTTAGAATTTAAATTTTTCTGAAACACTGAAGTAATACCAAGGCATTCAGGTACCACAGGGTGGGTATGATAAAAAATATGAGGAGGTCATATCAGCAACAAACAGTTAATGATATTTATTTATATCATCTAGACAATTTAATTAAAAGAATAATCAATTACAAACTTATTCAAATAAGGGTGCCTGTAGGTTTTATATAATGCATAAAAAATCAATCACTATAACTATACATGGAATTATAGGGAGTCTAAGTACACACAGCATATAAACTCATTAATTTTGACTCATTAACTTGGAATTTATGTTAAGTGGATGAGGACTCACAGGCTCTTAGGTTGTTGGCAGTGGAAGAATTCTTAGAGAACATCAAGGCTGAATGTTTGTCCACTGTACTGTGGTGTGTGTGTGGTGCGTATATGTGTGTGTTGACCAAGAAAGCCTTAAGATTTCCCTCAACTTCACTCAGCTTTAGACAGCTTTCTCCCTGACTAAAGGTCCCTAATTTCCTATATCTTAGAGCTTTTTCTTTAGAAAACTTGCAATTGTAAATTCTTTCTTTGTCCCTTAGAGATGTATATCTTCTACAACGTGGGGATGTTTTACTCAAGAAACTGCAAGCCATCCCTTTGAAACAGAATCATGAAGATAAGGCCCCTCTCATAGTCTCTGTGGGAGGGGAGGAACCCAATATCAGTAAACTGCAATGAGCACCAATTAGCAAACACTGATGGCCTAATCACATGGACCAACCTCCTCACTAATGGCTAATGTGCCCCAGTACTTTGCAACTAGCTTGCCCCAGTGCTTAAAAATTCTCCCACCCTTTTTTTTTTCAGGAGAGTAGAGTTCAATCTCTCTTCCCTATTGCAATAGTCTTGACTCCTATTGAAACAGTTATGAATAAAGTCTTCCTTGTCTATTGAATTCCATTTGACATAATTTTTCTGACTGTGTGTGTGTGTGTGTGTGTGTATGTGTGTGTGTGTGTGTGTGTGTGTGTGTGTGTGTGTGTGTGTGTGTAGAGGGCCTCCCAGGGGACCTTAAGGTCAAGGCTTCCCCATCTACACCTCCCTCAAAGCAGTCTGCTTTAATCTGTTTTATATGTTGATTTTTCCCTAAAACTGCATTAAAGTCAACATAGTTTTAGAAACACTTACTTTAAGAAAATTATTTCATTTTTCAGGTGAGATAATAGAAGTCTCAAGAAGGGATAAGATTCACCAGGAAGCCCAAGGAAATGTACAACAAATACATAAATAGAAGCCAGGAGCACTAGTACAGATAGTGACTTCATCCAGTTAACTTATACTAACATGAATAATTCTTTAGTATTTTCAGTCAGATGGTCACTTAGGGCATATAATCACAGTTATGAATTTGGCTGAGATGCTTAGCTTTGTAAAGTCTCACCTCCTCATTTTTAAAATCATAGGTAATAATCCCTAACTTTGCACCACTTTAATGAGGATAAAGAAGATATATTTCAAGAGCTTAGACAGTACTAAACCCCTAGTGGTGTTAATACGCAACTTTGCGGCGTTAGCATCCAATACCAAAATAAAGCATCAGCATCAAGATCACTCTTCTTCTTCAGCTGTTATAATGGATCCCTAAGAAAATCTGCCTAAATATTAACTATCTTGACACTAGTCCCAGCTAGTGGGACTGTGGAAATCTATAACTTAAATGTGGAAGCTTTGGTTCATAATAGAGTGTTGAGATTAATTAAACCAAAAATTCCAATTAGTACAGATTTTTTTCAGGTGTTAACAGTACTGACTTGAGGCAAATGGTAATGACAAAGTAATTGGGTGGTCACTTAGATGTGGCCTATACTTCTTGATCCTTTTTAGTGATGTCTCTTTATAAGACTCTATTAAGCTATTTTATAAGAATGAAAAACAAAATAACAAAATTGTAGTAAGGGACAGATGCAGCTAATAAAATAATGCTGCCACTGTGTTCTCACATAAAAGGTCATTTCTTTCTCCAATTCTTCTATGTCTCCAGACGTCAAGTCAAATTAATGAATTAGGGAAGAGAGGAAATGGTCAGTTGAGGGAAATATTTTTACAAAAATTTGACCTGTAAGTTCTTATTAAAATAAAATGACCTGGATTACCTTCATGTTTATTCTGTTTAAACATTTGTTTTCCTTAGGAGTGGGAGGGGGACTGTAAATTAAATTAGAGAGAAGTACTGTCACACTGATGGAGACAAGTTCAATACCAAGGATTTATCTACTTAGACAAATGAAATCAGAGTCAGTACATCTATCTGAAATGTTCTGATGTCTCTGCAGAAATACAAAGAGTTCTGGGCAAATGCAATTGTACTTCAGTCAAATTTGGTACAGTTGTCTAGAGGCTGCTAATCGTTAAGGGTAAGCTTTATCAAATCAGTTCCAGGGATTTCATAAGACTGAAGAATAGGGTTACCAGATAAAATATAGGTTTCCTAGTTAGGACTGAATTTTAGATAAACAACAAGTAATCTTTGGCATGTCTCAAATATATATACATAAATTGCGTGTGTCTATTTATTTCTATCAACAAAATAACCAATAACAGCTTCTAGATATTTTATTTTTGCCTTAACATACTGTTTGACCTAAAAGCCAAACTGATTGATTTTCATTTGGGGTATTCATATTTTCAATCAATTTATTCCAAAGTAGTCATTTAAAGGCTATATCCACAGAGAAAAAGAGACGTGATTAAAAAATTTAAAACATGGCATGCCTATACTTTGTTGTGTTTACTCAATGGGCAACAATCAGGTTAAATATTTTTTGATATTTTTAATTCACATAAAATTTGAATCTCCTAAATTATTTGATTTTTAGTTGTTCAAACTGATATAAATTTATTCTACCTTAGAAACTTCCATTCCTTAGGCCAGCGGTCCCCAGCATTTTTGGCACCAGGGACCGGTTTCGTGGAAGACAATTTTTCCATGGACCGGGGGTAGGGGGAAATGGTTTTAGGATGATTCAAGCGCATTGCATTTATTGGGCACTTTATTCTATTATTATTACTTTGTAATATAAAATAATTATACAACTCACCATAATGTAGAATCAGTGGGAGCCCTGAGCTTGTTTTCCTACAACTAGATGGCCCCATCTGGGGCTGATGGGAGACAGTGACACCCCAAGTGTGTTGCTTATGTCCAGTCTACTCTGTAAGATTCAGCTTAATTGTCACTTGCCACTCACTGATAGGTTTTTTTTTTTTTTTTTTACTGATAGGTTTTTGATATGAGTCTGCGAGCAACTGGTTTATTATGGTCTGTGTGCAGTCAAACCTCTCTCCTAATGATAATCTGTATTTGCAGCCGCTCCCAGTGCTAGCATCACCGCCTCAGCTCCACCTCATATCATCAGGCATTAGATTCTCATACGGAGCTCATAACCTAGATCCCTTGCATACACAGTTCACAGTAGGGTTCGCACTCTTATGAGAATCTAATGCCACTGCTAATTGGACAGAAGGCGGAGCTCAGGCGGTATAGTGTGAGCCATGGGGAGTGGTTGTAAATACAGATGAAGCTTTGCTCACTCGCCTGCCACTCACCTCCTGCTATGAGGCCCAGTTCCTAACAGGCCATGGACCATTACCGGTCCACAGCCCAGGGGTTGAGGGCCCCTGCCTTGGCTACTCAAAAATGAAAAGTGATTTCCAACCCCTCAAATAATATTTATGTCTATTATCACTTTGTATATAGAGATGCAATTTATGTCACCCTTTGAAGACCCAAACTATAGAACGTAAATTTCATAAAATTATTAAACTTTATATTTTGGTCATTCAAATTCTTTTCAAGAAATTTTTAAAGTAAGAATATGTGATATTCTGGCAAAGTAAAAACTGACTGCTGAAGCAAGTGCTGTTATACAGCTACCCATATGAATTTGATATGTTACCTATATTTTTATAAGAAATATAAATTGATTTGTTGAATGATAAACACTTTACACATTTGTTGAAATTTGCTAATTGTTTTTAGATAATAAAGCATAGTCTATGAGATCAATAAACACATATGCTATGTATCCAAATAAAGTAGTTAATATTTAGACTATGAATCAGAATATGAGAATAATGAACCAAATAAAAAGGTAAAATATTATTCTTTATTTCTTCCTGGTTCTCCAGTGTTCCATTTAGAAAATTTTTTTCTCTGCCTGAAAAATACTCTTTAGTGTAAATATGCTGGTGACAAAGTATTTCAGTATGGATTTATGTAAAAATGTACTTATTTCAACTTTATTCCTAAAGCATATTTTAATGAATATAAAGTTCATGCTCAGGATTTATTTTCTTTCAATATATTGAAGCTCCCCTCTCACTAGTGTTCACTGTTTCTTTTGAGAAATCAGCTGTTAATCTAAGTTTTGCTTCTTTCAAAAGTCATGTGATTTTTTTCCATTAGCCGCTTGCAAGATATTTGATATTCTATATTTTTACTGTGATACCTCAGATATGATTTATTTATTTTTATACTCCCAGGGGTTTACTGGGTAGAAGTCTTTCATTAGTTTAGGGAAATTTTTATACATAATCCTTCTTTCCCATTTTTTCTTCCCTCTCCTTTTGAGACTCCAACTAACTATCTTAGATGTTCCCCTTTTATGCTCTATGCTCCTACATTCTCTGTTTTTCATCTCTCTATGTTTCATTCATTTTTTTTTTCTGACTTTTTTTCTAGTTAATTAATTCTCTCTTCAGATGTTAAACCAAGCCATTGAATTCTACATTTTATTTGTTGTATTTTTCAGTTTTTGAATTTGTTTTTTTTTTTAATTTGCTAGATCACTTTTAATATTTTAGTCCCTGCCATAAGTTTCGATCTTGTCATTTATCTCCTAGAATGTGAGAATTATAGTTATCTTACAGTCTGTGTCTAATAATTCTAATATCTGGAATCAGTAGATTTCTTCATATTTTCTGTTATTCCATCTGGTTCTTAATCATGAGGTCTCGTCTACTCACATTCTGGTTATCTTTATTATTATATTTTGGATATTGTGTTTGAAAAATTATTTATATAAATAATTTGAGAACAAAGATGATATTGTAATCCTCCAGAAATGATGTCCTATGGTTTTATAAGGTACATTGGTCACAGTAATTTCTAGATCATCTTAATCCAAATTCATAATTGAAATTTTTCTGACCACTGCAAAGCTGGTCTAAAGTTTCTTCAAGGCTTAGTTTACTTCTGCTTCACTCTTGATACTACAGTCCTAATAAAACTGAGGTAATTTACCATGCCACCAAACTTAAGGCCCTCCCCTCTGTCCTGGGGTCCCTTAAACTCAAAAGACCAGCTGACTTGAAATCCCCAATACCAACAGAGAAAAAATAATCCTTAAAATGTTGGACTGATCTCCTCTTTTGTGTCTAAATCTGGCAATTATTACTATATTTTTATTTACTATTATTATTCCTTTTATCTAGTATTGCTTATATTATTTATTTGACATTTTTAATTAGTATGTTCTCAGTCTTTAAAATTTACTTTAGCTGTAAGTTCTGTCCAAATTATTTAATTTGGTATTATCAGAGGCAACATGAAACCCTTAACCATTGAAAGTTAACTTTTCAAATGTAGTTCATCCACAGAAGGCACAATCTATCTCATTACGTTGTGAAAGAATGGTTTATTCTAACCCAAATACATTCACCTTTCATTGGTCATATTCTGTAAATGAATAATACTAGAATTTTTTTTTCTTTAGTCTTCAATCACGTAGTAGAAAATAAAGATCTGGTAAGATAACCAAAAAGCAAATAAAAGGATACATTCTAATTAACTTGACAGCAATCAGATAAGGGAACAGACCCATGCTGGAGGGAATTAAGTTACTATGTTGATTCAACAACTCACTTTGTAAAACAAGTTCAGTATTCTCATTCAGTCTATCTTATTTGACCTATATCCAAAATACCACAAATCAAAGTGAAAGAGGAGACAGACTAAAGAGTTGATTACGAACTCCATCTAGAAAGAGAAAATTCTTTGTATACCAACATAATGAGAAAAAAAAAAAAAGGCTGGAAAAAAATCTACATTTCTAAGTATCTCTGTAGGGTGGGAATGACCACTAAAATGGTCAAAAATTATGTTTTTATGAAAAATAGTGCTTGGATGGAAATTAGAAGTTATTGTGTCCCAGCCTGGCTCCTGTTTTTATGAACGCATTCTCCCTCTTATTCCACATCTCAGTAGTCTCATTTGTAAAGTAAGCCATTTGAACAACATACTCTCCAAAACCAACTTCAACTCTAAGCTTTTATAATGTACATTTCAAAGTTACACTTCTTTTACATTTTTGTCAATTCCTTGGGTGAACATTACAAATACACATATGTGAACAAAGAAAAAAATAAATGTTTTCATTCACAAAAAATATCTCTTACAAAACGAACAAAGGCAGAAACAGAACTCCATTAGATAAAAATGTACTTCTAAAATAGGTCAAATTCAATCCACATTCTTAAACTAATGAAAACCACTGTTAGCACATGCTTACAAAAAATATTCATTACAGTTCAAATCTAATTTCTGTTCTCTAAGCAGCTATAATAGAATCAGTGAATATTTCCATAATATCTTTTATGTTCATGTCAGTGAGATAACAGTTCCATATTCAAAGATTTCTAATTGATTTGACCGTAAAATAAACCTTTTGTTCAAAGAAGGGCAAAAAAATAAAAGATAAGAAAGATGGCAATTTAACTTTCAGATGTATACTGCATACAGATATCTTGGGGCCATTATAATGCTGAACACAAAAAATAAAAAGGCTAGGCAATAAAATCATGGAACTGGCCAAAGAGCGACTTAGCTACAATAACTACACAAGGACACAGGCATACCTTTATGTAACATTTTGAAAATGGACTTAGTCCATTTCAGAGAAAAACATCAGGTATCTGTACATATATGAATTACTTTGCAAACAGAATTATTAGGAGGATTATTTAATAGCAAGTAACCTGTAGAAGTTTCATTAGTAAGTCTTGAAAATATCCCTGGCTGGTGTGTGTGTGTGTGTGTGTGTGTGTATAGTGTTCTCACCTTTGATTTGAAGATTGAATCTGAGCATCTGGAAAATATTTATCCCCATATTCACATTTCTTAATCTCATTTCCCTCATTTGTAAAATGGTGACTATAACATCTATCTGATGGAATTATTATGTATACTAAAAGCTATAAAATAAATTTAAAAGAATGTAAATTGGGTAGGAACATATATAAGCTATTACTACTTTCTCCTTGGTAAGCATTTTAAAAATTAGAAACTCTCGTCATCAGAGTAACCTGCCAGTGTTTGAAAAAAATACAAACATCAAGAGGGAAGCCACAAATGGCATCCTTGAGCTACAATATATTTAGTTCTATATTTTGAAAACAAACAAAATATCTCTATCTTGCTATTCATCTATCAATCTATATCACGTAAATCAATAAACACTGTCTTTGAAATTGCTCACTACATTTTTGATCACTCCCTTTCTTTTTCCTTCTTGATTGCTTTTACTTTTTCCTATCTCCATTTTCTAGATATCGCTCCCCTTCAGTGTTCTCTGCTTTAAAATCCTCATCTAATTGTGGTTTCAACCATTGTCACCAAGTTAATAAACCCCAAAATGGGTATCCACCAAGTGGATAAATCCCACCCTTCCCTCTGACTCCAGACCTAGTTATTTTAGATGGGGCATCTCCATTTGAATAGTCTCCTCCTGTCAGTTCAAAAAAGAGTGCCCCCAAATAAACTACTCTTTTTCTCTTCCTGACAGGTAAACTTTGTATCCCATATATCCTGGCTTTTCTGCCCATGGAACCTCAAATTTACAGTGAGCCTTTCCAAACTTTTTTTTACTTCATCTCACACTTTCATTTTTCCTCCATGTTTTAAGTCTCATCTGTCTGCAAATTTTCCTGGATGTGCCTCTGAAATGTCCAAAGAACTGAGCCTTTACTTAACCCTAATTACAATCAAACTAGCCCATGATTCCAAGACTTCCTGGGTTACTTCAAAAGCCAACCAGATCATAACTCAAAACACAGTGCAGACTAATACATTCTTTTTTTTTTTTTTTGCGGTACGTGGGCCTCTCACTGTTGTGGCCTCTCTCGTTGCGGAGCACAGGCTCCGGACGTGCAGGCTCAGCGGTCATGGCTCACGGGCCCAGCTGCAACGCGGCATGTGGGATCCTCCCAGACTGGGGCACGAACCCGTGTCCCCTGCATTGGCAGGCGGACTCTCAACCACTGTGCCACCAGGGAAGCCCCAGACTAATACATTCTTTAAAACACTACTGCTGATTGCAGAAGTGGGAAAAGAGAAGAGGGTAAGAAAGAAGAGCTTAGTCAGAACAATGTTAACTGATGTGGAGCCAGAAGAAAGGGGAAAGAGATGAGGATGGGTAGGTAAGGACTTGAGCATCCAGACTTACACGGGGAATCAGTGACATTCAGACTCAAACTTGACCCAGTGTTGTCATGGGGTGAATATGAGTTTCTTAAGTCACTCAGTAGTGGGTTTTATGCTGTTGCTGGTAATTCCTATGCTTAGATAATATATGTAATACAGAAAACATGATCATCTGTGATTGCCAAATGTTAGTCCTCCCAAATGTTAGGCTTCCCTCTCATCTTTAATGTTCTGTGCTCTGTCCCTTCTTACCCTGCTGACTTAAAACAGTGCTTTTATCAGATGTCACTTTTGCTCAGATATATACCATGATTTCCTATTATAATTTCAAACATGTTTGAGTTCCTCTGATGACTTTCCAGTCCTTCTATTACCTGACTTCATACTTTTTATCTAATATTTGCTTCTAGTTCTCTTGACAATCTAGCTTTGAACCAGAGTCAAGTTGCCTTATTACCCTCTAACTACATCTACCGCCTTTCGGTGCCGATGGTATGCATGTTTTTTTTCCTGGAATCCTCTATTCTAGATCAATATCTTTAAACATTCTTCAAGGTATAGTAAGAGTTCTACTCACTCCATGAAACTATATCCACCTAGACCATTTCCCCCACTGTAACTGCTCCACAGACTAAAAAGTAAAAAGTTGAATGGATAACATGATTACTTAAAAGTAGAAAAGCTATTTAAAATTTTTGATCTACATGGAATCAAACAGTCATTGTGACTGATTGTTTCCCTTAGTTTGGTGATTTTCCCCCCAATTAATTAATGGAATGTCCTATGGCCATAGTAATATCTTGCCTTTGGTGTATCCAATTCTGACAATGTTTCAAAGGTTCATTAAACCAAACTTATTTTCCAGCACAATCCATAATGGCACAACTCCTCGTGTGCCATATCAGTGGCATATTCTTGTTGCATGTGCACAGATAAAAATAGCAATGTCAGATACAACAACTGTCAGATTTGATGCCTGGGGCATCATTTTTGATAGAGACAGCTGTGGAAGCTAAATTGAGGTTTCCTATGTACTCCGTACTCCCACCTCTTTCGAGAAAGCTGCCTATTGCTAGGCTGTATATTTTTGTGTTTTGCGTCTATATTTAGATACTGAGAAGACAAATAATGCACTAAATCCATGGTGTGGAGAGAGGGGAAGGAAAAACACCTGTCAAATATAGAACTTTCAGCTACATCAGAAGAGAAGGTTCTCTGCTCTTACTGACAAGGGCCTTTGGAAACCTGTTAAAGGACTGGACCTGCTCAGGAGACCACTGTTATGTTCCATTTAAAAGCTATTTCTGCAAATAAAAGGATCTTGTGAATTCTACCCCGAAGTCTTCACAATTTGAAGGCCTCGCACACCCTTTCCATTCCTCTCTGATCACTATACATCAGGGGTCAACTTTTTCTGAAAAGGGCTAAGGAGTAAATACTCTAGGCTTTGTCAACCATATGGTTTCTGTCACAATTGTCAACTCTACCAAGGTAGCCAAAGCAGGTGTAGACAACACGTGAATGACTGGGAGTGATTGTTCCAATAAAACATGGTTAGTAACACAGAATTTTGAATTTTATATAATTTTTACATGTCACAAAGTATTATGCTTCTTTTGGTCTGTTCCAATCATTTAAAAAATGTAAAAAACATCTTAAACTCACAGACCATATTAAAAGAAGGCAGTGGGCAGGTTTGGTGCACAGGTGCCTCTCACCGTTGTGGCCTCTCCCGTTGCGGAGCACAGGCTCCGGACGCGCAGGCTCAGCGGCCATGGCTCACGGGCCCAGCCTCTCTGCGGCATGTGGGATCTTCCTGAACCGGGGCATGAACCCATGTCCCCTGCATTAGCAGGCGGACTCTCAACCACTGCGCCACCAGGGATGCCCACAGGCCGTAGTTTGAGAGCTCCAGGTCTACACAAGTACTCCTTCTCTATCTCACTTTAAAATGAAAAATAGATGTCCCTTGTGAAGCAGACTACCACCTTCAAATACTGAGGTATCTGAGCTTAAGACTTATCCAGTTTCTTTATCAGCAAACTAGAGCTCTAAAAGAGAGTCACCACTGTATATATTTTTCAAAGGCCAGAAAAAGTCAGATTCCAAAATAAAAGTACCCAGCTACCCCTTTTGAAGCCAAATTCAATCATCATCTAGCTTACCTACATATCTTAGGTATCCAATTAATCACCAGCAATCACCATACTTATAATTTCTGTACTTTCAGGAATCTCTATTTTTGTGCTACTAAAAACAAAAGTGGAAAATTTAGTACATTTAAAAAATGTTAGTGTGGTTGAATGCTAAGCCCCAGTCACATCACCCAGAGTTACATGGGATACAGTCTGGCACCATATTGAGTTCTAGACTCAAGACTGCCATTGCTACTTAATCAAGGGAATTGGGTCTTGAGTGCTTTAAGGTAGGAGCCACTTATAAACATGAACCAATAACATCATGTTCCAAGATAGTTTATCAACTGTTCAACAGTGCTCACTACACAGGACTTTACTCCTCATCGAGCTCCCGAAGGGGATGATGAACAGGAGGATGTCTTGAGGTATGAGCTAGTGGGTCTATACAATTTTCTTCAGGTATTAGGCAACCACTGAAGGGCTGTTATGTTTCTCTTACTTCGTTTTCATTTTCTGCTTTTTATGGAGGGATTCTTTTTTTAAAAAATTCTGTTTGTTTACTTTGTTTCATGGAGTGTCAGTAAAGAGTGTTATAATCAACTTATCTCTTTGTAAGTGGGTTAAATCATAGCCTGAATGCCAGAAATATAATTGTATAAGCAGGTTAACCTGGGCAGGTTAACACAGCATTGGCTGGGCAGTGTTTACCAGATCCCCACTGCTTTTGAGTAGTTTACCAAACACTGCAGTGCAGCAGAACATTATCATTATTTCCAAACTGGAGTTTATGTACCACAAGATGAGAAATCTTGAGTTTCTCAAGGAACAGGTGAAGCTACAGAATAATATATGTCCCTGGAGCTTAAACTTTATCCAAAGTCTAGTGAAACCTACTATTTGAATATTTAAATAAGTATAAGTAGATGATAGGGTAGAATTCAAATTCTCATAGATTTTGAAAATTAAAATAAAAACCAAAAAAAAAGTGTTTGTCTTATAAATGGTCAGTTCATCCACCTCCTTATCAGGTCAAGGAAATAACGTGATTCTGCAATGCCATTAGTAATTTTTGGCAGGAAAGTTTAGGAAGCATTGTTATAAGCCCCAGACACCTTCCTGATGGAGACGGCATTGAAATGTTTCTATGATCCAATCAACACTTAGAGAAAGAAGGATAAGTAACATTCATCCTCTGGTTCTCTTGCCATTCAAATAAACCAAATGTTAGTAGATTTAAATGGGCTCATTTACTGAAAAGTGTACACTCATTTTTTCAACTCAGGTGTCGTTGTTTAAAAGCCACAGGGTCTAGAAGTCTGCAGAGCTAAATTCTCCTTCCAAGTCTAAGTTGTTACATGATGTCAGTCACTCCTCTTCACTGTTCTCCTCTTAGCCTTGGGAAAGGGGCATCTACCTGCCCTCTCATGGGGTTTTAACAAAAATTTTGAAAAATATGAAAGCAAATTTAAAAGCAGAGAGCAATGAACAAATATTTAGGCTAGAAGAAAAAATATTTTTCCTAGATATATAAAGTCAAGTAAAAGTGAGGCTATAAGAGAAGTGAGTGTAATGTTCTCTGAACCTGCTCCCCCTAAAATGCCGTTTCTTCTTTATAGTAATGGGAGAAATTGAGTGAATTGGTTTTTTGGAAGATTATGGGAATAAGTTTGAAATGCTTCACTTTGTTAGGATGAAAGTGTTTTCAATTATGGAACTTGTTTGAAAAGGCAAAAATTGAACTGGCTTCTACCCTATTTAAATCTGTGTCTGTCTCCTATTTTTTTCTTTTTGTTGTTGTTCTGTTGTTTTGTTTTCTTTAACAACAGCACAGAATGACAGATGTGTGAAAAAAAGAAAGAGAACTAGGAAAATATGGTAACAGTCACAACTGGCTCCCTAGATTTATTTCCAGTTGATTTTACATCTGGTCCAACTGTGTTGTTTGTTGATATTCTGTTGGCAACAGACACGAGCCGTATGTCTCTTTTGCTTTTATTAACATTTTCATATCTCAACAAGAGAATTTGGTGGAAACTGTAGCAATGAACCGAGTGATCTTTTCATTACATCTCAAAGTTGGCATCTTTCCACTTCCATATTCAAAAGGTCACCCAATCTGGTCAGTTTTGGGTTTTGTAAATATCTCTAGACTTTCTCTTTTCTAGTTCCCAGGAACAACATGATATCCTCCCTGATTACGGCACAAGCCTCCTAACTTCTTTCTTGAGTGGGCATTTCAATCCACCCATTTTCCTGGCACTATACTTAAGATTTTCAAATTAAAACCTGATCATGCACCTAAATAAACCTCTTCAGTATGTCAGTTACCTGTAAAATAAAGGTAACTTATTTTATTTTACAAGTCTTGCGTGCCTCGGTGTATTAGCGATGCACGCAAGACTTGCAATATTGGTTATCAATCTACTTTGTATTTCCAAGCTCCAATCTCTTGCCATTTACCCACAATTCTCAGCAATTTTGAACCTGTCATTCCTCAAACGTTCCAGACCTTGTCATATCTCTGGCTCTTCACACATGCCTTTTCCTCTGTCTGTCTGTCACTCATCCTTCCGGACCCAGCTCAATGTCAACTCCTCTGTAAAGTCTTTATTGACACTCTTAGCTGTAACAGCAAAATAAACCCCTCTGATGATATACTGAATTAATTTTCCCCTAGGAATGGCTCACAACTAAGAATGATTTTTATGACGACATATTCAGCAAGAGGGAAAATAAATAGTATAAACAATACTTTGGAAACACAAATACAACTTCTCCAAATGGTATTTTAATATGCCAATTTTTTTCAAATACTTAATTTAGGTTAGATGGATAATTGCTGATAATCCTTTTATTCCCCTCCTATATATAGACCTTTAATATAAGACCATCAAAGTTCTCTTGGTACACTAAGTTTTTCTACATGACTGTAAGGTAGTGACAGTACTGTGCAACTACGAATCCTGAGAAAAAGAAAACGGAGCTTTTGTGATTCATCTAACGCTACACAGGAACTCCATTACCAGGGAGAAGGAAAAAAAAGAATCTCAGATCATCCAAAGCCCCATAATGGGGAAAAAGCATTTGTAAAACTGGTGTCCAACCTAGGTCTCTGTGGTGATTCCTATAAATGTTATGTTCCAATGTTGGTAGATATTGCAGCCACTTTTCCAAACATTTTCTAAAAATAAAGGAGAGAATAAGTAACATTAGGGCTGGAGACAGTGAAACAGACATGCTGGTAACAGAAGAGAGATTTTCTGCACCTTGGCCCCAGTCTTTTGAGATGCAAGACCCTTCCTCCTTACCACATTGTTTTTGTGTGTCTCCTACAAATGTAGCAGCCATCTCAGTATGTTATTCCATTAACCCCCTCAGATAATTATTTAATGGAGTTTTGCCATGTTGGCTTAATTACCTCCTTTACTGCCTCCTGGGGATATGGGATGTTTTTGGAATGAAAAATGAATTGTTGTTTCAAAATAACACGCAAAAAATTATGATCCAGAATTTTCACAAAGGTTTGAAAATAACCTATGCTATTAAATCTTCTTTTTGTAGATTTGTTTCCACTCCTATCACATAGGAGGAGCTGTCCACATGTCTGGAGGAGCTGCATTCCTTCCCCTGTCACTCTTTTCTAGGGTCTAAGCTGAGGCCATCATCTCTTGTTCTTGTAGACAAAATGCCACATATGACTAAAATGTTTGGTCTTCTAGGTTATTTTGATGTCAGCCCCTGAGATGTCATAGCTTTCTAAAGGTAAGAAGGGAACAGTTTTCTCCTTTCCTCTATAATGCCAACTTAATATTTCTCAGCAAGTCCCATCTTTTTGCCTTGCTTAGAGAGACAGTTACTTCTGCTTCTTATCAATGTGTCTCTTTTTAGCAGTTCCATGATTCCCATCTCTACTTGGGAACAATGCCTGGAATCCTGCCATGTAAGCTATCTATACATATTTCTTTCTATTTTAGCTTTTGGTATATTGGCTTATTGTTACAACTAAAGTTAAAACCCTTTGAATAAAGGGACCTTGAAATATTCATCTTCACATTCCCAAAAGAGTTCTAGCACAGCACCTTGACATAGTAAATACTCAACGTATGTTTGTTGAATAAAAAAATAAATGAATGAATGAATGAAATAACAAAAGACAATGGGAACTGAATGGTGCCAAAGCTTTTGTTTTTAAACAAAAACTGATTATAATGGAAAACTTTCATATTTTTATCTTCCTTTTGTAATACTGACCAGCCTCAAGTCATCATATGCGAACCTTATAAATATGCAGAACTGGCTTTCACATGGGCGGAGAAGATCTGCCCACCAGTCACATGGAGAGAACTTCTCTGACAGAGCTGGGATCAGGCTTGCCTGCCCCTCTTCTCTGAGCTTCCACAGTCCTGGAAACCAGCCAGGGCTTGCCAATCACTAGGGAACCACCACTCCTTGCGCTCAAATTGTGTTTATTACCTGTCAGCTTCAATGCACTAAATGACACTCTAGTGACTGGAAAGAGTTAATGGTCCTCCAAAAAGAGAACAACTCACTCCCATCTGATTGTTAGATCAATCCCCTTATGTTTTACTTGAAAGTTTTGGCTCCTTCTCCCTTTTCTCTCTGCAATGAAAACACTGGGTCAGCTAAATCAATTTAAACACTTTTACAATTGTTTTAAAGCAATATTTAAACAGTCCCCAAATATATTTTTTCCTCTGCTCTATCCACAGATTCTCTTATTTCAGGATATCTCCAACTGGGAACATCCAGCACACCAAAATCCAAATTGTAGTGAGATACTAATAACTTTAAAGGTTTTACTACAAGATTTTCTTAAATGTTGAAATGCCTCCCCACATTTGAAAATCATAAACATATATCATATATAGTAATAATAAGGAAACAGAGAATTTAAGAAATTGTCCCTGTTATTAAACTACACTGACTTCTGCTAGGAAAGAAAAAAAAGTTATTGAGTGAGTGGTCAAGTGTGGAGTATCAAGAAGATGTCAAACAGAGTGAGATAGTTATCTTTAGAAAATGCCTTGTAAAAATACACTCAAGCATTTAAAGATAGGAGTCTTTCTGCATTGGTCAGATCAAGTATTTGGGGAGGCCAAATGGAGTAGGGAAAAGAATGACACATAACTAAGTGTGAGTAAAGCTCTACAACGTTATTAACCCTGTGATTTTGAGTAGGTAACTGATTAATTCAATCATCAATCCATCTATCTTTCTCTCCATTTATCCATCATCTACTCATCTGTCTATACATGTATCCATGACTTAAATGCAGTGGCTAGAACAAGCTACTCCTCAAATAACTTTTTATTGAATACATGAATAAAGTAATGAATTACAATGCTATTTGGTTGACCAGAGATGCATAGGTTTACTTTTGGACTCTCAATTGTATTCTATTGATTGATACACCTATCCTGTACCACTACCAACTGTTTTGATTATGGTAGTTTGGCAGTAAGTTTTGAAATTGGAAGGTCTAACTCCTCTAACTTTGTTCTTGTTTTTAAGATTATTTTGACTACTCTGGGTCTTTTGCAGTTCTCTATGAATTTTAAGATCAGCTTTTCCATTTCTGAAAGAAAAGGCTTTTGGAATTTTGATAGAGATTACATTAAATCTATATTATTAAGTTAGGGAGTACTGCCATGTTAATAGTATTAAGTTTTCCAATCCATGATCAAGGGATGTCTTTCTATTTATTTAGGTCTCTAATTTCTTTCAGCAATGATTTGTACTCTTCAGTGTACAAGTCTTATACTTTTTTGCTTAAATTTATTATTTAATTAATATTTATCAAGCTTAACAGATGCAGTAGGTGCAGTGAGTGATAAAGATACAATTAAAAGCCAAATCCTAGCTCCTTTTTATTTACTTGTCTTAATAGGTCCCTTTAGACTGGGACAGAGGCTTTCATTTAGGACTGCCATTACATACCCAAATCTTTAAATTTTACTGCTTGTACATCTACCAGTAACCTCCACCACTGCCTCAAAATTCAGCCTGACTACAGTCTCTATTATTGCTTTCCTTCTATGTGTGATCTCAGGCTTGAAAAAGAAATATTCCAATGGTACCAAGTATTGTTAGTTTGATGGCATAATGTCAGTAAGTGGTTTGAACATACTTAACTGATCAGATCTTGCATTCACTTACATGCTAAATAAATGATTATTTTATCCAATGACATTTTTGACCTCCTAAGTGCTGGACACCATTATAGGCACTGGCGATGGAAAAGTGACAAAGACATTGTTCCTGTCCTCAAAGAACTGAATAAAATTGGAAAACAAGTATAAACAATAAAATATTATATTATAAAGAGATAAGTTTCAGCACAATGATTCTTACAAAGTGTTCGGTTGGAATAAACTAATAGAATTAAAGAAAGGTTTTCATTGAGTCTTAATGACTGAAAAGGCATTTGCCCATGAGAAGACATTCTAAGCAGCTGGAACAGAATGTACAAAGCAGCAAAGTGTAAGGTAGGAAGTTACATTTTGAGAACTTTGCGTAATTATGTATAGAGGAGGGGTTGAGCAGGAGGTGCCAGCGAGTAAGCGCCAAGAGATGAGCTTTAAAAGATACCAAGGTGGGGCTTCCCTGGTGGTGCAGTGGCTGAGAGTCCGCCTGCCGATGAAGGGGACACGGGTTCGTGCCCCGGTCCAGGAAGATCCCACATGCCGCAGAGCGGCTGGGCCCCTGCGCGTCCGGAGCCAGTGCTCCGCAACGGGAGAGGCCACAACAGTGAGAGGCCTGCATACCGCAAAAAAAAAAAAAAAAGATACCAAGGTATGATGCCATAGATAATAGTCTACAGATCAGTGCTTTCCAAACAGATTTTAGTCGCATACTTCTTTGTATCCAAAATGTAAGCAGAGCCAAGCATAAATAAATAAAACATAAAAGCAAGAAGACCGCAAGGCCTCCCCAGCTACCTCATGACTCTTAGTCAACCTTCGTGGAAGAGCTCTGAAAACCACTGTTGTTCACATGTGAAACTGTACAGTATTCTGCAAATATCTGGAATCCAAAGAAAATTATTTCATTTGTGCTGATTACAGGGAAATTCAGCCTATTAGTCTAGGAATGGTTTCAGGTTTTTTAAATGGATTAGGAAATGCACACACTGATTTTACTCTTCTATAATTCATCCTCATCTGCCAGAGTCATTTCTTTAAAAAGTAAATCAGATAACTAAAGTCTTCGGTTGAAATTCTTGCAGCTACATCTAAATAAGATCCAGACTCCTTTCTGTAGCTCCCAAGTCTCAACTCCCCTGCCTGCCTCTCCAACTTCATTCTCTTCCCACCTTCCCTCCTACTTAACCTGACATAGCCATGATGGCTTTCTTTCTCTTCTTCGAACACAAGGCTTGATTCAGCCTTTTCGCTCTGCTCTCCCTCGGCCTGAGATGCTTTGCCTCTAGCTCTTCATATAGCAGACCCTTCATCATCAGGATTCCGTTGAAATTACTCCCTCTTGTAGAGGCCTCCTCTGTCTACATCACCTAAGAGGGATCTCTCCTGTCACTCTATGACACTCACCCTCCTTTTTTATTTTAAATTTTCTTCCTTGCATTTAACACAATCTGAACCATCACATATATTTATTATTTCACATGTTTATATCCCATCCCCAATTTTCCCTAGAAAATAAACACCATCGGAGGGGCTTGTCTGCCTTGTTCATGGCCAGGTTCTGAGAATAATGCAAGGAAAATGATATTCCCTCACTGCATAGTTGTCAAATAAATGAAGTGAATAAGGAGTAAACAAAAGGTAGCTCCACCAATAAAAATTAGAGGAAATATCAGTGGGTATAGGTCAAATAGCCCAAAACAATCCTAATACATTCTATAAGATTTTAGTTGGTCATCCATCAAAGGACAGCTTCTATGAATTTGGTGTATGACTCATCACCTCCACTCTTTCTTTCATTTTTACCCTTCCTAATTTATCTTTCTAGTCACCTATGCCTCTGCCCCTTGATTTTGAACAAAGAGTTTTTACTCAAAAGCATTCCCAAAGGATCACAAAACAGGGTGTAAGACGTTTAAATTCAAAACAAGGCAGCTTTGGTGAATTTATTACAGCCAGCAAGCTGTCACCATAAGCATGTGAGTTATTCCTATTTGAATGACAGATGTGAAAAAGCACCTTACAACACTAATAAGATGCTTACTCAGAGTCACATGCATTATTGGCAACAGTATATAAGATATTACATAGATTCTGGGCTAACCTCACACTTAAGATTCAGATTTTACCAAGAGAATATGATTAAAAACTCACTTCTCATATTCAACGAACCATTTAGAAAACTCAAAGAACTTTTGACGACTTAAAGAAAATGGATGAACTAAAAAGCACTCTGACTTCAGGGTATAAGAAAATTAAATTGGTTTCCACTAGGTTGACCACAATCAAGAAATTCAAACTTAACTCCAAAAGTAAGAGACACTTGAAGACTAGTAATATGGTTTCAGGGAGTGGAAGATGAATTTAGTTAAAGTTTTTGAACTCTCTAGTGAGAAGGGAGGTCATACATGGGACCAAGAAGTAATCTGCAGTAATCCACACAGGCAATGATTAAACCCTGGATGAGAACAGAAATTATTGATTGTCTAAAGGGGGAACGGGTGGAGGGAGTTAATTTCCCTTGCTTCTTCCTTACCTCACACAAATAAATCATTGTTTTCAACCTATACATCTGAAGAAAACACACCACGAAAAAAAGGACTGTTGGTGGTTTAAAAACTGAGATATAAAAAGTGAAGTGCTGCTAGAACTGAATTTGTAAAGATAGCTATATAAACTTAAAATATTAATTGCTAGGGCCAACGCTGATTCCCATAGTGCCAGATCCTGCTGAGATTTTGAAAACCAATGTTTTTGCCTTGAAGGGTGTTTGAAAGAAACTGGTTAACCTAAAAGGCCTTGAGATGTTAGGGGAATTACAGAAGAGAGACTCTGTAAATCAATACAATTTCTTCAGCAAATACTGTATCAAAAAGAAGGACACTGAATTCAACATTGTCAGCAATGGAGATAAAATCATTTATATCCAAGGAAGTGTAAACAGCCTCAGATTAAATAGTTAGCAGCACAGGAGGAAATCGAAAGAGGCTCTCATCATATTGCACCCGCACAAACTTTGATTCAGTAGGAGGCCCATTTACAAAGACATACTATTGGTTTGAAGAGTGACCACCCCCTCCAAAGCCTGCTTTTAAGACTTAGTAGAAAGCACTCTGTGTTTTCCTTTCGGAACAATGAGGATGTTTCACATCTTCAAACAGTGATTCTAACTGGTAAAAGGATTAAGATGATCTCTCCCATTTTACAGGTAAGGCACGAGAGTGTGACAAAGCTTAAGTACCTTAAATGATATATGTACTTATTACACTACAATTCAAATTTTGACTCTCATCTTAAGAGTCTAAAATTGTTCCAGAATTGAAAACAGAATTCCCACAGGAAAAAAATCAGTGCTAAAATAAAACACTGAAGCATTTATGCCGGCTGCTACAAATCCTCTACTCTCTCTAGCCTCACTTTCCTTATCTTTAAAACCAGTAAACAATATACCTTATGATTTTGTGGATACCTTCATTCAAATATTTAATTATTATGTGCCCCATGTTTTGTTAACGCCTCCAGCTCCCACAAAGTCAACACAGCAAGACAAAAGTGCAGCGCTTTTCCTCTTCACAAACATTCCTCTATTCCCAGGTAAAGTCCAATGGAACATCCCAAGGAGATGCTGGGAATTGAGTATCTGAATCAAAATGAGGAGGAAACGTGGAGGCTTAAAGAGAATGAAGAACGAATCCATTAATTACTAGTACTTATTGACCATCAACCATGACATACCCAGCAGTAAGGCATTACAGAAAATGTTGAAGCATGTGAATCATGGTTCATACCCTTAGAAATCAACACTACAGCCCCTCTAATATAGTATTACCTCTAAAAACACCAGAGAGCCCTATTTGAATATAACATCTTTGAAGATTCTTGAAGTCACAGATACATATGTGTATCTTACGAACACCTCACTTGGTTTGAGAGACCTGAGAGATAGTCATTAAGTTAAATAAGGTAGTTTCCTCCCAACCTCCACAATCTCCCCACATTCCCCACCCCCAACCGTCACCATATCTTGCCAGCAGTGTTTGGCACCAAGTTATAGTAGGAAGTATAATTAATAACATGGAAATTCAACGGTTGGTATATTAACTTGGTAATTTCCTCACTGAATATCCTGTACCTTCTTCTCACAATAGCTGACGTTTAGGTGCTTTCCATTTGAGTTTATCCACAAGTCATAAGACTTCTAGATGCTTAGAGCACACAAATCTTCAAGGGTTGAAGCCTATCAGCTCTTCTGGTATCTCAGGTCTCTCAGAAAAGGCTGACTTCTCAAACACCTTCATACTTTACTCTGATTCCCAGATGATAAACAATAGCGCCTTCATTTCACAGAAGAGGAGCTTCCTTTCCAATTTCTACTAGAAACAACCTTTCCTCTCTACCAAAATACCTCCTAACCATTGTTTTTCTTCCAGACACTGTCACTTCAGCTACTAGAGGAAACTTCCTCCCTCTTTTTATATGTAAGAGGTAATGCAAGCTAGCGGAGTGTATCTATCTCCCATTTACACTGAAATTAGGACTTTTTACAGTCAAACCAATCCACAGCTCTCTCCCTTCCTCTGGCTCTCCTCACAAGTTCCTGGCTCTTCCACTGACTTTAGACTCTTAACTATTTAAAGTCATAAGCGCCGATCATTCACTTAGCTCCTCCAGAGAAAATGGGCAAAACTAAGAAACATTCAAAATCAACCCTTCCCAAATTAGAAAGCTTATAGTAGTGTTGTTACAATTCCAAGTTTCAAAGGAACAAAAGCAATCATAGACTTGTAGTTCATATTTAAAAAATAGAGAAAACCAGAAACTAAAACAAACTGGTTTGCTCAGTTTTAATCACTATATAAATACAACACATTCCAGACATTCCAGGATTTTATTTTATATGTTTGCAGATTTGTTTTTTCTAATTTTAAGCTTACTGGATCTTTGATACTAATAGTCACTGAGATCCAGCTACTAAGATGCAAATGTAAAGGCCCCCAAAGAGGATAATGTCAATGACAAAGGAGCAGCTCATGATATTCTGAAGATATTTTAGGCTGTTAATCTTTCATAAGCCTGATGTTATGGTGGGCAAATATGGACACTGCGATACAGACAGGAAAATCAAGCCCATGAGTGTTAAGTGTGTTGCCCCAGACCAAACATTAAATCATGAGAAGAGCAGAGCTTCAATGTAAGATTGACACCTTAACTTAAATAAAAACTGAACAGTTCTTCAGGAGCCTGAGACAACTGATGATATTTGATGAATCTTAGACCTTCAACAAGGAGAAGAAAAAGCAGGAAATATTGAATAGATCCAAACAAAAACATACTGTGATGTTTTGGCAATATTACACTAGACTTAGGGTAAATTGACCAGCACTAAAATTGATCCATATGTCTTCTATATGTCATAAAAAAAAATTACTCCATCAGATGAATGATATATCAGCCTAGTGATTTATTTCTGATACATACAAATGAAAACTTGTGGGAGAAAATGGTAGACATTTCCCATGACACTTATATGAAAAGATTAAAATTCACCTTTTTTATACTGTTTATATATGTCAAATCTTGAAATACAGTTTCACGTTCTCTTTAACAGCTTCTGTACTGTTTCTGGTAAAAATTACAAAAAAAGCTAAAACATATTGAGTGCTTCTGTATTTCAGGTGCTACTTGAGGCTCAGTACTTGTGATCTCATTTAATTTCTATAAAACTTCTATAATGTAACTAGTAACCTCATTTCACTGATGCAGAATCTTTGGTCTCAAATTATTGAATATCATATCAAGGGTCACATAGGTAATAGTGAGGGAGTTAGAATTTTCAATCAAATATCTCATTTTTAAAGTGTCAAGCTCATTGTATTACATCTGGGTTTTGGTATATATAATATTATTGTCCACTGTTTCCATCTGTCCTCAGGGCAGAAATTAATACTATCCCAGCATGTTTCTCTTGCTGAACTGGACCACGGCCCAGAGAATACTTCAATAAGTCACTAAGAGTCTAGTGGACTGGATCTGATAAATTAGATAAAAACTGTCATTTCTGCACTAAACTATACATGCTAGATAATACACCCACACACACAAACATTTTTAAACTTTAAAAGAAGTCTATAGGGTCCTTCATCCTACAGAGAATTGGAACAGTGTTCAAGCACTATGGATGCATGCTCTGAAATTCAAAGACTTGAGCACAGCCCCACATCTAAATAGGTGGTACATTTCCTATTACTTGGCAGTCCTGGCGGGGAGGGGGCTTCATCTCTCATAATGATTATCTTTCCAAATGCTGATCACTAAGAAGTCCTCCTTCTTCTATCATCTTCTTCCAATCCAACCTAAGTTTCAACTCCTAATTGGAGCCCTTCTTACCTCCCTTATTAGGCCCCCTAGACTGCTCTAACCCACATAGGTATCTCTTATCTCTCAATTACTTTTTAGCACAGAGCAGTCATATGTAATTATCCATCACTCCCTCATACACTGTCTTATACAGTGACCTACTATTTTCTGTTACTGTTTCTTGCCAACTTTTTGTATTGCAAACAGCAATGACTGTCTTGGTGGTGGTGAGAGTCTGTGGCCTTTATGTCAAAATCAGGCGCCCAAAATCACTCAAAATAAACACTCAATTTAAATTAAAAGGTTGTCACAAGAGGAAGGAGATATGGGGATATATGTATATGTATAGTTGATTCACTTTGTTATACAGCAGAAACTAACACACCATTGTAAAGCAATTATACTCCAATAAAGATGTTAAAAAAAATTAACTAATTAAAAGTTTGTGATTACTATGCAGATACGGTTTCAAGACAAAATCCCTAACCTCCTCCCTAAACAAGTATTTCCAAACAGAAGGCTGCCTCCTCCAAGCCACTTCTATGTAGATATTTTGAAGTCACCACTGGTGGAAAGTGATTTCTCTTTCTCTGCATCTCATGATGCTTGATAGGCTCAGTGTTCAGAATTACCTGAAATCTTCAGTTAAGTAAAAACCTCTAGTCCCCTTTCTCCCTTTTCAGGCAAAGCAATGTATATTTGTAAACACACGATTTGTGACCAGTGCTGACTTTTTCAATGAGAACAACAAGTCTGAAGTACCTAACGGGTTTTCAAGCTTGAGTACGTGGGTTTGACAACATTATGTAATAACCTGGTACAGTACTAAAAATACTTCCCTTTTTCTTCCCTCTTGTTGCCTTATCCAGGTTTTCATTCAGGATGCACTAAGATTATGTTATGCCCATAATAATTTTCGGACTTTTTACTGTTATGCTCTTTTAATATGGAGAACTGCTGGGTGTCCTAGGCCATCTTCTTTGACTTGCCTTGCCTTTCTGGGAACGCATAAGCACACTAATACTGGCTAAGGTGCTTTGTTGTGTGATTAAAACTATGCAAGAACTCTCTATTCTGTTCCTCATGTACATTTTAGATAACAATTATAATTAAACCGAGCTGTATTTGTTGTGTGTTTACCCTTCTTACACCTTTAATTCTGATTCATGGCAAAGGCCATTTTCCTGCAGATGTTCCTTTTCATTTATGCCCACTTGTTTCTCAAGCACCATGAGACCTATTTTTATATTTTATTTTATCCTTCTTCCCTGTGAATCCCTGTGTCAGACATCTCAGCAGTTAGACAGCTTAAGAGCTTCTTTTCTTGGTTGATATTTGCTTTGACATCAGTGGAAATTCACATATGTAAATGAAAACTCTTATATGGAAAGGACCTTTTTAAGGACCCATCTGGGTCAGCCAGATAAGTCTGAGAATGGTTCTCTATATTGCTCAAGAAAATACAACGATTTACTACCGCAAGGTACTCTGAGTAGATTCATATAGGAATGCATGAGCTGTGTTGAAAAACATTTCATACCGTCATATGAAAATGTATCTCCCAATTTACAGCTTTTTTTTTTAAAGATTTCTTTTGATGTGGACCATTTTTCAAATCTTTACTGAAATTGTTACAAATATTGCTTCTGTTCTATGTTTTGGTTTTTTTGCTGTGAGGCCTGTGGGATCCTAGCTCCCCAACCAGGGATTGAACCCAGACCCCCTGCATTGGAAGGCAAAGTCTTAACCACTGGACCACCAGGGAAGTCCCCAGTTTACAGCTCTTCATGTAATAATTCCTAGTGTGATGCTTTAAAAAAATACATCATTACACAAATTTTGCAAAACAATGATGTGAGGTGGTATGGGGATATATTACCTTGGTAATTTTTAGGTAAATTAACTAAGGCATATATACAAGATTAGATCATCTGATCAAGACAGTAAAGAGCAGAATCAGGATTAAAATTTTAAGTGTTCTGATTATAAACAATACAAAAGATGGGTGATATTTAAATGATTTTTAAAGACCATAAAATGAACTCATTTTGAAAGCCCATTCAATTAAACCAGTATTATTTGCTTATATAATGTGAAATGATTAACTCACTTATTCATTTATTTATGTATGCCAATATGCTGGTCTTCATTCAACAAGGATTTATTAATTACCTACTGTATGCCAGAAGTGCTACACACAAGAGCAGATGTAGAGATGAATAAAAGGGGGTTTGTGCAGTATGTGGCAATGCAGTATAGTGCTTAAAATGCTGGCTCTTGAGTCAGATTAGACATTGGCCTATATTTCTGCATCTTCTTTTCTCATATTAGTTACAGAACATATCTCATGTTCTATTTAAGGACAAATTAGTCACAAAAATATACATCCAAAAAGATAATAGAAAAGTGAATAACGCTTTTCTATTTTGAGGTAACTTTAAACTTCCAGAAGAATTGCAAAAATAGTTCAAAGATTATATGAAATGTCCAGGATAGGTAAATTCAAAAGAGACAGAAAGTAGATTAGTAGTTGCTTAGGTCCAGAGGTGGGGCAGGATATGGGGGAGAAAAGAGAGTTACACTCTACAGCAGAGACCCTGAAACCGAAGAGCAGGTGCTACTGAAAAGTCTGTGAGCAAGGAGAAATTTTAGGGTAAGTGGACTGTTCCAGTTCCCTAAAGTACTGCTACTCAACCCGAAGTTACAGACCGGTTTGAAGGCGCAGGTGCGCTCTGTGCCCATCCAGCAGTTCCCTACGGAAGACTGGGTCTCATCCCACTGCTCAGGCCACTGAATAGGAGTAAATAAAAAATTGACTGCCAGGACTTCCATGGTGGTCCAGTGGTTAAAACTCTGAGTTCCCAAGGGAAATAACTACTGCAGAGCAGAATAAAGAAAAAAGAATGAAAAGAATTGAGGAGAGTCTCAGAGAACTCTGGGACAACATTAAATGCACAACATTCTCCCCAGAAGAAGAGGAGAAAAAGAAAGGGACTGAGAAAATACTTGAATAGATTATAGCTGAAAACTTCCCTAACATGGGAAATGATATAGTCAATCAAGTCCAGGAAGCACAGAGAGTCCCATACAGGTTAAATCCAAGGAGAAAAACACCAAGACACATGTTAATCAAACTATCAAAAATTAAATAAAAATAAAGAAACATTAAAAGCAGCAAGGGAAATGCAACAAATAATACACAAGGGGGCTTCTCTGGTGGTGAAGTGGTTGAGAGTCCACCTGCCGATGCAGGGCATGCGGGTTCGTGCCCCAGTCCGGGAAGATTGCACATTCCGCGGAGTGGCTAGGCCTGTGAGACATGGGCGCTGAGCCTACATGTCCGGGGCCTGTGCTCCACAATGGGAGAGGACACAACAGTAAGAGGCCTGCGTACTGCAAAAAAAAAGTACACAAGGGAATCCCCATAAGGTTAACAGCTGACCTTTCAGCAGAAACTCTTCAAGCCAGAAGGAAGTGGCAGGACATATTTAAAGTGATGAAAGGGAAAAACCTACAATCAAGATTACTCTACCCAGCAAGGAGCTCATTCAGATTTGATGGAGAAATTAAAACCTTTACAGACAAGAAAAAGCTAAGAGGATTCAACACCACCAAACCAGCTTGACAACAAATGCTAAAGGAACTTCTCAAGGCAGAAAACACAAAAGAAGTAAAAGACCTACAAAAACAAACCCAAAACAATTAAGAAAATGGTAATAGGAACATACATATTGATAACTACCTTAAATGTAAATGGATTAAATGCTCAACCAAAAGACGCAGACTGGCTGAATGGATACAAAAACATGACCCGTATATATACTGTCTACCAGAGACCCACTTCAGACCTGGGGACACATACAGATTGAAAGTGAGGGGATGGAAAAAGATATTCCATGCAAATGGAAATCAAAAGAAAGCTGGAGTAGTAATTCTCCTACCAGACAAAATAGACTTTAAAATAAAGACTATTACAAGAGACAAGAACACTACAAAATGGTCAAGGGATCATTCGAAGAAGATATAACAATTGTAAATATTTATGTACCCAACATAGGAGCACCACAATGCATAAGGCAAATAAATGCTAACAGCCATAAAACGGGAAATCAACACTAACACAATAATAGTAGGAGACTTTAACAACCCACTTTCACCAATGGACAGGTCATTCAAAATGAAAATAAATAAGAAAACACAAGCTTTAAATGACACATTAAACAAGATGGACTTAATTGATATTTACAGGACATTCCATCCAAAAACAACAGAATACACTTTCTTCTCAAGTGCTCATGGAACATTCTCCAGGATAGATCATATCTTGGGTCACAAATCAAGCCTTGGTAAATTTAAGAAAACTGTATCAAGTATCTTTTCTGACCACAGGGCTAAGACACTAGATAGCAATTACAGGAAAAAAACTGTAAAAAATACCAACACATGGAGGCTAAACAATACGCTACTAAATAACCAAGAGATCACTGAAGAAATCAAAGAGCAAATCAAAAAATACCTAGAAAGAAATGACAATGGAGACACGATGACGCAAAACCTATGGGATGCAGAAAAGCAGTTCTAAGAGGGAAGTTTATAGCAATACAATCCTACCTCAAGAAACAAGAAACATCTCAAATAAACAACCTAACCTTACACCTAAAGCAATTAGAGGAAGAAGAACAAAAAAACCCCCAAAGTTAGCAGAAGGAAAGAAATCATAAAGATTAGATCAAGAATAAATTAAAAAGAAATGAAGGAAACAATAGCAAAGATCAATAAAACTAAAAGCTGGTTCTTTGAAAAGATAAACAAAATTGATAAACTACTAGCCAGACTCATCAAGAAAAAGAGGGAGAAGACTCAAATCAACAGAAATAGAAATGAAATAGGAGAAGTAACAACTGACACTGCAGAAATACAAAGGATCATGAGAGATTACTACAGGCAACTATATGCCAATTAATTGGACAACCTGGAAGAAATGGACAAATTCTTAGAAAAGCACAACCTTCCAAGACTGAACCAGGAAGAAAGAGAAAATATAAACAAACCATTAACAAGCACTGAAATTGAAACTGTGCAAACGAAAACAAACAAAAGCCCAGGACCAGAAGGCTTCACAGGCAAATTCTATCAAACATTTAGAGAGGAGCTAACACCTATCCTTCTCAAACTCTTCCAAAATATAGCAGAGGGAGGAACACTCCTAAACTCATTGTACGATGCCACCATCACCCTGATACCAAAACCAGACAAAGATGTCACAAAAAAAGAAAACCACAGACCAGTATCACTGATGAACATACATGCAAAAATCCTCAACAAAATACTAACAAACAGAATTCAACAACAAATTAAAAGGTTCATACACCATGATTAAGTGGGGTTTATCCCAGGGATGCAAGTATTCTTCAATATATGCAAATCAATCAATGTGATACACCATATTAACAAATTGAAGGAGAAAAACCATATGATTATCTCAGTAGATGCAGAAAAAGCTTTTGACAAATTCAACACCCATTTATTATACAAACTTTCTGGTGACTAGATAGTAGGCATAGAGGGAACTTACCTCAACATAATAAAGACCATATATGACAAACCTACAGCTAACATCGTTCTCAATGGTGAAAAACTGAAACCATTTCCTCTGAAATCAGCAACAAGACAAGGATGCCCCTCTCACCACTCTTATTCAACATAGTTTTGGAAGTTTTAGCCACAGCAATCAGAGAAGAAAAAGAAATAAAAGGAATCCAAATTGGAAAAGAAGAAGTAAAGCTGTCACTGTTTGCAGATGACATGATACTATGCATAGAGAATCCTAAAGATGCTACCAGAAAACTACTAGAGCTAATCAATGGATCTGGTAAAGTAGTAGGACACAAAATTAATGCACAGAAATCTCTTGCATTCCTACACACTAATGATGAAAAATCTGAAGGAGAAATTAAGGAAACACCCATTTACCACTGCAACAAAAAGAATAAAATGCCTAGGAAAAACCTACCTAAGAAGATAAAAGACCTGTATGCAGAAAACTATAAGAAACTGATGAAAGTAATTAAAGATGATACAAACAGATGGAGAGATATACCATGTTCTTGGATTGGAAGAATCAACATTGTGAAAATGACTATACTACCCAAAGCAATCTACAGATTCAGTGCAATCCCTATCAAAATACTAATGGTATTCTTCACAGAATTAGAACAAAAAAATTCACAATTTGTATGGAAACACAGAAGACCCCATATAGCCAAAGCATTCTTGAGAAAGAAAAACCTGGACGAATCAGGCTCCCTGACTTCAGATTATACTACAAAGCTACAATAATCAAGACAGTATGGTACTGGCACAAAAACAGAAGTATAGATCAATGGGACAGGATAAAAAGCCCAGAGATAAACCCATGCACATATGGTCACCTTATCTTTGATAAAGAAGGCAAGAATATACCATAGAGAAAAGACAGCCTCTTCAATAAGTGGTGCTGGGAAAACTGGACAGCTACATGTAAAAGAATGAAATCAGAACAGTACCTAACACCATATACAAAATTAAACTCAAAATGAATTAAAAGTCCTAAATGTAAGGCCAGACACTATAAAACTCTTAGAGGAAAACATAGGCTGTGATATACATCACAGCAAGATCCTTTTTGACCCACCTCCTAGAGGAATGGAAATAAAAACAAAAACAAACAAATGGGATCTAATGAAACTTAAAAGCTTTTGCACAGCAAAGGAAACCAAAAACAACCTTCAGAATGGGAGAAAATATTTGCAAATGACAAAGGATTAATCTCCAAAATATACAAGCAGCTCATGCAGCTCAATATCAGAAAAACAAACAACCCAATCCAAAAATGGGCAGAAGACCTAAATAGACATTTCTCCAAAGAAGATATACAGATTGCCAACAAACACATGAAAGGATGCTCAACATAATTAATCATTAGAGAAATGCAAATCAAAACTACAATGAGGTATCACCTCACACTGGTCAGAATGGCTATCATCAAAAATCTACAAACAACAAATGCTGGAGAGGGTGTGGACAAAAGGGAACACTCTTGCACTGTTGGTGGGCATGTAAATTGATACAGCCACTATGGAGAACAGTATGGAGGTTCTTAAAAAACTAAAAATAGAACTACCATATGACCCAGCAACCCCACTACTGGGCATATACCCTGAGAGAGCCATAATTCAAAAAGAGTCATGTACCACAGGGTTCATTGCAGCACTATTTACAGTAGCCCGGACAATCTAAGTGTCCATCGACAGATGAATGGATAAAGAAGATGTGGCACATATATACAAAGGAATATTACTCAGCCATAAAAAGAAACAAAATTGATTTATTTGTAGTGAGGTGGATGGACCTAGCGTTTGTCATACAGAGTGAAGTAAGTCAGAAAGAGAAAAACAAATACTGTATGCCAACACACATATATGGAATCTAAAAAAAAAAGGTCTGATGATCCTAGGGGCAGGACAGGAATAAAGACGCAGATGTAGAGAACGGACTTGAGGACACGGGGTCGGGCAAGGGTAAGCTGGTACGAAGTGAGAGAGTTGCATGCACATATATACATTACCAAATGTAAAAGAGATAGCTAGTGGGAAGCAGCTGTATCGCACAGGGAGATCAGCTCGGTGTTTTGTGACCACCTAGAGGGGTGGGATAGGGAGGGTGGGAGGAAGACACAAGAGGGAGGGGATATGGGCATATATGTATACATATAGCTGATTCACTTTGTTATAAAGCAGAAACTAACACACCATTGTAAAGCAATTATACCCCAATAAAGATGTTAAAAAAATAAAAAGAGAGTAACAGAGGAGTATGGTCTTTCTTTTAGGGTGTCTCCATTGCTAGTACAGTTGTTTTCCAATGCTTATGTTTATATATCTACCCAGTTGACCCTTGAATGACATAGGTTTGAGCTGTGCAGGTCCACTTATATGTGGATGTTTTTTCAATAAATACATACTACAGTACTACACAATCCGAGAATGTGGAATCGCAGATACCAAGGGCTCATTATAAAGTTATACTGTGGATTTTTGACTGCATGGAAGGGTTGTTGCCCCTAAACTCTAGGCACTGTTCCTGATCAACTTTATTTTTATGTCTATAATTATGTCAATATCATCTGTCATTTTTAGTGTTTAGGTTGGGAAGGGGATGGAGATGAGAGGTCTTAACTGCCACATTGATCTATCCCTCCACTAATTCACATTTGACTTTTAAATTCAAATACTTTCTCTGTAATAATAGCAAGTCAAAATGTTATTTGTGCCTACTGACCCCTGTCAGTTAAAATATTTCACACAGCAGGATGCCTCCCTTCAAGTACAGTCCTGCAGTTTTAGAAGGAGTTCATGACATGCATTGAATCTATGAGTGCTTCTACAGAATGTTCTGAAGCCTCATCACCCTTAACACTCTCCCCTTACCCAGATACATTTGCTCAAGAGACCATCTCATTATATAAATGCACTCCTAAAGAAATGCTGGTTTGTTGGATGCCATTCTTAGCATTATACACAATTCACTTATGAAAAGCCAGGAAACAGACAATTCCTTTTTATGCTCATTTTTGATTTTGGAATTGATAAAATTGACCATACTACCCACTGAACTATTTTCCTCACCAACCCAGAACTGTTGAATATGTGACAGTCAATAAGAGATTATGATAGTTTAAAATTTCCAGCTCTCCAAATCAATTAACTTTTATTGAGACAAAAGTGCAAATATTTTTTTAAGATATCAAATTAGGGATATTGCCAAGTTTGACAAGAACCATGTACAATACAAAAACTGATGTTTAGCCTTTAATTTCAGATTATTAGCAAGTTTAGGGGAGGTTAAGTACATAGACTCTTTTTTTGAATTTTATTTTATTTTATTTTTATACAGCAGGTTCTTATCTATTCTATACATGTTAGTGTATACATGTCAATCCCAATCTCCCAATTCATACTACCACCACCACCACCCCCGCTTTCCCTCCTTGGTGTCCATATGCGTGTTCTCTACATCTGTGTCTCTATTTCTGCCTTGCAAACTGGTTCATCTGCACCATTTTTCTAGATTCCACATATATGCGTTAATATATATTTGTTTTTCTCTTTCTGACTTACTTCACTCTGTATGACAGTCTCTAAGTCCATCCATGTCTCCACAAATGACCCAATTTCGTTCCTTTGAATGGCTGAGTAATATTCCACTGTATATATGTATCACATCTTCTTTATCCATTCGTCTGTTGATGGGCCTTTAGGTTGCTTCCATGACCTGGCTATTGTAAATAGTGCTGCAATGAACATTGGGGTGCATGTGTCTTTTTGAATTATGGCTTTCTAGGGGCATATGCCCAGTAGTGGGATGGCTGGGTTATATGGTAACTCTCTTTTTAGTTTGTTAAGGAACCTCCATGCTGTTCTGCATAGTGGCTGTTATCAATTTACATTCCCACCAACAGTGCAAGAGAGTTCCCTTTTCTCCACACCCTCTCCAGCATTTGTTGTTTGTGGATTTTCTGGTGATGCCCATTCTGATGATGTCCATTGACAGACTCTTTTTAAGTTCTCTTTCTGATCATCCTAATTGCATGTATAATAACTAACCCCTAACCTAAATACATAGTGTACCAGGTTTGATTCAAAATGACCTAAATTGGTGTTTCTAATCTTAATTAGCTATCGTAAAACATTACATAAGGAATGTAAGGAATCACTTTTGTTGCTGATATCTCAATATCAGAACCCATCAAAATTAGTTTACCTACCAAGAGCTCATCTGTCGTCCCAAATACTAATCGTAAGAAAACAGTTTTTCTTCTCTTTGACTTTTGAGCAGGTAGTATCATTATCAGAAATTTTACTGGCCAAAGTGTTAGTGTGTCCTTGCTATTGTTTTACATAAAACTTTTACAAACTGGAGTATATGGTTTTCAAGCTTCCAAAAAGCAGTGTATTATCGAAATAGAGAAAGTGTATGAAAGGCAGGATGTGCACGCAGCAGCCAGAGGGCTCACAGTTCTAAAACACTGAGCTGCTCCTGAAAGTACCAGAACTTTATATGTCACAGGTTGTTCAAAATGATGATTCTATATGGTAAACAAAATATTAGAAGATAGTAGCTCTATCCCATAAATTCTAATTAAAATAAATGGCATATATAACAAATACATAAAATATTTTCTATCACTAGAACATTTTTAAAGTTTGGGTATTTAAAGTGCTAAGCTATTGGAAAATTTTATATATCCAGAATGATTCATGCATGGAGGGTTCTTGTTAGACAAGATGTTCCTGTAATTATTTTTGTGAACTATAATTATTTCAAAGATTAAACAGGTTCAAGGACATTTTTCTCAACAGACCGTCTTATGAAGTACTTGAATCATGTCTTTATATAAGGAATAGACCATTCAATAAGGTCATTAACCAAGGGTCAAAGCCAAGCATATGAGAGCGTTACATGTCAGAGATGTTGTATATGCAGCACTAAACCAATAGGTAGAGACATTCAAACTAATTAATTTAAATCAAAAAAGGGACAAAAATAACTCAAATTTAGTCAGAATAGACAATGTTATTCCTCCGCCCATTAAAACATTGCTTGCTAGAATCAAAGTAGTTTCTGGTTCTTTAGTCCTTAAGTATGTAAACAAGTGCCAAAAAAGTTACATGTTCTGTGATAGAAGAATGTAATAGAGTCGGGAAAAAGGGAAGGAGGTTAATTCAACATTATAGGGAGGGTTAACAATGTTTTATGGAATATGCACTAAGCTGAATCTTGAAAAAGGAGATAGTGTCATCAGGCACAAATAGATGGAAAATTTCTGATAGACTTTTAATGTGTGCTTAATAAATATTTCTAAGAAAACTTTGAATGAATGGGTGAATGAATGAGTGTACCCATGATGGAATAGAATTGTGTCAGTGAAGTCAAAGACATAGAAAACACTCTGAAACATTAATAAGTTGTCAATCAATCAGTATGACTAGAGCACAGATTACACTGTAGGAGGTGGTGAAAGGTAAAGATTGTGATATGGGCAGGTTAAATGATAGAACACCTCTTCTAAATTAGAATTAACTTCTTAACATTAACGTCAGTGGGAATAATTTAGGTCTTAACAGAAGAGTATCACTGTCATATATATGTATATATATATATGTATGTGTATATATATATATGTATGTGTATATATATATATGTATGTGTATATATATATATGTATGTGTATATATATATACACACACATATATATATTTGAGATTACACTAGCAGCAATGTGTAAGGAAGAAAGAAATGAAATTGATTTGAAATGCCATTCATGTTATCAAATTGACAAAGTTTTTTATAAGTGTAAATATCTAGTATTGGCACAGGTGACAACTATCTGGATTGAAGACAGTGGTAAAATTGGGAAAACTCCCATGTAAATGGGAAAAAGATTGTTTAATTCTCTATAGTCATACAAAACAACCTGATGTAACGGTAGAGAAGGTGAAGTACTGACTTGATATGAGGGTTGGAATCGGAAAAGCAGAAGGTAAAGTGGATCAATACATTGATGGTATCAAACAAAAACTGCACTAAACGAAGGTAAATAGGCAAGAAAGACTTTATTCAAGACTACTGCAATAAGGGAGAGAGACAAGAGCTCAGTCTGAACTCACTCAACTCCTCTGAGGGAAGGGGGATCCTAGACCACCTTTGTTTGCTAATTGGCTGTAGCCAAAGAAAAAGGATACTTCCTCATATTTTCATGACAGGAGACAGATTTACATCGTGAAGCAAGGTACCCACTGATTAAGGTTTACTCTCCCACAGACCGGGTGATAAGGACAGTATCTTTGCTGAGGATTACTTATCAAAGGAATGGCTCCCAAGTCCTAGAGAAAGACATTCCTGGGTAGCACAACAGGCAAAAAGCATTATAAAAGATCTAAATCTCAAAGGGGCACTGAAAGAATTTATAATTTTTAAGTTTTTTTATGTAAATGCTCTAGAAAAAGGAAGGTAAGGGACCTAAACTCGGGAAGCCAGCTTTAGTCAGATTGGGAGGAATATTAAGGTCCTCTTGGTTAGTCGGAAGAGAGTGACTTTTGTTACACAGAGTCAAACCTAAGTGGTGGAAACCACAGAAGCCATCAGATAGGTGGTAGATTGGAAGGTAATAAAAATGTCAAGAAATTGGGTGTTTTCATGACGTTTAAGAACAAAGTATAGGGAGTGAAAGACAGAGAGGTGAATGTACAGGAGATGGCAGTAAATATTAATATGTTTCTATATTGCAATGTAACATTTTGGGATGCATTTTGACATGGCTATGAATGTGGGTTTCTGATATGTTGGGTGGATGAAAGCATTAAAACCAAAGAAGAAAAGCAGAGGCTAGGTTGATCTACTGTTAACAGTAATGGGAACTTCTGGTGTATTCTTTGTGCTAAACATATTGCATGCAATGAGCTCTAATCCCCACACTGTGGAAAACGCTATCAGATGACTTTGCTCTCATTTGAACACATTCTTGCAATGCTTCATTTAAAAGTACTGCTTGAAACCTGGTGTAAACCAAATGTTCCAGACTCTCATGATTCTGGAGTACCTGTGACTGTGTTAATATGTTTTTTGGTTGTTTGTTTTTTGCTTTGTATTTTTGTTTCTACTCTCATAGACAGACTATCAGAGCTTCTAACTCCTTCCCGGTACCTTTCTCAGCAATTCTAACTGGATGTTTTAATCTAAGAAATAAAATAGGCGTGTTGAATTTTAGAGACTAGAAATAATTAATACTTATTGTTGCTGGGAAGTTGAATGGGAGTATGAGAGGCAGCAGAGTTACTTTTTACTGTAAATACTTCTGTATTATTGGAATTACTACAGTAAGTCTATAATTCCTTTTAAATTTAAAAAGCCCATTAAAAAAAATTATATATAGATTAATTGCTTTAAATGAGCACCTGAGGGACTTTCCCCTGACAAAAATTAGTGAGTGTTAGTGTTTGAGCTTTGTGGCTTCTTTTTCTGATTGCCCCGAGGTCTTCTCGGTGTCCTTTTCAAGTTTATTGGTGCCCTCTAGATATGTGAGGTCACCAAGTTTTTGAATTTTGAATTTTGGCATTATTACATGCACACGTTTTCTAATTTCAAAAGACAAGAATAGTGACAAATATCTGGGATCCAACAGTTTCCATTATTTAGCAGTGAAGTGATTAAAAATCCCATTGCAGCGGATTTCAATGTTTTAGTGTTCTTTGCACTTGAAAAATGCTTTCTCTTGTCATCAGTAGGGAGTACTCTGCTCTTCTCATCTTATGCAGAACAAAATCTCAGTCAGAATAGGGAAAAACATCAATTATTAATTAGACATAAATTATTCCTAATCTACACACAATGCCTAATCCCTGGTTCACAGAAATGCAAATTGTGCTTCAAAAACAATATGTGAACAAGCCATTTGTTTCCAGAAGACAGGAGCCCAAGTTCAATATAAAATATAGAACAAATAATTCAAGCTCATTTCAAAGAATATGCTGATGGAAGGTAATCCAGAACTGCAAGGAAATGGAAAACCATACAAACAAAATGCAAGGTGAACTTGTTTTTGGTACATAAATAGTGTATCCACCAGTGATACTACAGTATCCACTGTAGCTAGTTTTCAATTCGTCAAGAAAGTTAAGAATTAACTGAAAAACTGTACTAATATATTCTTTACTATGAATAGTAAAAACAGTAAATAAATAACAAAGGAAGTGATGATGGTTTTAGGAGGCCAATTTTTCTTTACCCTAGCAGGAACACTCAAAACAGGACCCTAAATCAATCACAAAAGCAGTTGTAGCCTTTAACATTATAAACAACTGTCCTCTTATAAAACAGCTGTCCTAGACTGAAGATAATGTACAAAGTCATCTAGCCTAAACCATGCAGTGTGTGTGTCCTCTCCTATTCCAGTAAACTTGAATAGGCTTTGCAGTCGTAGAAGTGGTTAGATGCTCTCCTGGATTTACGCATTCCTCCCTATGTTCAGCTTCATAAATCCTCCGTATACCCAGCATCAAAATAACTGATTCAGGAAAGGTTCTACTACTACCCATTCCTAGCAAGATGCGGACTTCTCCTGATCTACACCATTTCAGATTTCAGGTCGCAAAATCCCCAGTTAGTTGAAAAGTATTACTGTTATACTACTAAAGGAAAGGAGGGCAAGTTCTTCTGTATTTTACCACTTACGTAGACTCATTCATTTTAGCAACGGCTTTAAGGATATGTGTGCAGAGTAATGCATCATCTTCTCAAGTATTTTCTCTAAAAGTTGATCCTTATGAGATTCTCTTTAAAAAAAACCCAAAAGAACCCACATAGACTGGTCAATAAATTTGGCCAATGATGAATCTGTAGGGCTGAGGGATGCTAGTTTTTCTTAATTCCCTTACCCCTCCCTGTTCCTCCAAAGATGATGATTTATTATTCTGATTGGACAGATTTCATAATACTTATTTGAACCTCTCTGATTACTGGGTTGGGTAAATGATGCTTTAACGGGTGCACCTGTGGCACTGTGTGCTTTAGCACCTGTTTTGGTGCAGGTGAGCAGGTTCACCAGCCTGGGTCCTTTCTCTGGACCTAACACTCTTGCTTTTCTTTCTCTTTCTGTGTGTTTTTTTTTGTTGTTCCAGCACTTCCTGCCATACAGTTTGGTGAGTTAGCTTATCTCAGACTCGTGACCTCGCTCTCTGGCCTTTCTCCTTTTCTTTCTTGCATACATTCCCTTCAAGGAATGAGTTAGGAAATATGTTAGTATTCACTCAGAGCAAGTCCACCATTTTCTGTCATCTACTTCCTATTTTCATTTAAATGGATGGTAGCCTCACTTGCAGCCTGGCTCAGCTGGCCAAACTGGTCTTAGAATGAATAGAATCACATTGGTAAGCTTGGGAAAATGAACAGAAATCATTTATTCCTATGTATTTCACCAGTATGCTTAAGAGACTTCACTGGAGTATCAGGCATTCACATTATTAAGATGGTACTTGGAGTTCCTATCTATTATTGTCATTGCTTATTCTGTATACAGTTTCCTCTGGGGCTCTTGCAGAGAGAAAATGTGATTAGTACAAGGCCAACTTAGGACACTCTTGTGTCTCCTGGCCATAAACCTTTATAATGCTATCAAAACCCACTATTATTTCTAATAGACACTGTCTCCTGTTCAGAGAGTCCCAAAGTACTTGTGTGTATTAAAATACCTGAGAAGTTTTAAAGAAAATAAGTCTTTAACTATGTAAGTTGTGTTCTGAAAGTCATTTAAACATGAGATTTTTAAAAGGTATCTCCTATATTGTTATGAATATCTCACATATCCCAGAGACATTATTTGGGAACATCTGCTCTATGATGTTGAGGACATAAACCATTGTTTTTGTGGTTTAAGAAAAGTATCAATTTGACCCAAACTGCCTGTAAAACTGCCCAAGTTTCCACCTCACTCTACATGTGTAGAATTTTCCTTAAATCAATAATACTGGAAACAAAAATATCACTCAACCAAAATATTACTCAAATAATTGATTTCCTTAATAACATACCTCACGTCTCAACTTTGTATAGGAATCTTCCTCAAGAATAATTAGCAGTGGGAGGGAGAGAGACGCAGGAGGGAAGAGATGTGGGAACATGTGTATATGTATAACTGATTCACTTTGTTATAAAGCAGAAACTAACACACCATTGTAAAGCAATTATACCCCAAGAAAGATGTTAAAAACTTTTTTAAAAATTAAAAAAAAGAATAATTAGATCTCGAGGAAATCAAAATTAAGACTTTAAAAATTACCTATATATCTTTTATTTCTTGTTAAATATCTAATCTTAAACTACAGAAAAAATCTATAGAAAATTAATAAGCAAGCTAAATGCCTTGACATCAGTTCATGTATAGAACCCTCACACAAATTACCAAGGAAATTTATTTTTGGAGTATTATTTTCATAATACTCTTTATCTCTCTCATTACTCCTGAGTTTCTCCGAAAGTAAGAATAAGCTCTCTTGCTATAGGAATTATATGAATTGAAACTAACCAAGAGGAATAACATATGAATATCACAAACTGGTAATTTCATATAGAAGTTCAAATATCCCTGTGCTGCCAAAAATCCCAACGTGGGTGGCATCCTTCTCACTTTTCCCTAAGATACATGTCTATATGAGTCATGTCATATTAATGACATTCTAATGTCATTTTAGATATATTCAAAAATAACACAGAATTTACCAAAGCCTTCTTCCTTCTTTTCTGAGATTATGAAAGTAATGAATTTAGTACTGAGTTAGTTTATTTTTAAAATATACAATGGGTCTTTTAGACACAGAGGAACCAAATAAATTAGATTTTTTTAATGTAAAGAAAAATTTGCTTGTATAACTTTCATTAGCAACGCTGCATAAAAATTAAGGGATATCATGTCCAACAGCCAGTAGCATACATAAGGCCAAGTTAACTCTTTCTTTGGCCAACAGCCTATCCCTTCTTTTCTTGATGAACAGGAAATGAATGAAAGTTCCTTAATACCAGGTTGATCTAGGAGATCTGTCTAAAGAAAGTAAGTTCCTTATTATAGTGTACCTATTTGAGAAACTCAGGAACTCAGAAATCCAGGCATGACATCATTGTTTCTATCTTTGTTCAAGTTGATCCAATCATAAAAACAAGAAGATGACAGAAAATCATTCTGGAACATTTTGATTATGAGTTGTTTGGGTAAGTATAAGTTTCTTCTCTCAGAAACCAGAATCTAAGTGGGCTCCTTTGTATCGACAAACACCACATCCAGGTACTTCCAAAAGAGACCAAGTTTGAAACTTGGGAACAGAATTCATAGTGGAAACTCCAAACTTTATATCAGAGTTAGTAATATAAGAGGCTACTGGCCCCCTAGTTGAAGTTTATAATCCCACTTCGAATTAGCAGATTTTAGAGACATGTCCTTGAGCCACTGATTCCTCCAATAAACTTTCAAAGGAAAATAGTTTCTTGTACCAAATGACTTTCATAAAATACAATCTGTCATCCAAGAGTGAACATTAAATTGCTACAAAACTGAATGGCTAGAATACATCAAAATTAATTGACGGATCAATTTCTCACATGTAAAATAAACATAAGCAAACACGTCAGGTAGGAGAAAATAATAGACTTAAGCCTAGGCTCTCTCCAGCCTCACATCATATGCTCAGCATGACTAGTATGGATACATGAAGTACACTGACTATCTCACAGGTGGAAGGCCATGTATTTTCAAAGTTTTCTGGCAATGAACTTTTACCATTTTCTTTTCAGACGATGTAAATCTTCTGTGTTACACGCAGTTGTCTTCCTCCGGTCCCTGGGACCTATAAGATGCTCACAAAGCATGGCTACGATAAGACCCCCATTCCAGATAGGCTGGTTCCTACCCTGTCCTGGGCATGAACGTTGTCACTCCTCCCTCTGCTCCTTTTCCCTCTGCTCATTTTCTAGCCACTTTTCTCATGCTTTCCATCAAACATTCCCAGTCTTCCCTATTCCAAATTCTTCTTGGAAAGACCTATGACATTGATTTTTCTGGAGCCTTTATCTAGCCCTTGCTATAGACTCAGCTGAGTCACAAAATAACTTTTCATGTATGTCTTGAAGAATTTCCACTCCTGAAAAGAGACAGTTTGTAGCCTCCCAAACATCCAGCACAGAGCTTTGCACTTGGTGGATGCTAAATAAATTGAACCTACTATGTCTGTACTTTGATGATCCTAGGATTTGCTTAGATCCTAAACGCAAATGTTCTTAAAACCCCATGTTTGGACACAGTTTGCTTTATCATACCAGAATTCCCTTATTAAGGGTTTGCGCTTTTTAGCAAGAATGTTTGAATTTTCCCAAGCACATGTTAAAGTGTCCATGGCTGTAAACTCATCTCTAACCAAATGGAACCCCCAAACTCAAGTTCAAGGGAAAAGGCCTGCCACTGGCACTGAACAGTCCAGCCAGACTCCTTTCCTCCTCTGCTCTGTTCAATTTCTCCAGTGCAATTGCCAGTACAGTGATGAATGCAGAAATGGAAAGAATGCAATACTGCACATGACTGATTGCATGGCAAAGGGAGAAACCTACAGAAAACCCCAAGCTGGGAACTTATTTTATATCATTCCCTGTTGCTACTCAGTCATGAATGCCTCTGTGATTCATTTCAACACTCTGAAATCTCTTGGTATTTGTAACATGCTCTGAACCAGATATAAGTTGATTGCTCAGCCTTACCTTTTTTTTTAATTGAATTTTTTTTTTACTAAAATTTAGCAACACATTTAATATTGCTTACATATAGCTTTTATTTCTGCTCAGGGAAGAAAAAGGATAATGTTACCTCAAGAAGATTTTGTAACTTAAGAGAGCATTTTGTGGCTTCTATAAAGTAATCACTTTTTCTTATGTGTTAGAAAGCATGCCTCACTGGAAATGGAAGATAACCATATACGTTTTTGGAATTGAATTATTCCAGCATATTTCTTAAATGAATATATAGTTACTAAAATATATAATGTAGTTGAGAAGTGCAAGTTTTGGTCAGCACAGGTGATGCGCTATAAAACAGAACAGAGCTGAGTAGGATTTCAGCAAGTGTTTCTTGATATGTAAACTTATCTTTTCAGAAGCATTCTTAAAGAAGAGACTAGTATTCAATATAAAGCAGTAAACAGCAAACAAAAAATTGCTCATTCAAGCCTAATAGATCTTCATCACAGTCCACTAAATGCTAAAGCAACATATGAACTTCTGTTTCCTAACCAAAGGACAAAACAGTTAGTGGTTTTGGTTTTAGCTAATTGTCCCACATGACACAAATAGGCTGCTTGCTCTACGTATGTTCCAAACACGTAAGTGTTAATAAGCAGTTTAGGATTCAAAGGCCAACTCGGTAAAATCAGGCCTCTTTGACATTTTTGCTTACCAGAATTTTTAAAAGACAGCTTGCAATCTTGCCTAAGTGTTTCCTCTAGGTAACAGCCCATTAATGCAGGAACAGATTGCTTATTCCTCTGGTAGCTGGTTGGAATCAAGCAATTTGTAAAAGGATTTCTCCACAGATTAGCTTTTTTCAAGCATGAATTCTGTAGGTGAAGAATTAGGACAGTATGGCTCCTAAAGCCTTGGAACAAGCATTCTATGTTATCCTAACTTCAGCCATTAAATATTTTTAATGTGACATTTAATTCTTCCCCTTCAACAGCTACGTGTGTTTGCCTAATTAGACGCATCATGAACCTAGGATGTGTTCAGTTGCAGTTGTATCTTATTTATCAAGGAAAATACTGCTTCAAACATCTACAAAGGTTCACAGGAAGTCTAGAAATGATCTGATCAACACTTTGGAAAGTACAATAGTAGTCCTTTGAGATTCTTAACCAAAACAAGTGAGTGCCTTTGATATCTGTTATTTACAAATACCAAGTTCCAGTAAGTGCAGACTCTACTGATGGCAAAAACTCTTCAAATCAGCATATACTGTGAAATAAGAAAAGAACAGAGCCTAAGGCATTCATCTTGATTTGAATCCTCCCTCTTCCCCTTACTACGTATATATTCTGGGCAAGTTATTTCAACTCTCAAAGCTTCAGTGATCTCATCTATAAAATAGAAAAGTTAATATCTACTATGTTCGACCTAAATAAGATAACCTGTAAATTATATAACATAATTTTTACTGAATACTAAGAAGTCAATAAATGGAGTATTATCAGTTTAACCACAAAAATCCTGAATCTTCCAACCTTACAGCGTCACTCTCACCTTTAAATGGTTAGAACATTATATTTGCCATGGGGTAGAAGTCTCAGTGCCATACTTTTCTGCCATGACTATAGAGTCAGGGAAGGGCTAAATTATGATCTCCTGAAATTTCTTACTCTGCTCCCCTGAAAGCTAGATTTTAATTATCTTTCATAGCTTTTCTCAATTTCTGAGAATTTTTCTTTCCACCCCATTTTATGCCATACTTGAAGGAATCTTTCTCCATGTGTTTTCCCTAAAGGATTATCTACCAACAACACAAGGCTATTTCTCTGTAGTATCTTCACTGAATATCTGTGGGTAATTAAAAATAATTATAGCATAAAGCAAAATGTGACTTTAAAATGAATGACAGATATAACTGTTGCCAGAAAATTATTACTTAATCACCAAAGTAGGGGATTTCTTATTTGTTTTATGACTTCAATATGAGTTGGCCTGCTGTCATGTCGGTGGGGCTCTCTCTCTTTCGCCGGACACTTCCTTTTTCGTCTCCTTTCCACATCTTCCAAGTCTATTTCTTCTCAATTGCCATAAGACAATCCTCAGATTCCTGACCTCCAGTGCAAAAAAGGCTTTTCTTATGATTCATCCCTAGGGACACATCAAATATCTATGTACTCCTCTATATTTTCCAGCCTCTTTTGCAGTTAGATTGAGGCCACGTAACCATTCTGGTCAACTAGTTGTGAGCTGAAATGATGAGTTTCACTTTAGGGTCAAAGGATTTCAGAGCCAGTGTGTTTCCTTTATTTTTATCTTCCCCTACCAAGCTGACCTTGAACACATGTATTCAAGATGTAGATTACAAAATATAAAGGGCAACTAAATATATATTAGACCTTGTGGAGTAAGAAATAAACACTGTATTAAACTATCGAGATTTGAAGTTTTTAGTTAATTTTTTTCTCACTAACATATCCTCTCTTGAGATTAGCCCTTTGGAAAATACCCCAATATTCATACACAAGAACATCCATGTACTTGATCTCATGGGAAAAAAATTGTTTTTAAATAACTTTATGATCATTAATAAAGGATTTGTTAATAAAGATCATTCTCATCATTTAATTATGTTTCAGAAAGAACTTGCATTGGGCATTAGTAAAATTTATAGTTATTTTCCACCCTTCTGAATATGTTATCTAGACATTCTAATACCAATATCTAAGAATGAGCCACTAATACTTTTGTGATACAGGTAGTGACAAAACTCCAGATTGTGTTTTCAGGAATTTCTATATGTTTGGAATAGTTTAGCAATTTTCCGGAAAGACATCCCAAATGATACTATTTTGTCCTTTGCTATGTTAAATTCTTATCCAAAAAAAGACCCATGAAGACAGACTCAAATAAAGAAAAGATAAATTTTAAAAGACTTTATGAATTTAAGTAGGACTCAAAGAGGAAAACTAATTTTAATCCATAAATGTCCCTAATTATTTCCAGGGACGAAAGCAAAACATTATTTCTTACAAGCAATGATGCAACCATTTGTAACGGGAAAAACTGTAAGTAACTTTCTCATGAAACTGTCACCTTAGGATAGTAACAAGACATGGAAGATCCCTATGTGTAAGGGTTTACACGTAACAGTAAACAAAAATGTTGCTGTGTATAATGCATTTTTTTTTATTGGAGTATAACTGCTTTACAATGTTGTGTTAGTTTCTGCTGTACAACAAAGTGAATCAGCTATATGTATACATATATCTCCTCCCTCTTGGACCTCCCTCCCACCTCCCTCCCCATCCCACCCATCTAGGTCACCACAGAGCACCGAGCTGAGCTCCCTGTGCTATACAGCAGGTTCCCACTAGCTATCTATTTTACACATGGTTGTGTATATATGTCAATCCTAATCTTCCAATTCATCCCACCCCTCCTTCCCCCACTGTGTCCACACAGCCGTTCTCTATATGAGTCTCTATTCCTGCCCTGCAAATATGTTCATCTGTACCATTCTTCTAGATTCCACGTATATGAGTTAATATACAATATTTGTTTTTTTCCTTCTGACTTACTTCACTCTGTGTGACAGACTCTAGGTCCATCCACATCTCTACAAATAACCTTGTTAAAAAAAAAAATCTTCCGCCTGCCAATGCAGGGGACACGGGTTCGTGTCCCTGTCCGGGAAGATCCCACATAACGCGGAGCGGCTGGGCCCGTGAGCCATGGCCGCTGAGCCTGCGCGTCCGGAGGCTGTGCTCCACAACGGGAGAGGCCACAACAGTGAGAGGCCCGCGTACCGCAAAAAAAAAAAAAAGATCTGTTTCTCAGACCAGAAGAAAAAATAGGATAGGAATACGAACAGCCCTTTCATAGAAGATTAACTGCATATGGCTTTTAACCATAACAAAGTGCAAATTAAAACTGTACTGAAATGCCATTTCTCTCCTGTTAGAGTGAAAAAATCCAAAACTTGATAACATAATTTTGGATAAAGTTCTTTAAACACAAGAATTCTCATGCCTCACTAGAGATAATAAAAAATGGCATAACATTTATGTAAAGAGATTTGGAAACATCTATTAAAAAGTATGTATTTACATTCTGATCTACAAGTACTACTTTTAGAAATCTATCACAGTGACATATTGAAAACAAATATAAAGATGTGTACACAAAGTTCTATGCATAATTATTCAAATGGCACACAAATTGGAAATAACCCAAATAAAAAGTTCAAAAAATAGAGGACTAACTAAATATAGTATGAGTATACCATAAAATAACATATGGCATGCCCTCCCAATGCAGCAGTACATAGCTTTAAAAAGAAATGAGACTACCTCTATATGCAATTATAGAACAATTAACATAAGTATTAACTAAACAAAGCAAGGTGGCGTGCACTATATATCACAAACTACTGTTTATCTGTGAAGGGAAAAGGCCATATTTATGTACATGTATTTTCTCACGTTAAAAATAATAGAAGGTAAGTTTTTAAAAAATGGTGATATGAAACGAATAAAAGAAGTAGGTAAAGAGTGGGCAAAGAATCTGATTAGACATTTCTATAAAGAAGATATACAAATAGCCACTAAGTACATGAAAAAAATGCTCATCATCCTTAGCCATCAAGGAAATGCAAACCAAAACCACAGTAAGATACCGCTTTATAACCTTTAAGTTGGCTATAATCAAAAATACAGAGAGTAAAAAGTGTTTAAAAGAATGGGGAGAAATCCGAACCCTCGTACACTGCTGCAGGGAATGTAAAATGCTGCAGTCATTTTGGAAAAGAGTCTGTTAGGTCCTCAAAAAGTTAAAACTAGAGTTACCACATGACCCAGCAATTCCACTACGAGGTATGTATATTCAAGAGAAATGAAATCGTATGTCTGTGCAAACATTTTATACACAAATTTCATAGAATTCTTCAAAATAATTGTGAAAGAACTGGAAATAACCTAAATGTCCATAAACAGCAAAATGGAAAAATAAAAATGTGTAAAGGAACAAAGTACTAAACTATCCTCTAACATGGATGCACCTTGAAAACATTATGTTAAGAGAAAGAAGCAGACACAAAAGGCCACGTATTATATGATTCCATTTACATAAAATGTCCAAAATAAACAAATCTATAAAAACAGAAAGTATACTAGTGGTTAAGTAGATGGAGGGTTGGAGGGCAATGGGGGTGACTGCTTATAATAGGGGAGATGCAAGGGATAGAATATAGACTAATTCTTTCAATGTATCATGTTTTATAGATTTGACACTGGAGTCATGCAAATTTTATGTATTTAAAAAACAAAATAAATATTTTAAAGTATACCCCAAAACTTTACTGAATTCATCTGTTAGCTTTAACATTTTTTGGTGGGGTCTTTGGGGTTCTCCATATACAGTATCAAGTCATCTGCAAATAGTGACAGTTTTAATTCTTCTTTTCCAATTTGGATTCCTTTTTCTTGTCTGAGTGTTGTGGCTAGGACTTCCAATACAATGTTGAGTAAAAGTGGTGAGAGTGGGCAACCTTATCTTATTCCTGATCTTAGAGGAAAAGCTTTCAGCTTTTCACCAAGTATGATGTTAGCTGTGGGTTTGTCATATATGGTATTCTTATGTCGAGGTATGTTCCCTCTATACCCACTTGGTTGAGAGCTTATATCATATCTGGATGTTGGATTCTGTCAAATGTTCTTTGTGCATCTATTGAGATGATCTTATGATTTTTCTTCTTTTGGTTTGTTAATGTGATGTATCCCATTGACTGATCTGAGGATACTGAATCATTCTTGCATCCCTGGGACAAATCCCACTTGATCTTGGTGTATGATCCTTTCAGTGTATTGTTGAATTTGGTTTGCTAGTATTTTGTTGAGAAATTTTGCATCTATATTCATCAGGGATATTGGCCTGGAGTTTTCTTTTTTCATAGTATCTTTGTCTGGTTTGGGTATGAGGGTAGTACTGGCTTCATAGAACAAATCTGGAAGTGACCCTTCCTCCTCAATTTTTTGGAATAGTATGATAAGGATAGGTATTAACTCTTTAAATATTTAGTAGAATTCACTTGTGAAAGTTCTGGTCCTGGACTTTGTTTGTTGGAATTTTTTTGATTACTGATTCAATGTCATTACTAGTAACTGGTTTGCTCAGATTTTCTATTTCTTCCTGATTCGGTCTTGGAAGATTGTATGTCTCTAAAATTTTATCTATTTGTTTTAGGTTGTCCAATTTGTTAGTATATAATTGTTTGTAGTAATCTCTTATAATCCTTTGTACTTCTGGGTGTTGGTTCTGACTGCTTTTTAATTTCTGGTTTTATTTGAGCCCTCTCTTTTTTCCTTGATGAATCTGGCCAAAAATTTATCAGTTTTGTTTAATTTTTTCAAAGAATCAGCTCTTACTTTCATTGATTTTTTCTGTTTTTTTAGTCTCTATGTCATTTATTTCCACTCTGATCTTTATCATTTCCTTCCTTCTACTAACTTTGGGCTTTGTTTTTATTTTTCAAGTTCCTTTAGGTATGATGTTAGATTGAGATTTTTCTTGTTTCTTGTGGTAGGCCTGTATTGTTACTGAATAGATACATACAAAAGAAAGAAATTGGACTACTTTCTCATACCATATACAAAAATAAATTCAAAATGAATTAAAGACTTAAGTGTGAGATGTGAAACCATAATACTCCCAGGAAAAAAACATTGACAGTACACACTTGGACATCAGTTTTAACAATATCTTTTAGGATCAGTCACCTCAATTAAGGGTAACAAAAGCAAAAATAAACAAGTGGGACTCTATCAAACTAAAAAGCTTTCATACAGTGAAAAAAACCACCAATAAAACAGAAAGACAACCTGCTGAATGGGAAAAGATATTTGCAAATGATGCATCTGACAATGGGTTAATATCCAAAACATACAAATAACTCAATATTAAAAAACAAAAAAATAAGCAATCCAATTAAAAAGTGGGCAGAGGGCCTGAATAGAAATTTTTCCAAAGACAGCACACAGATGGCCAACAGACACATGGAAAGATGCTCAACATCATTAATTAAAAGAAAATGCAAATCAAAACCACAATGAGGTATCGTCTCACACCTATCAGAATGGCTATCATCAGAAAGAAAGGGCTTCCCTGGTGGCACAGTGGTTAAGAATCCTCCTGCCAATGCAGGGGACACGGGTTTGAGCCCTGGTCCGGGAATATCCCACATGCTGTGGAGCAACTAAGCCCGTGCGCCACAGCTATTGAGCCTTCCCTCTAGAGCCCGTGAGCCATAACTACTGAGCCCGTGTGCCACAACTACTGAAGCCCGTGCCCCTAGAGCCTGTGTTCCACAAGACAAGCCACTTCAATGAGAAGCCCTCACATGGCAAAGAAGAGTAGCCCTCGCTCACCGCAACTAGAGAAAGCCCGCAAGCAGCAACGAAGACCCAAAGCAGCCAAAAATGGATAAATAAAATAAATAAGTTTATTTAAAAAAAAAAGAATAACAAGTGTTGATGAGGACGGAAATAGAAAGGAACCCTTGTGCACTGTTGGTGGGAATGTAAATTGGTGCAGCCACTATGGGAAACAGTATGGAGGTTCCTTAAAAAATTAAAAATAGAACTACTATATGACCTAGCAATTCAACTTCTGTGTATTTTTCCAAAGAAAACAAAAACACTAATTCTAAAAAATACATGCACCCCTATGTTCAATGCAGCATTAGTCACAATAGCCAAGATATGGAAGCAACCTAAGTGTTCATCTATAAATGAATGGATAAAGAAGATGTGGTATATATACATAATAGAATGTTACTCAGCCATAAAAAAAGAATGAAATCTTGCCATTTGCGACAATATGAATGGATCTAGAGGGTATTATACTAAGTGAAGTAAGTTAGACAGAGAAAGACAAATACTGCATATTTTTACATGCATGTGGAATCTAAAAAAAAAAAGAGAGAGAGAGAGAGAGAGACAGAAGAAGCACACTCATAGACACAAAGAACAAACTGGTAATTGTCAGAGGGGAGAGTGGGTTGGGGAATGGATGAAATAGGCAAAGGGGATTAAGAGTTACAAAATTCCAGTCATAAAATAAATAAGTCATGGGGATGTAATGTATAGCATAGACCAACAATATTGCAATAATTTGTATGGTAACAGATAGTTACTTATCTTCATTTCATAATGTACATATAACCATCAAACCACTATGTTGTACTCCCGAACCCAATATAATATTTTATGTCAACTATACCTCAATACAAAATGAAACATAAACTATATCCTAAAAATTAAAGTGAAACAAAAAGGCTTTATTGTATACTTATTTGCAGAAACTACACCAATGTAGTTAAAAGACAATGATTTGTGATTAGAATTAATAACACTGTATTCTATTTTTGAAAGTTGCTAAGGGAAAAGTTCTCATCAGAAGAAAAAAAAGCTTGTAACTGTGTGTGGTGATGGATATTAACTAAACATACTGTGATGATCATTTCACACTACATTCATATATTAAATTGTTATATGGGAAATCTACAACTAACATAATGTTATATGTCAATGACATCTCAATTAAAAAGACAATGATTTGACAAATACACCTAGTGGCATATTTTAAGAATAAAACAATTCAGGAAAAAAAATTCTTAAGCTACTTTTGAACATCATATTGATGGTATTGTTATTCTCAGCTTGCTGTACGTGGATTCTGATATAAAGACAACTGAAAATTATGTTGTTGAGAACCTGGATTTTGGACATAGGAAAGAAGAGGTACAAATCTAAGATGTATGAATAAAGTAAAACTCTTGTACTCCTGAATCTGAATAAGATAGATTAGTATTAACTTGTGGTCTATCTTATTTTAACAAAAATTCTAGTTCTCAGTATTGGACAGAGGCACAATGATTTCCCACTTCTGATGTTTATACCTTTGTGTAATCCTGTCTCCAAGAATGAGTGGGATCTGTGTTGTTTCTCATTAAAAGAATATGGCAAAGGTTATTGGATATACTGCCTTGATTTGAGTATATTATATGGCAAATGTGATAGGGTTACTCCCATGATTGTCAGACTCCATCTTAACAGACCGAGAGATTCTTCTTGCCTGTTTGATGAAATGGGTGGCCATGATGGAGAAGTTCTCACGGCAAGAAACTGTGACACTCTCTAGAACATGAAAGCAGCTTCCAGTAAATAGCCAGCAAAAAGCTGGGGCCTTCAGACATGCAATTGCAAAAGAATGGATTCCAAAACACGAATGTACTCTGGGCTCGGAAGTATATTCTTCTCCACTTGAGCCTCGAGATGACAATACAGGTGGGCTATTACTTTCATTGCAACCTTGTGAGAACACAAGCACCTTGTGAGAACACAAAGTGCCAAGCCAAGCCAGGCTCAGAAATCTGACCTGCAGGAACTATGAAATAAGAAATATATATTGTTTTAAGTTAAGTTTGTGATAATTTATTATCTAGAAATAAAAAAGAATACATCTCACTATTTTTTTAAACTTACAAACAGTGCCTAACTCAGGAGTAACAAGCACTCTAACATCTAGCGCAGACTCTTAACTTTTTCCTAAATAAGCTAATGCTTCTTAGAGAAATAACTGATTATACCCAGAATAGGCAATGTATGACTATAGCCTAGCATTCAGTAGAGACCTCAGAAGATTTGCACCTTACTCTAGGTCTACATAAAAGAAAATGTAGATGTGATGAGGAGAGAAATGGTATCAAAAGAACCAAAAAGAATTAAGAGAGATGAAAAATATTATACCTAAAATGGAAAATTCAATATATGGGCTTAATGGCAGATTAGACATTTCAGGAGAAATGTCTTTAAGATGAACTTTAAGACATACAGTAAAACCCATCCAAATGAAGCAGAGAGAAATAAGATTGAAAAAAGTGAACAGAGTCTTTTTTACAGGTGAGCTAATGTCAAATGGTCTAGTATACATGTAACTGGAATCTCCAAAATAGAGACAGAAACAAGGTTTTGAGAAATAACTGACAAGATTTTTCCACATTTAATGAAAATAATAAACCACAAATGTGAGAAGGCCATCAAACATTAAAAAGGATAAACACAAAGAAAACAACATCAAGACATAGAATACTAACAATCAAATAACTGAAAACCAGTGAAAAAGAGAAGCTCTTAAAAGTAGACAGAGAAATACAGGAAAAAAAAAAAAGACTGACAATTGTATCCATGCAAAGTAATTAAAGTAATGGAAACTGGATATATAAAATATGTATTGTTTAAATCTGCTAGGATTGTGATAATCATTATGAAAGAATAGAAAACTAAAACATCTCACTATTTGAAAAAAATCTTATAATAACCAACACAGTAGCAATGAGCACCCTAGCACCCAGACTTCAGACTCTTAATTTCTCACTAAAACAAAATAATGTTCTTTAGAAAAGTTACTGATTAAAACTTTGGGACAGGCAAACTTATATATGTATGACTATAACTCTTTTACTTATTCTAAGCTTGCTTTAAAGACAATTGACGGTTTAAATGAAAACTATTAGCACTGTATCATTTTGTGGGTTATATGTAGTAGTAAAATGTATAGTGAAAGCACAAAACAGAAAAATGGAGAAAGTGGAGTGTTTTAAAGGTCTTATACGTCAAGTGGTATACTATTATTTGAAAGTGGATTGCAATATATTAAATCCTAAAGCAGCAGTTGAAAAGAATAAAGGAAATAAGTGGAATTATTTTAAAAATAATGCACAAGGTTAAAAAAGAGAAAACAGACATAAAGAATACATAGGAAAAATAGAACACACAAAAGAGGGTAATAAATTATAATTCAACCGTATCAACAATTACATTAAATGTAAATGTTTTAAACATTTCAATTAAGAAGCAGAAAGTGTCAAACTGAACATAAACAAGGCCCAATTGTAAATTCTCTACAAGAAAACCCCTATAATCTGAAGACAGTTTGCTGAAAATTAAAGAATGGGAAAAGACATATCACACAAAAATAAAGGTAAAAAAACTGGAATAGCTATATAAATATGAGGTAAAATGTATATCAGAACAAGAATAAAAGATAAATGTATAAATTCCTCAAGAGGACTTAGCAATTTAAAATAGATGTACATAGACTAAAAGAGCTTCATAATACCTGAAGCAATGACTGAAAGAAATAGGGACAAATCCACAAACATAATTGGTTATTTTAAATACTTTACTCTCTCATTAACTGATAGAACAAGTAGAAAGAAAGTCTGTAACAAGGTAGAATAACACTGCAGCATACTAAACCCAATTAACATTTACCAGCACACACCACAGCAGAATCAATAACCTTTCTAAGTGCCCATGGAACATTCACCAAGATACACTATAGGCTGCCCAATAAAATGAGTCTTAACTAAGTTAAAATAACTGAAATCACAGAAAGCATATTACCTGTTCAAAATAGAATTAAATTAGAAATGTTATGGAAACATTTATGGAAAAATCTCCAAATGTTTGGAAATTAACCTACAAACTTCTAAATAACATACAGGTTAAAGAAAAAAATCAAAAGAAATTAGAAACTATTTTGAACAAAATGAAAATGCAATGTATCAAAGTTTATGGGATGCAACAAAAGTTGTGCTTCGAGGGAAATATATAGTTTTAGAAACTTACATTTGGCCAAAAATATTCAAATCAGTTATCAAAGTTTTACCATAGGAAGCTAGAAAGAGAAGAGAAAATTAAGCTAAAATAAATTTTAAAAAGGAAATATTAAAAGGTAAAAAAAGAAATAGGAAACAATAACTTATAATACAGCAAGCAGACTGGTGTTTTCCAGGAACTGGGGTTTAGTGGAGGAGAAATTGAGAAAGAAATTGAGAAAGAGAACTCTGGGGATGAAGAAAATATTCTATATCTTGATTTTGGCTGTGGTTACGTGAGTATACATATTTGTTAAAAATCATTTAACTGTATACCTAAAACAGGTTATTTTTATTTTATGTAAGCTATACCTTAATAAAGTTGATTTTTTAAAAATTCTTAGATATTTTAGGAAATTGAACAATGACTGAATATTTGAATATTAAGGAGTTCTTATGATTTTATGTAAGATAACACTGTGGTTAATTTTAAAATAAACAGTTCTTATCTATTAGAAACACATATTGATATATTTGTGGATGAAATAATATAACCTCTAGGATTTGTTTCATATGATTGTTAGTAGTGGGGAAGGATCTGAGGTATAGATGAAATGATTTGCCGTGAGTTGATATTGTTTAAGCTAAGTGATGGGTATATAAGGCACCCTAACGTTTTTCTCTTTAATTTTGAATATGTTTGAAGTGTTCCACAATAAAATGTTTAAAAATATGTCTTTTTACTGCATGCTTATTCTGGTATATTAAACAGAATGAGGCATTTTAGTAAAATTTATCAAATAATTAATGGTTCTTTTTCACTGTATTTCTCCAACCAGCTTGTTCAACCATCATGTTAACAACTCTTGTGCCTTATCTCTATGTCTATTAATAGTTTATCTGTAGTCTCAATAGTTTTTTTTTTTTTTCCCCCTTCTGAATGATCTTTCTTAGAGTCAGGGTCTTATAGAAGTGATGGGTCAGTCATACCTTAGACTAAATTCTGGCTCAACAATTTTTTTAGCTATACAAACCTTGAGAAAGGCACCTGACTTTTCTAAGTTTGAGATCCCTCATCTTTAAAATGACCAGTACTAGCCCCACCAAGTTTTTATAAGGAATAAATGATTTCCTGGCATTGTATCCAAGAATAAGTAGCAGCTATTGCAAGCCTTTTATGATGGCACCTTAAAGCACTATTTAAAATTATCTAGATCCATAAAACAAGTAGACTCAGTGTAGCTCTCTCATTTTGCCTCCAAGCCTCTTCTGTCATACCTTAACCTCTTCTTATTAAACTTTGCTTTACCATCAATAATAGTTACATGACAAGAATTGTACCCCACTTCCAACCATTTCCAAATTAATATCAACACTGGCAACAAATCAATTATGGGCTCTGAGGTACACTGAAATTTATTCATATATTTGGAATACCCCATTCCCCTCCAATCTGTCCTAAAGTAATTGCACTCTTTTCCCAGCTGTTTCAGACCTTTTCTTTTTTGGCTCCCATACCATTCTTGGGATAGATAAGCGCAAAGTCAGAGCAATGACAATTGGAACTCCATGAGTATTCCATTGAAAGGCAATTGAATTTCAATTTCCTTCAAAGGAGAAAGCCAGGAGGAACCAATTATTGTTGCCTTAACATTATGCAATTTTACCTCAGGCACCACTTAGGATCCAAATGAAAACATTTCAATTCCTGCTTATTACCTTCTTCCTGATAAAACACTACTTTTCCCCGGCTCCTGAAAATAGTGCTATATCAAGGGAAACCTCTGTTAAATACATTTTACCATCTCGGCCATATTAACAACTATTAACAGAAAAGTGATATACAAGGACAAATATTCCACATACAATGCTGTGTTCTGTTTATTTTGCCGGGCATTTCATGGCATGTTGCTCTTATTTCCACTGGTGACAACTTATTTGAGGATGAAGTCAGTCCAATTCACTTTCTGTTTGGGACATCAATTCCCAATCTGGAAGAAATCCATGCTGAGTTAGGTTTCATCTGCCACAACCCAGAGGATTTCTGGGAGGCTACTGGCACAACTCACACGTTTCCACTGTGAGGCTTGGCTTTGGGAGGGAGTGCAAATGCTGTTCCCCTAGCAGTCATTCAGGGCTACAAACTGGGAAAGCCAGAACCACCTAACAAGCTGTGAAAATTTCAGCCACCTGAGGAGCTGTGAAAGACAAAGATGGTGCTAGCTGAGGAGACAGGAGCAGGCAGGAGCCTCCAGAGGAGATGCAAATATCCTAGGCCCTTATCTCAGCCAAAAAAAACCAGGCGTTTTTGAACTGAGTAACAAAGTCAGCAGGGACCGAAAAACTTAAGACATGAAAATAAACTCAATCAGGTACATAAAATGACTATACAAGTGTAGGATATTCACCATCCTAAGCCATTATGCTATGGGTCTCTTGCATCCCTCAAAAAATTATATAAGGAGAATAAAAAGAAACTTAAGCATCAAACGTATCCAGGGCCTAATAATTGAGTCAGTTTCCAAGCCAGACTCTTGATTCTCCAGCTCAGCATGTGAAAAACCTATAAAAAACCCCCAAAACTCTGGGGTAGGCCAGACTGCAAGGAAATGTGCTATGTCTTTTTCCCAGTCCCCTCTCGTGTTAGAGCGGCAACCACGAGTTTTTATGGGTCATTACTTCTCCTTATGTTCTGCAAAATAGACTTCATTCTGCCCATGACACATCTGGCATGCTGCCTTTCCCCCCTAAGCCCTCTGAATACTATTATTTCTCTTGTCCCAGTTGGACATGAAATTGTCATGCAGATACAACTTCATCACTACATCACTTTTCATGCTAGTGTTATCCTCATCCCAGTTTTTAAGAATTTAAAGGGCAATATCAATTATACTTTCAAAGCTGCTTCACATCACTGGAGAAGCTTTGAAAATTAGATTTAAGTTCCTGTTGTCAACTTATCTTGGGGTTATGTTAGGTCACGGAAGCTGGTTTTCAGCCAAGGTATGCTAAGGAGCAGAATAACTTTGAACTTTGTTCTTTGAATTGGCACTGCTCAAAAGACCAAGGGCAGGGGCTTCCCTGGTGGCGCAGTGGTTGAGAGTCCACCTGCCGATGCACGGGACATGGGTTCGTGCCTCGGTCCGGGAAGATCCCACATGCCGCGGAGCGGCTGGGCCCATGAGCCATGGCCGCTGAGCCTGTGCATCCGGAGCCTGTGCTCCGCAACGGGAGAGGCCACAACAGTGAGAGGCTGGCATACTGCAAAAAAGGTCATTGTTTTGACTAATTTTCTGGAAAGGGTCTCTCAAGATTTCTTCTATTCTATAAAGTAGATGTGGCACATATATACAATGGAATATTACTCAGCCATAAAAAGAAACGAAATTGAGCTATTTGTAATGAGGTGGATAGACCTAGAGTCTGTCATACAGAGTGAAGTAAGTCAGAAAGAGAAAGACAAATACCGTATGCTAACACATACATACGGAATTTAAGAAAAAAAAATGTCATGAAGAACCTAGGGGTAAGACAGGAATAAAGACACAGACCTACTGGAGAACAGACTTGAGGATATGGGGAGGGGGAAGGGTGAGCTGTGACAAAGCGAGAGAGAGGCATGGACATATATACACTACCAAACGTGAGGTAGATAGCTAGTGGGAAGCAGCCGCATAGCACAGGAATATCAGCTCAGTGCTTTGTAACGGCCTGGAGGGGTGGGATAGGGAGGGTAGGAGGGAGGGAGACGCAAGAGGGAAGAGATATGGGAACATATGTATATGTATAACTGATTCACTTTGTTATAAAGCAGAAACTAACACACCATTGTAAAGCTATTATACCCAAAAAAAGATGTTAAAAAAAAAGATTTCTTCTATTCTTTTTGTCATCTATAATAGATATTAGTTGTGAAAGTACTTAGGAATTTGGAATCTTGTAAAAATGCTTTTGGAAATTCAGAAAGGCTTTCAACATAGGGTAGAAAGAAATGGAAATTTTGTCCTTGTGATTTTTTTCCCCTTAGGTTCTGAAGGAGATTATCAAAATTAAGAATTATATGCTGAATTCAGACTAGATTTTTATTAAAGGATAGACTTTTACAAAGAGTAAAGCCATGACCTTTACGAAAATATAAAATAAGCATATGTCAAAGCTTTTATTGAGCTCAGTTAATGAGGAATCAGTAAGATGTTATAACCAGTTCAAAAGAGGATTCAAAGAACCACACCCGTATAGGCAATCAGGAATGCTAAATGAATTTGCAAAGAGATGATGAAAAACTAGAAAACTGCACTTCCCTGAACACAATTCACATGCACTGCTATGGACAAGAATCATCTACATCAGTATTAATTTTCTACAACTTACAGTTGGTAAATGAAAGGCAAAGATAACTTGGAAAGGTGCCCTAGATAATGCCTAGTTTTCTACTAAAGAGAGTGTCTTTCTGGTCCTGCTATTTTTCATAATTTTTCTTGTCATTCAAAACAAAATGCTGAAAAGAGGTAAAGAAGACCTGCCCACCTCTTACTTAGAACTGCTGCTTAAGAAAACCCAGAGCCTGCCTTGCACACATCTACATTTCGTATTATTCTGTTGTTTACTGTGTACAAATTCCAAACGTCAATCTGTAAGAAAGTTACGCACACACTTATAACATGGTAGATTAATTTCCTAGGGTGGCTGCAACAAATTGCCAAAACAACGAAAATTTATTATCTCACAGTTCTGGAGACTAGAAATCTGACATCAAGGAGTAAGCAGGGTTGATTTCTCCTAAGGGCTCTGAAGTTTCTCTCCTAGTTTCTGAGGATTGCCTGTACTCCTTGGCATTCCTTCCTTGTCTCACAGACACATCACTTTGATCTCTACCCATACAGTCACATGGTGCTTTCCCTGTGTGTCTGTGTCTTTGTGCAAATTTCTCTATTCCTCTAAAGACACCAGTCATATTGGATTTAGGGCCCGAGCTTATCCTGGATGACTTCATCTTAACTTGTTTACATCTACAAAGACTCTGTTTCCAAGTAATGTCATATGCATAGGTTCTAAGCAGACATGAACTTTTGGGGAACACTAAGAGGTATCAAACACAGAGGATGTGAAGAGAACAGTGTTTCTTACCAAGAGATTGCCAAGGAACCCTGAAAGGCAGACCGTTTTTAAAGGCAACAGGCTTAAACAAAAAAACTCCAATTAAAGAGCAATTCTTGTTTATGAACAGGTCTGGATCATCTCCAAAAAGCAAACCAAACAAGTAAATGTGATACCGGACTTCTGGGCCAATGTTCCAAAGGCAGCCGTCCACTCATTTCTTCAGGATTCAGGAGAAACAGCTTCTAATTCTAGCTTTGCAACTAATGAGCTGTGTAAACTTGGGCATGTCCTCTGTCTAATTGAGCCTTACTTCCCTCTTTTGTCAAATGAGGGAAATAGACTAGAATATTTTTAAGTCCCCTTCTACCTCTAATGGGCTGTTATTTATGATCTCTATGTTATAAACGCAAAATGTCCAATTTAGTTATTAGGACATAAGCTAGATTGTCTCTTAAAATTGTTCAAACCTATTTATATCTCCCTATGCTCTCTAAAGTTAGAACAGAATCTTTGGGATCTTTTTTTTTTTTCATTGTTTGTGATAGGATACAAATTGGGGTCTCCTGCTATCCCTTTTTTCTATGTCAGAAATGGGTCACCTGTTTCCACATTTCTTCCATGTGACCTTGTGCCCTTGGCCACAGAGGTGAGACTTTCACTTTCCACAACCCAGGAGGCATCACCATTTCAGTCTTCCTTAGCTCTAAGGGCTGAGCTTTACATAGATGACAGTGACAGTTAAAGGGACTCCCCTGGGAACAGTGCTTGATGCAGGAGTCCTGCAGAGCTGACTGGATCAGAGTGGACACTGGACCAGGCTGGAACAACCAGCACTCTTTCTTGAAAATTTAGAAGTGAGAATAAGATAAGATCACTGTATGCTCTTCTCATAAGCTGAGAAATATCAACTGGAAAGCTACTGAGGGTGTACATAAGCTAGTCAAGAGACAGCAAAATGAGAGAGGAGAGTGAAAGGTTTTTGTTTTGTTTTGTTATTTTAAGTGGAGAGAGAGAGTGAGTGAATATACTACCTGACATCCTGATGGCCTTTACTACTTATGGGACCTAGATGCATCCCTGTATTACTGTCCCAGGACTCTCTTAAGCTGCTTTGAAGTGGTTTCACTACTTGCAATTTAAATGAACTTGGCTAGATACTGTTGATTTAATATATTACTAATGAAGAAATTTCCTTATTTTGTTAGATTAAATTCATTGTCAGTGTCCTTTCTCAATAGAATCAAATATATATATATATGAATTTAATTATCCACAATAGGTCACTACTGTTTTATCAAAGAGGTTAACAAACGTAATGATCTTTTTAACAATGACCAAAACGATTACACTACAGTAAGCTGTTATATGACAGAAGTTTTTTTTTAAATGAATGTGAATATGTTCTAGATAGTTCCCGCTACAGGTAACATCACTTTTTTGAAGGATTATTAACATCTTTTGTTTAAACTTGTGGATGCCTAAGTTGTAATAAGCAGACCACACTTTGGAATCTCCTCTGCCCTATATCCCTGAAACAGAAACAGGTAGAGGATTTTGACCTAAGTTCCATGAAAGGATAATTTCCACCTGCCATCCCAAGGGCAATGGCAGGCACAAGGGACATGCAAATAATGCTGCTTCTCCACAGATCCCCAGAAGTAAACAAAAGGATCCATGAAGATCTCCTCCCATGACAACTTAGAAAAGAATAACTAGAGAGTTCAAAGTATATCGTGTAGTCAAGTGGTGAAGTCAGTCTAAGAACATTTAACTGGTTAGAATTCTGCTCTTGACCATGCATTACGGAAACCATTTCATGTGGAGTATGTTGAGTTACCAGGGGGCTCAGGCCTTGCCTAATTATATTCTCCCACAAGATGAACCATGAACAGAACTCAGTGCTCCCACCCATGTTTCCTCCATGGGTGAGACAAAGTCAAGGGGCTGGGGAAGAGCCACATGCCTGTCTCCATTTCTCAGATAATAACTTTCCAAGGGGTTTCTTGAAGTGATCAATGAGACAAGATATTAGATAAGCATTTCTGAACCTATGTCTTGGAGCCTGTCCCAAGCTCAAAAAATATTCCTAGGGTGAAACTTCAGGCACGCTAAACAAAAAGTATTTCTATGGGAAGTGTTCTGTAAACTCTAAAATATTAAATACATGTAAACAGTGTTATTATCCTGGGTTGCAAGAATTGAGCATGTAGAGGACAGAAATTCAGAGGACCTTGCATGACCAAGGGGAAATAAACTTAAGTATCAGTTAATATCACAAATAAATATAATTTTGTAAGAGTCTAAGTTTCAATTCCCACAAATACATACTGCATGCCTATTATGCATTCATATAACAATAAACAATAGAAGTTAACATCTATTTAGCACATACTACATGTCAGGTCCTCTGTTAGGCACTTTATAGATATTAATTCTTTAAGCATCTCACCAAACCAACTGTTCCCCTCTCAATCATTTTAAGCATCAAGATGATATAACCGATCTACCTATAGTTTTTCAAAACCAGACACTGGATTTGGAATACTCCTAAATTATTTTACATCTACATTACCTGTAAATATTGTATTTTGTTTTTCTGCCTATAATGCTTATAAATCTATGACACCACCTAAAAGTCACCCACTACATACTCATTACAAACCCATTCCTGTTTCAGACTACGCCACTTTTAAAGGAATCTGGCCCGAAGAGGATTATATGTTCTTCGTAAAACTTCCTCAAACATTTAAGGTGAAACAAAAACAAAGCTAATACAAAAACGACTCACTTGCTGACCACTCCCCACCCCAAAAAAAAAAAAAACTCCCAAGAGCTTTCCCCCTGCTCTGCTCTCTTACCCTCCCCGCCTCGGTCCTGTGGCCTTCTCTCTTTTCTGGGCCAGCTTGTTTAGTGTTTTATAACCTGCTCCCCACATGTCAACTCTCTTTGCCATGAAAACACCCCTGGGCTTGAAGTTCTTTTTCTGCTCTGATTGCTTTCTGGAGAGTATTTGCCTTCATTGCTTTTATGGTTGTCCTTTGTTGGAGAGAAAATAAGGTAAAGAGAACTGGGCAGAGGAAAAGGGGAACACATGACAATAAACCCTATACTATAGTATGTTCAGTAGGAACGTTTCTGGCAATGCCCATATCAAGTGACCTCTCTCTTGAACTGAACACAATTACAAGTGGAACATTTTTATTATTTTTTTAATAGCTGTCTCAAGAGCACTTTGTCCTTTTTAGAACGCTTACTTTTTGGAGGTAAAAATAAAAGTGCATGGGTAAGAATGATATTTAACAACACAGATGAACCTGGAAGGTATTATGCTAATTATGAAATGAGTCGGTCACAGAATGACAAATACTGCATGATTCCATTTATATGAGGTATCTAACATAGTCAAACTTACAGAAGCGGAAAATAGAATGGTGGTTCCCAGGGGCCCGGAGACGGGAGTTGTTCAATGGGTATAAAGTTACAGCTACACAAGATGAGTAAGTTCTGCAGATACACTATACACCATAGTGCTCACAGGTAACGATACATGGTATGTGCACTTGATAATTTAAGAGGGTAACTCTCATGTTAAGTGACCTTCCACAAAAACAAAACAAAGAACAATGGACATAAGGAAATTTTTGGAGGTGGTGGATATGTTTATTACCTGGATTGCCGTTTTGGTATCAGCAGTGTATGCATATGTCAACCTCATCAAATTGTATACATTAAATATGTGCAGTTTGTGCTATACCAATTATGCATCAATAAAATGGCTAAAAGCGGACTTAACGATATTCAAAAATAAATAAAGATTATGTAAAAATAAGGACATCAGAAAATTTCACATATGTAATTTTAACCACCACATTTGTGAAAACACAGGCTCTGAGGTCTGAGTGTGCAGGGTTATTTTTAGCTCACCTCACTAATAGGCATTGCTATAGCCTCATCTCTAAAATGGTGTAACAATAATAATTCTTACGGGATGATGTCAAATGTGGAAACAATACGGTTGACCTTGAACTACACAGGGGTTAGAAGCATCGACCCCTGCTCAGTCAAAAACCTGCATATAATTTTATAGTCAGCCTTCCATATCTGCAGTTCCTCTATGTATCTGTGGTTCCACGTGTATCGATTCAACCACCTATTGTGTAATCTGTTATTTATTTTTAAAAATCTACGTATAAGTGGATCTGCACAGCTCCAACCTGTCTTGTTCAACGGTCAACTGTATTACTGATTGTAATGAATAACTTTATGATGATGAGTATAATAATTTACAAACCAACTTTTGTAGCATTGCTATATGCATAATATAGCGCTAAAGTACTTTGTATATGATATTTTATTTTTAATTTGTATAATTACCCTTGAGGTAGGAATAGTACATGTTAACTACTTATCAGAATACCTGACCTATAATGAGGTTTCAGTAAAGAATAACTAAAACAATAATTATTACCTTAAATGTTGTGTTACAGTTAGTCAATGTTATAATAAAGCTTATCTTGTTGGAAGCATTTTTACCACAGGCAGAAATTATAGAGAGTGGATACAGATGTATTTTAGAACTGCCGTTAATATATATTGTTTTCGCTCTGAGGGAAAGCCTAAGATGACAAGGGATAGGATTAAGAAAGAGAGGGGACGGGTAGGGCCTCAGTGTGCTGACAGGAGAAATGAAGAGTCGGGTCTGTAACTGGCACAACTACTGCTTTATAATGACAAATATTTAGAAAAGGATCAGAGACGGAGAATTTCTGGGTGACGTTCTAAGTCAGTTTTTCCACCTGCCCCAGCACGACCATTACTGTTGAGTCGTCACCCCTGCCCCCAAGGAAGATCAGATCAAGAGACCACAGACCAGCTCCTCTAACTCATTCATCACCACCTAAATAATCCTACAAAGACAATATCAGACGTCTCTGCAGAGCCAGCTGTTGAGTGATTTCGAAGACACCTCTGTACTGTCCCTGAGTGAGGAAAAAAAACTCTGTTTGCTGATGCCTGAAATTCCTTTGACAAGGTGAGGATGGGGCAGCCTGTAGTCCAGAATTAGAGAGAAGAGGCTAAAAAAGAAAATGCCTGTGTCTGGGGTGGATAAACGTTTCAGTGAGAGTAAGTTTCAGATAAAATGTACTCAATCAAGTATAAATGAATGGTATTATTCATTTGCCAGTTTTGAGGGAGGAGTGGGGAGAGAGGAGAGCAGGAAGAGTAGCAGCTGTCCTAGGCCAACAAAGGTGAGGAGAAGCTCCTGAAAGGAAAGACCACGTTCACATGAGTTGGATCTGTGTGGTTCTAACTAGGCTAGCACCTGCAGAGGCCATACACTGGGCTATCTTGAACTATGTCTGGAAAAACCAACAGAGCAGCCTTAAGAAAGCTACTTGGTGGTTCTTTCATCATTTTATTTTAAGGTATAATTACCTTCTCCAAAGAAATATTAATTGAATTATAGTTGCAGTTTGAACTTGGGCAGGTAAATATCAATTTATTCTTGGACTCAGAGTTGGAGAATAACCAAGAGTTTAATATCAACTATGCTTTAGTAATTCAGGAAGTTATAACCTACCAAGAAACAAACGTTTTCCTCCTCACAACAGACATTAAGGGAAAAAAAAAAAAAAAAAAAAGGTCCAGGAGGGGAGATGAGTCAGAGGGGACCATTTGGGACACTTTGACACAACAGATCTTAATTTAGGAAGGGAAGAAAGCTAAGAGTTACTCAAATTTTTTCTCAGTATCAGAAAGGTAAGAACCAGATGTTCCCAGAGAGTTTATCAAATCTCCCTTCAGGTAAAACACATTCCTACTGATATAGGATTTCCAACTAGTCTCTCTAATAGTCATTTCTAAGCTATTTCATATTCATGCGATGTGGGCTGGGATGTTTGCCATAGAACATGCTTCTGTATTATAAGGGGCTTTACTACTCAGAACATTTGCTAACAGCCTTGACATTTTTATTTGCACCCTGATGACAGGGAAGTATAATAAATTTCCCCCAAAGGTTGGAGAATTGAGAATTAGATTGCAAAGAGAAGAATGAAAAGCAAGAGGCATTGCTGATGAGTTGGTGTATCAGGCAAGGAGAAAGTATTTGTAACTGAAAAGGGTAAGGAAGAGGACATAAAGAGAAAGGCATATTGGGAATGGTTGTTGGGCTCTCATAGCAGAGCAAATGGTTTGTGAGGGCAACTGTCACCACTAACACAGCCTGATGGGAGCTAAGAAGGAGAATTTTCCCTCCATCCTCCTTAAAGTCCATCTAAATAGGAGAAGAACTGAAGTGCTATCTATAATTACAGAGTCTGGGTGGAGAATGAGAGAAACGGAAATAGTCCTTTAAGGCATCACAAGATGGCTTGTCTTCTGACTTTCCCCATTTTAGGGCTTTGTAACCACTAGAATGAACACCAGGCAAGATGGTGAAGTGAGAGTAGTTGGTGGTGGGTAAAAGAGCTGGCATTATTGACCATAGGATACACATGAACATTCACTTTCGTTTATTTTAAAATCTACATCATTATGTATGACGTGAATTCAAATCCTTACTGTAAGGTAAGTGTAAATGCATTACATGCTGTATTTTCCTTTAATTAGAAGAGCAAACAAACAATAAACATAACACAGAGGCATACTCAAAGGCAATCACTTTTCCCCAGATGAACTGGTTTATCACTTAATTTATATGTTACATGCACTGAGTAACCTCTCTGGATATCACAAGAGTTCAGAATAATATTCACAATGAAAAGGCAGCGTAGAGACCTGGGAAAAGGAGTGGGACTTCTCCAGATTATAAGCCTGTGAAGTTTGTTAGCTCTCAGACTTGGGTACCCAAGCCCTCTGCAGTGGATGATGAATGGATCACTGGTGACCTCAGTCTCCTTGCTGGGGATACAATTATGGGAAGAAGCAGAGCAGATGTCTTTTGCATGATGAGTCCACTGAGAAAGGGAAGTACGTAACTGCTGAACTTGCTGCAGAGAGTATATTGTTTGTAAGTCTGAAAACAGAAAGAAAACACAATCCGCTGGGGCATGTAATGCTCCTTGGGAAGCAAAGAAGAGACTTGGAACTCAGGAACAATGTAAACAGCTCAGGCAAGGGTGGCAGTTCCAGCATGCAGCTTGTCAAGTTAATGTATGGCTGTGTATAATTGGGTGGCTGCTTTTCCTCCAGAAAGATGAACAGCCAAGCCAAGAGAGATGGGTATCTCGCTATTTCTAATATAAAGATCTTATTTTTAGTGCGGAGGGAAAAAGAATGCGGGGGTGTTGGGCAGAGATTAGGCTTTTGCACTGTTGAAGAGTTTCAAAAAACAAAAAGCAAAAAGAATGGAGAAATGTTTCAGAAAATCAGGAGCCTAATTACTCAAACTTTTAAGGGTTAACTCTTGAATTTCCCTGAAATGGGAGGCATTGTTTCTGTTATATTAAGTTAGGTCGAGATAGTTCTCACAACTACAAATCAGGAGCTTTTCATTTAAATATCAGATATGTGAAGGCTTTATTTTTATTATCCCTTTTAAAATGTGCCTTATTCCTGCATTATAATAAACAGTCAAAATAACAGCCATGATTAATCAAAGCAGTTGATTATACAATATTAGACTGATTTCAAATTAAGTCTTACCTCAGTGTCCATCAGAGAGGAAATACTTTTGGTTAAATAAAAACTGTGTAGGAATGGGAATCTGAGTTGTGATATTGGAAGGATCAGCTGGTTATACTGATCTCCAAGGCCCAGATCTTCTTCAGAAAAAGCTTCTGTTAATATGGCTATAAAAGGAGCATCAGTGACTAGAGCACTGCTGGGCCTACCATTACATGCGTTGTTTGAGCCACAGCACCTTGGTTTATATAAAACAAAATTAGTTCTCTGCATTGGGAAAGCTGGGACTTTAGTGGCCCCGAAGGTCAGTTGCCTGAGAGAGTTCCTCAAATTAGGTTCTTTATAAATGTGAAAAGCCTTGCTCAAGGACCAAATACAATGCTCTGGGCATTTTAAAGACAATGACTCTGATCCAGTCACTGGGATTTACGTGGTGCTAGTGGGGAACTCATTCTCCTACAACATGCTGCCTCTCAGGTTTCTCACCAACAATCCAGACTCTACACCCCCAGCAAAATGAACTGTCAGATTAAGCTAGATGTGAGATAGGAGCTTTCTCTCAATACTGGGGATCTCAATGATTTGGGGAATCCCTTATTTTACGAATGTTTAAACAGAGGCAACAAGAGATCAAATGAATGCCCCAGGCTCATCTGGTCAGTGAAAGGGCATAGCTAAAACTAGAATCTAGGCTAATATTTGACTTTGCAAAGAAGTTTCTTAACAAAATTGTTTAGATGAGCTCACATGAGGCATAGGGAAAGTGAAGATGATGAGAAAGTAAAGAACATTTTATGTTTGGAACGTACTCTTCTGAATAAAAGAGCTACCTAAACTCTCATACTCAATACGTACTGCTCCGTATCTCTTTTTACTTTGCTTATCCTTGATTACCTTAATAGATGAAGCAATTGAACTAATAAAAAAAAGACCCCTACTACTAACAAGTCATTTTTCGGATTGAGTATGTTTAACTCCACTTCTACCCAGAAGAACCAACGTAAACGAAGCAGGCTAAGACTGTTTCTGGACTAGAAGCATTAAAATATTCTTGCTACTCTTTCAGAAGGTAACCTAAGACCTGATAAACCTCACTGGCTTTGTTTCCTTGAATCGTGTCTTGCATAAAGATACTCAACAGAAGAAACACTATGATTCAAGTGATGCTATGGTCCAAGGCTTCCCTAGTATATTTCCATCCCTAGCCACGTCCATCCTTATGGAAAATGCACACCCCACAATTCCATCCTGGCTTCCGATCGTGAAGAGTAACTTAAAAGGGATGTAGAACAAGTGCCAGTTCTTCCTCTTTGTCCACAGGCCCTGTGATAATTATTTTAAAAATAGAAGCTGCTTTAAGACCTTTTGTTTAATGAATACTAAATTTAGTTTAGTGGGATAGGAAGAAAGGTAGAATAAGGTCTTCTTAAAGCTAGAGGAACAAATATGAGCTCATCACTTGAGCTGTGCGGTGGCATCTTGAAGAGGTCAAGGCACACTGTCTTTAGCTCAACAGAGAGCAGTCAATCACTGTGATTTCCTGTAGCCCCTAGGATGTCAGGGTTAGTGTGTAAGACTTAGCTCCCCAACTTGAACTAGATCGTGGCAAAGGCAGCAACCAGATTCCCAAGTTGCTCAAGTGGCTTCTCACAATCTAGGAAAATCTTCCAGACCTTCACTAAATTGTATTTCCTATTACACAGGGATCTCTTATATTATTCCTCTAATCCTTTGGGAGCCATCTAGACAGCAATAAATTCATTACGCAAGGATTACAAAGAATTTTTCTGATCTGGAATACACCAAACACATGCATTTTTCTTTTCTAGTGTTTTCCTATCACATGAGAGGAAAACAACAAATATAACCTTCCCATTACTGTCACAGTACAAATCTCTAAAACCAGTCTCTGCAATGATTAAATAAAACAAAACTTAGATATATTTTTTAAGAGAGAAGACATTCCAAATTCCTATGACTTAGATACGTTTTGCAAACCTTGAGTAAATTAATTAAGGGACCAAGGTAATTGTTTTGAATGAGTTCCTATAGGTATCTAAGCAGAACATACTATTTTGGACTCACTTTTAGTGAAATCAGTTTTAAGCACTAGCTCTCTCGTATTCATTCATTTATCCATTCATTCATTAACTTAAAAAATTTATTGAACTTCTATGGCATGCACTGGGCTAGTACTGTAGATATACTTGAATAATCCATAATTCAGTGAGTACAAAATTTGGTTTGCTGGGTTAAAAACTCAAGGAACTCAAAAGACAAGAAAATCAATTACAGAGAACAATGTTAGAGTTGTACAAGGCAGGAGTGAGATTCAGGAAAAGACTCCAACTAAATAGAACAACTGGAGTAAAAGCAGAAGGCGTATGTTAGAATATTATGCAAGATGAGGTTAGAAATGGCAGAGGAGGGGCATATCATGCTGCATCTCTGACATGTTAAGGAACTTAGACTTAATCCTATAGATAATGATGAATGTTTGAGAAGGCGTCTATGAAGGAGAAAATTGTATTTTATAAAACAAGCATTGGGTTTTAATAATATTGCTGTGGCCTCTGTGCAAAGGATATTGGAGGTGGGTATGAATGGAAGCTGAAAGTTGATTTAGGAAATGATTGCCATAATCCAGATGAGGAATGATGGAATCTTCAATTAAGGCTGCTCAAGAGCTGTCTGAGAGTTAATTCAGTAAGACAAATTGGTAGACATTGCTGAGACAGACTGCAGAACCTGACAATTAATTAAATCCAATGGGAGGAAAATCAGATGACTAACATTTTGATCGTGAGTGACCAGCACAATTATGGTACCATTCACTGAAATACGGCAAGTCCCAAGAAATTTTTAACAGAGAGGAAACAGTGGTGCTGATAGGCAGATGGACATATAGGTTGGACAAACTGGTTCAGGTTAGGTAATAGAGAATTTTACATCTTTTCAGGGTGGTTTAAATTTTCATGAAAATATTTCCCTTTTCCCCAGGGAATAATGGTCGTATCACTAATCCAGACCAAAAATATGAAAGATGATTTTTTCAATTTCTACTTCCAAATTATTACACATTTTCAAAACTGTTGGTTTACTTTTTTATATGTTTTTATAATACAAACTAAGATTTTTAAAAAACTGAATAGGAGAGAGTTTCAGAGAATATTCCTTAACAGATGGATGAACATGTTATGTCGCTATATAGAAAATGTATACATTAAAAAAACTAATACTTTTATCTCTAATCAGTTTTTATTTCTGTTAACTAGCAATTTTGGTTTAGCCATCCCTGTTGAGAGGCACAGATTTGGAATTGGATGTAAATTATCATGTTAGGCACCAACAATGTGCCACTATTTTTCACTCCTTCTACTATTCCTATGTGATTAAAAATAATAATAAGTAACTTCCCCAAAGGTCATGGGTCAGTAAGTAACAGATACAATACACAAACCAAGGCTGGCCTGACTCCAAAGACAAACTTCATAATGCTAGTGAATTGGGGACGTATTTTTGGTTCCGCTATATGTATCTGTACATGGGGTAATGCTTTTTTCCTCTCTGAATTCCAGCTCTCATCTGTAAAAGGACAACCAGAGTTCATACCCAACAGATCATTTATAAAGTTAAAATGATAATATCTATGAAAACATTTTATAAAGTGCTATAAAATAGCATCTAATGCAGAAAAAATGTTGTATTATATACAGTAACAGTAAAAAAATAAATAAACTTCATTCCGTCTCTTGGTAGTAATCCATGAAATATTATTTTTCAAAAAATGTGTCCAGAAGTAATTCCTTAATCAAAGTGTGCCTTGTTCTGTACCATATGAGATTACAATCTGGTAACTGGTCTAGGATTAAGAAGGAGGACATCACAATACCACAGAAATGTAATGTAAGTCACACACGCAAGCCATACATGTCATTTTAGAATTTCTAGTAGCTACGTTAAAAAAGTAAAAAGAAATAAGTGAAATTAATTTTAATATATTTTGTTTCAAAATATAATTTCAAAATGTAATTTTATGTGATCAAATTTATGCATTTATGTATTCAATATAAAATTTTATTAATGAGATATTTACAGTATATTTTTCCATTCTAAGTCTTAAAAATTATATGTATATTTTACATTTCTAGCACATCTCAGCTCACACTAGCCACATTTCAACTGCTCAGTGATCTCATGTGACTAGTAGCTGCCATATTGAACAGTGTAGCTCTACAATATTGACAATGGTCTATGAAGTACTCTATCACAAGAACTACACTCAAAAAGAATGCTCTGCTCTACGTATATACACTACCGAATGTAAAATAGTTGGCTGGTGGGAAGTAGCAGCATAGCACAGGTGCTTTGTGATGACCTAGAGGGGTGGGATAGGAAGGATGGGATGGAGGCTCAAGAGGGAGGGGATGTGGGGATATGTGAATGCATATAGCTGATTTGCTTTGCTGTGCAACAGAAACGAACATGGTATTGTGAAGCAATTATACTCCAATAAAGATCTATTTAAAAAAATCAAATCAGAGAAAAAAAAGAATGCTCTGTGCTCATAAATAAGGCCATTAAGGTATCTCTTATGGAGTTTGCACAAAAAAAAAAAAAAAGAGTGGGACATAGGCAGAAAGGTTAATAGAAGTTAGGAGACACACATGAAGAAGGTAGGGAGTCAAAATTACAAATAAGCAGAAGCCATCAAGTAGACAAACAAATAGAGAAGCTGTCAGTGACTAGTAACAACAGTAGCACCAAATCTGAAAAAAGAAGTTGAATCATGCTTAACAAGAGACTACTCAAAACATCAATTGGCCAGTAAAGATGCAATATGGTCTAAAGTATCAGTTCAGTTACCCATTAGGCCAGGCAATGTAGCTCATGAAAAAGTGTCCTATCTCCCTTCATCACTGTGTTTCCTTTCAATAAACTTCCATCACCTTTTGTGTGCATTATGTCAAATAGAAAGCAACTTTATTTTGCCTTCTACTATGCCTTTACATTTATCTAGATTCTTTCCCTGGCCCTGAAAAAAAAAAAAAAATTCAACCAGCTCCCTGACTTCCTTAGTCATTCTATGGTCCCTTAGGTTGCAAATTTACCCACACTTCTGCTCTTGAAACACTCAGTCTCAGGTAATGATCAAAACTCCAAAATCTCTTCTTCCTGCTATAAGTAGGAAGCCTGCAGTGAAGAAAACGAGTTTTATTGTCTACCAATCCCAACCATTTCAAACACTTATTCCCCATCTTCCTAACCACAGTTTTGTTTTGCTCTATACCTCTAGGGTAGAAGCAAAGTAGAGAGAGAGATGGGAAGAAGGGCAGGAAATATTTACTACATGTCTGTAATGATAATTCCCTGGGCGGTCAAGTGGTTAGGACTCTGCACTTCCACTGCAGGGGGCCCAGGTTCGGTCCCTGGTTGGGAACTAAGATCCTTCCCACAAGCCAAGCCACGGGGCAGCCAAAAAAAAAAAAAAGACACCTCTGGGATTCAAGTATTTAAAATTGACTCTTCCTCTCTTAACACCTTTGTGGGTTCTTCAGCACTGTATCTGTCCCCCACCATCCAGAGTTGAGGGTCTTCCCTTAGTTGATGGGTTCCTTTGACATGGGTAGATATAGTTGGTTGCATTTAAATCCTTAGCCAGCGCTCTGACATCCTGTTATTTGCTTCTAGCTACTTTCTGCTGAGGTCTGTTTAACACACCGTGATCACTGAGTATTAACCTGAGTTAACTAAATCTATCTGCCCCATATTGTAAATGACTTTACTAATGGAACTAGAATATTGCAAATCTCTTGACTGAAGGTTTAGTGGGCATTACCAAGGTTTGCCTTTACTCCCTTAACTACCTTCTTTTCCCACGTTGACTAACCTCTTCTAACTGACTCTCTAATTATACATGTTAATATAGTAAATCTGTGCATTAGTCAGGGTTCTCCAGAGAAAGAGAACCAGCAAAGATACATATATAGAAATTGGTTCACTCCATTATGGAGGCTGAGAAGTCCCATGGTCTGCCATCGGCAAACTGGAGATCCAGGAAAGCTGGGGGGTAGGTGTAATTCAGTCCGAGTTCAAAGGTCTGAGAACCACGGGAGCCAGTGGAGTAATCTGAGTCGAAGTGCCAGAGGAGATGAGATGAGATGGCTCAGTTCAAGCAGTGAGGCAGGAAACTAGGGGCAAATTCCTCCTTCCTCAGACTTTTGTTCTATTCAGGCCCTCAATGTGTTAGATGATGACCACTTTGAGAAGGGCAATCTACTTTACTGAGTCCAGCAATTCAGATGCTAATCTCTACCAGAAACACCCTCACAGGCACACCCACAAGCAATATCTAATCTGGGCACCCCATGGCCAGTCAAGTTGACACACAAAATTTACCACCACAACCTGAGCCCTTTTATCTACTGCTATTGCAAACTGCACGCCATTTCTCTGTCCCATTAGGCGCTGATTTTTAGTCTCGAAAGGTGATTTTTTTTTTAATATCCTAGTTTCTGAAGAAAGCTTTAACGTATCAAAAACATTAAGCTTTAAAAAACACTAAGCTTTAGCTCTGAGGTATTTTAACCGAATTCCATGACAATATGCTTGCTGTTTTTCAGTACTTTGTTCTTTCTGCTCTGCATATTAAGAACCTGATGCTCAGAGACACAATTTTTTAAATGTTTTAATAAGCAAATCATGAATATTTAAATTCCTATTGAGAAGATTTGCTTGGTAAATTCCTTCCTCCTTGAGTCTACCCTAAAATATGCCGTACTTTCAAGCCCTGGCTCACTGCTCACAAGGGTTTGAATGGCCAATTCAATTTCTACTTGAGGTATCACCCAGAAAACATGTAAATAAATATTGCTGCTTGGGTGAAAAGAAAGTTTTTTTTAATAAATAAAAGTTCCAACTATGAAAGTTACGAAACAGAGTTTGCAAATTAACTCACAATGTTAGCACTGTGAGTATATATTTCTGTGGCTTAGAGGAAGTTTTTCTAAGTAGGTTTAAATAATTGAGTTCCGTCTCTGCAATCACTAATTGTCACATCTCTGAAAAGGCTAGAACCATTTTAGAAATGCACAGTGGGCTTCAAAGGCATCATCTCTCAACAGGCCTTCCGTGCCTGGTGGGAAGCTAACTGGGTCACACTTAAAGCTGAAGAAATCCAACTGCACCTTACAGAGGACACAGAGAACGTATGTGCGCGCAGAAATCAAGATAACTGAACTGATAATTCAGATAAAATACATTCCTGTTAGATGAAGCCAGATAATTTAGGCATGAATAACATTTTAGTATTGAATTTTTGGGTTAATTGAGTGTCGCGAGTTTCCGTTTAAATTTTTCAGAATAGTATTGTAAAAGAACCTTTACTAACATGAATTGACTTACACCCTTTGAATTGAAGCTGCACTGAAGTTTAAAGGCAGTGTTTAGTCTAATAAATGTATTATTATGATAAAATGTCATTCATGATTTAACTTAGCACTAAGCGGCAATTAACAAAAAATAATAGCTAACATTTAGTGAGCGATGACTACTACGTACCAAGCAGTGTGCTAATAGCTTTATGTGGGTTATTGTGTACGCATAAATCATCACCATAATGGAACTGTTACAGCGAGATCCCTTCATGCCTCAGAAGACTCTGCATGGAATGCAGCCCTGAGCTTGGTGCTCATCGTTCCATGATGGGCCCATAATGGATCCCATGGAAGACTGGTAGAATGGTGCCTTGGAATCATTCTGGAATTAAGCAACGATTATTTTCCTTGGTATATAGATGAAAAAGCCGTAATATTATTTGAAAATGCTTTCATGAAAAAGACTAAAAATAGTAGTATTGAGTTTCTCTTATCTGCAGACCAGTAGGCTTTGTTTGCATCTCAGATACATTCACTCTACACGGTCTCTATTCATTACTTTTGCTCTTGTGAGTCTTACAAGCATTTTTAATTGGGGGTTTTAAATCTTTTCCTTGAACCATTGGTGAGGTATATTTTCTGAACACAGTGAATAAAATAGCACGCAGCTCTCATAGCTTTTGAGGTTATTGTCATTCCCCGCTTCCCATGTATAATAAATAAATTAGAGAGTATTGGAGCCTTTAAATGAACAAAAGGTTAAATAAAATTTTATGATCTCCCTTGCTGATATCCTGCTGGCACCACATTTTGAGTAATACATCATTAGAGAAATCACCCTCTACTGCATGATTGTAATATTATGATGGGAGAGTTATTACTTAGAGGCACCTCCTTAAATATACTGTTGGTCCTGAGAGCCTTAAAAAAAGCTTAAGTGAATTTCTTCTTTCCAGGGTTGATGGAAAAGATCTACGAAAGGCCCCAGGAATTGAGACAAAGTTATTGGCTTTAGGGGACACTTTTCCATTAATTTAGTAAGCCTGAGGGGCATAACAGGGAAGGCCTTGGCTTGTCAAATTATACCATTATTATCTCGCCAAACATTTCAATAAATTTAGTTCAGATTAAAGAGCCAAGAAGTACTTATGAGTAGAAAGAAGAGGTTGGAAGGTTAACTTAATCATATATATGTGTGTGTGTGTGTGTGTATATATAAACTGAATTTAAATTTGAACACTTCCTCCCCAACTCCTTTTCCACTACCAGTGTAAAGATCTTTACCTTAGACTGTTTAAGTGAAAAGGGTTGTTGCATAATATATGATAAAGATTTTGAAGTTACTAACTGAACTCAGTCAGTGTAAAAGAGTTATCTACCACTCTAACATAGAGAGGCAAACTACCACCTTATTTTTCTTGTAATAAAAACACTCTTCGGCAATATAGTCTATGTTTCTATTTGACTCTCCACCACCACCACCACCCTTTGCTCATACAGACAAAGAAAGGAAGATATTTCCTCCATTTTTTCCCCAAGATATTTCTACCTGAACATGGGCACCTCTGCCAGGGAAAGCAGAATTCAGACCTGAGGGCATTTATTCCCGTCTAAGCATGTCTCTGCCACAAACAGCAAAGCACGAGGCCTATCTTCATTATCAAATTCAAATTTTGCACAGAGAGAAGGTGTAACTATTCATTATTTAAAAATGCTCTTACACAAAGAATACATATGAAAGTAGCTTGGTTTAAAAGAATCAGGTTCCTCAGAAGGAGAATCATTTGAAATATGCATCCTAGTAGCTTAAATGTATCACTGGGAGTAATGAATTTTTATCCCAGAGCGACTGTAAAAGTCAGTGAACTCAATTCTCTTGACTTAAAACACTCATCAAAAATAAGTTGATAACATTCCTTTTAACAACCCTGTGAGTCTTTGTTATTTACTCCCTACTGATGAGGAAAAGTAAAGACAGAACGGTTAAGATGCCTTAGCTAAGTCAAATGGCAAAACAGGAAAGGGCAGGGCAAACTAAGGATACCGCCAAATCCCTAATTTGTTTTCTGGTCATCCTTCCAAGAGAGCTCAAAATCCTATTATTCTTTGCCATAAAGGTCTGACTAATCTTCAGACCATGCAGTGGTAAGCAACGATACAAGGTAGGGTCTGAAAGAGACAAAGACGATAGGTAACTGTCTGCCTGAAGTGACTTTTATTTGGCTAAAGACTTCAGTGGGACTACAAACCATGCCAAAGACAACTGACGAGCAGTAGGAATGGGAGGCAATTTGATTTCCAGATTAAGATCAGTTAGGGTTGTTCAGCCTTGGCAGACAGAACAAAGATTTTCAATGTAATACATACAAACTACACAACTTTTACTGCTTCCTTTGTTAATATCTTTACTGCCAATAAGACAATGATAAATGGCATGCCTTTGAAAGAAATAGTTGGTGCAACTAAGAAAAATGAAAAGGGACAGAGAGAAGAAAAAAGAGGTAGAGTAGGGTAACGGAAGAAAGAACTGAGAACAGCTATAGGAGGTTGGCTACACATGCAGAGAGATGAAGAAAGAGGAGTCTCATTCTACATTTTGACATTGTTTTACCAAGTTTGACTCTGTAATGTACAAATCTTCCCTGTCCTTACATATGCCCTTTCAGCTAAGATTTTGACACTATATGTCTGTAACGCCATTAAGAGATGAAAGAGGAAATAAAACTACATTTGCAGTATTTCTTTAAAGGAAGAAGAGTGGAAAAAAAGAAAAAAGGAAAGAAATAGGGAAGAAAGGAAGGGTGGGAGGGAGGGAAGGCAGGGAGGGTTAGAAAGTGTTAGAATAATTGTTACCATTTATTGAGGGTCTACTATTTGCTACATATTCTAATAAACATTTTCTAAATCGTATTTCCAATTTTCAAAAAGCCCCATATTAATTCTCAATAATATCTCATGAGAAAGATATTCTCCCCTTCCCTCCTTCCTCCTTCTCCCTCTTTTCTTTTTTTTCAATTGAAATATAGTCAACTTACAATATTATTCAGGTATATAACATAGTGATTTGATATTTTTATAGATTATACTCTATTTAAAGTTATTACAAAATAATGGCTACATTTCCCTGTACTGTACAATATAACCCTGTCACTTATTTCTTTTATACATAGTAGTTTGTGTCTCTTAATCCCATACCCCTATCTCTCCTTCCCTCTCCCCACTGGGAACCTCTAGTTTGTTCTCTATATCTGTGTCCTTCTCTCTCTTTTCTGTCTTTCTTTTCTCTATTTTTGTTGAGGAACAAAAGACACTTTTAAATATCCAGCATGATCATCACATGAACACTTTACCAAGATCTAATTCAAATGCTGGAATAGCAATGCCAGGATAATATTAGGGGTACCTGGCCCATGGATGCATATTGCAAATAAGAATTGAGATTTCATTCATAACTTAGTAAGACAACTTTGTGGAGATGGTTGAAACTTAGGTCAATAAATAACCCTACTTGTCTGAAGAACAAAGTGTTCATGAGCATCTGTCATTACCCTTGTTAACAAGAGTTACAAGTTACCTAGTTAAAGCAGATGTCTAATACAATGCCTGGCACAGAGCAGTCCCCCAAAAAATGCTCACTGAATAAAAGAATTAATAACTATAGTGCAGAAAGACCTATTAAGTGGGACTTTGTGACTTTAGCTGCAACCTGGCCAAACACATGATGTCAAAATGTCCTTCTTACCACTTTCACCAATATTGTAATAACAAGAGATCCAGAAAAAAACTATGCTAGGAATACTAACTTTTCCGGAAACAGTGAAAAATCACAAATATTTACCAACTCCCCTATTTTTTATTTCCTGTGATGTGTTTTGGCATATTGAATTACATGCTCACAGGTAGTCTTGTGGAAACACTACCTTTTCTGCTAAACTATCCAATACTTGAAAATATGGAGGCCTGCAGGTAAAGTGAGAAGATTGTTGCACAAGGAGGCAGTTGAGATGGCAATCATTCATTGTTATGAATCATCTATGTCCTTAATCAAGTCACTGTACCTACCTGTGGCCTTAGAATCCCCAAGAAAATGAAGTGTTTGGACTAAAAGAATCATAATTTTCCATCAGTTTTCTTCTTTCTTGAAGTATATGGTTGAAAGAGAAATTAATACTATCCATGTTTACTTTCTCCTTCATTAACAGATCCCCTAAATTGTGTCAAAGTGAAAATAATACTATATTCCTTAGCCTCCTTTGAAGATGGGGATGATGAATTAAATCTGAGTAGTTTCAGGGAAGGATTTCCAGAAATATCATTTTGTCCCTCTGCCCTCTCTCTTATTTCTTGCCTGGAAATATGACTGTAATAGTTGGAGCTCCAGAAGCCATATCATGATTTTGAGAATAGGAATCACAAGTTAAGAAATGATTGAAGAACCCTGGATTCTTAATGGCTTCCTGATATTATCATACCTGTGCTGAACTGATGTTGAGTTTTTAATATTCATGTTTATTAATTTTATTTTGAATGTGAACATGAGATGCTGTGGATCAGACTGATTCCTTATTAATTACCTTGCAGTAGCTAAGTCTATCACTCTACCTCCTCTTGCCCAGGCCCTAAGCCCTGGAGTGACCAGGTGAAAGTCAGGTCAAATGTCCAATGTTGATAGTTAGATACTCCATAGAGCAGGAACAGATAATAGATTTTCTCCAGTTATATTCAGGAAAGAGACAGCCATTACTGATCCAGAAAGGGGAGGAGAAAAATTTTGCTGATAGGATGATAATCCCCTAGAAATGGGATGGCAAGGGTCCTGAGTTCTTACCCTAACCTTTTTGGAAGGTAAATATATCTTTCCAGGGGCCAGATAAACCACTGGGTATCTTTTGTGACTTTTAAGAGAGAGAGATGTCTCCAAGTTCTGAGCTTCATCTCTTTTTAAAATGGAAATGCCTAAGGAGGTATTGCTCCAGTCTTCCTAACACCTTGGCTCTTAACTTAGGGACGTACTCCAGGCTGGAACCATTTGGTTCTCTCGGATCAGAGCAATTAACTAGATAAATGGCTACAAATCTAATTCTCATGGTAAGTAAAGAGTAAAATGTTTCTAAGGAACATGAAAGCAAGCATTTTCTGCCTTCATAGTATATCAATACCTGTGACTAGGGAGGCTAGGGCTTTTTACAAGAGTACTGGAAACTACAGAAAACTTTTATTTCTCCAAGCAAGCTACATCTAGACTTCTACAAAAAAGAAAAAAAACCTTTATGTGTTTAAGCCACTGTAATCACATTTTTATTACTAGCATCAAAACAAACTCCTAGTTGATTCAATGGTTGACTCTGAAGTATCAAGAATTGAGATGAAATCCAGCTTTCAGCTCACAGGGCAAGTGACCATCATAGTGCTAGAAACATATCAAGCACTGATTACAGGATTGTTGAATGCATGAAGAGATAAATGAATTAATTAACAACCAGTAGAAGCCACCCAAACTATCTATATTACACAGCAAACAACGGTAAAAGCACAGGACACAATATGACTGACCTGTTTGGATTTTCCTTGCAGTTCTGGTTTTATTTCAACCCTAATCCTACACACATGCATTTTTCTTTACAAACATTCAATATTACTACCCCAGTATTCACCTGACTGATTCAACAGTCCATTTAAATGTAGCTTCTTCAGGAACAAGTCGCAAAGGTATCTTGACTTAAGTTATTTTACTATTCATTACTTTAACACTCTTCATTTAATTTGTTGCAGAACGTATCACATTAAAACTGCCTATATCACAGCTAGTTTGAAAGCTCAGTGAGAATCAAGGACATGTTCATATTACAAGTGACTAAATTCCCAGAATCTAGCTCAGTGCCTGGCTTCTCTACGTATTTATAAAGAAATGACTTTCTCTCTCCCTCTCTCAACATGTTAATCATAATTTTCTAACAACAGTCAGCAAATGGTCAGCCACAACTTTGGAGGCATTTTTCAGAGTGCATTATTTTCTGGCCAGGAATCACTGTCCTATAGCTGTCTACTTTGCAACGTGGCAGTGGACAAAATTACACTCTGCAAAGGAGACAGGAGCAGATGATACAGCCCTAGGCTTGCGAACTGATTTCCTGCTTCAAATATGTTTCCTGATTGAAGATTGCACACCTAGGAGGTGAGATGAGAGAGGTATTTTATAAAAGTGTCCAGCAGATATACTGCAGTAATTCCCACTGTATTCATAATTTACTGAATTGCTCACAGACCAGAGGTATAATCCAATGTAAATGATCTCATCACCCATCAGTATGAGGGCTCACAAATCCAACTTGGCCTCAAGCTAAAACTTGACATTTCAAGGTTCTCAAATCCACAGTAAGTAAGCAGTATACTGATGACTTCCAAACGTCTCTTCTGAAACAGCCCCAGCTTTTGAGAAATGCAGGTGTTTGGGATCTAGAAACAGAAGTGGCCAGCTGCCCTTGACGTACTTGGGGCACAGTTCCATATTTCCTACCCCTGATTTGGCCCTGAGAGGGGAACATTTTGTGCAAAAGATAATGGAATTGGCACCATTTGCATTCTGCTCATACACATACTAAAGAATGAAATTTAAAAGGCTCATTTTAAAGTATCCCTTCTTGCAGTTTCACTGGCATTGCTGTATGTGGAAAGACATAAGGCATTCTCATGCTTTGAAATCAGAACACCACAAAGATTCACCAGAGATTGTCAGGGACCTTGAGGGTCCATCTACGCATGAACCCACTCCAATAAAGTGTTATTGAACTTGAGGTAAGTCCACTAACCTTTCTCAGTCTGCGTTTCTTGATTATGACAAAAGAGGACCAGGCTAAATTGTTGTAAATCTCCTTGTGTAATCTTCTGATTACACAACTCTGAACAAGATTACATTTAGAGTAATTTCATTTAGGGCTAATATTGATCATCCGTCCCCTCAATTAATTCCCTGTAAATTGTGTGGTGTAATGGACAGAACTTGGGCTTGTCAAATATACCTACAATCTAGTTCTTGCTCTGCCACAATACTTCCTAGCTATGTGATCTTGGACAAAACAGTTATTCTCCTTTTCAGATTTTATGTATTTTTTTTACTGTTGAGTCTGTTACCATAACAGGCAGGGTAAAATGTGCTGTACAAACAAAACTGTCAGGTGTTCTTGTATATGCTAGAAGTGACTAATTGCAATCCTAGCTGTGGACTGAAGGGAAAACAAGCTTAACTTGAATCAAATAACAGATTTACTTATAGGAACCATACTCTGCTATCTCCTTATTATAACTTGGAAAATTATAATTGGGGTGAAGCATGGATATAGAATCTTTGTGTTTGTTACTGAATGCTTTTCTCTCTTTTATATGGTAAACGGGAAAAAAAAGTATAGATGGTTATTTGTAGAAACATACCTAATTTCAAGGGCATAAAGAAGTCGATTCTACTTCTCCATGGGTTTTCTTACTAACATCTAAACTCCTTTTAATGGGTACATTCAATAGTCATATACTTTTACAAGAAATAGAGACGATTCTGGAGGAGCTAGCTCACTGAGAAATTCAAATAAAGGCAGAAATGATTGAGTTCAGTTTTCTTGCAAAGAATAAGTTTATACAAGAAAAAGAGAAGAGTCTACATAGGTTTCCTGAAAAGGGAGTGATGCAAGTTTACAATTAGAGACATGATTGAAGATTTAAATTGGAATAGAAAAAGACTGTCTTATTAATTGGTGAAAATAGTTCAGTCTGTTAATAACCAAGGATGCACTGAGGTTTCTAAAACTATTGCTCATTTTCTAATTAAACCTGAAACTATTCTTGTGAAGTGTCCAGGAGCCAGCAGTAATTATCCCCATTTTGTGAATAAAAGAACACAGTGTCTGAGAGGTGAGGCAGTTTAAGTGTATAATCAAATCAGTAACACTTAAAAGAGCAAATGCAGAAGGTGATGAGTAGAGAGTGCCTTCTTCTTTGCAATGTAGATAGCAATAAACAGACAAATTGGCTGGAGTATGGTAGATACAAAGTTGGATTTAAAACTAGAAAACTTAAAGGTAAGTGTTTTCCAACTCATAAAGACCAGATTTGGGGTAGGTTACTTACATTAACTACACTATCTATGAGTTGGAAATAACAGCAATCACTTTCTAGCATTGTGGAAATGAATAAATAGGAATACATATGTTTGACATGATGGAGTAGTGATAGGGACCTTCGTGGTTCCCCCTTTTCTTGCCAACCCTTCCTGCAATGAGGAATGCTTGTCTGAAGTGATCAAGACCAGGAAGTCAATTCAGGCTCAATGTTAGCAGGTGGCACTTCCCAAGGATTTATAAGATTAATGCCCATAAATTTATAAGATTAATTAAGCTTCTAATCAGGATCTCAGCACTCAAAGTATGGAGTCTCCCTATTAAAATAAGAAGTTGTCTGTACCAAGTTATCTTTTTCTCACTAGATGAGAACTTCTGGGAGAGTTTAAGCCTCCCAGAGTAACCTGAGTAAATTCTAAGTCAACTGTCTTGACTCTTCCGTTTTACAGAAAAAGACAATGAGGCCCAGATATACGCAAATTAACAAAAATAAGAAGGCTAAGACTGAATGCTCTACCTCTTTCCTCTAAGATTACAGCCCTATCACATACATACCACTTGACATTTTGAAAGTCAAATACATTCTTCCAAGTACAGGAAAGGAAGATGGACTTGAACCTCCCTTGGCCACCCAAAAAATAAATGTTCAGGATAGGCTGCCTGAGCCAGCAACATTCCTCCTTGGTAAAAGCTAAACTGTCAAGAAGTCTGAAATATAGAATCTACAGCTCCATCCTCTATAGTATAGAAAATATCATGGAATTGTGCCACGATGCCAACAGAAAGTCTCGCATAAATGGCAAATAATGTAAGTCATACACACAGACCTCTACGCATGGTTCAGTCTAGCTCCTTAGAATTCCGCTTGTGGTTTGAGGTCAAAACCTTTGAGGAATAATATTCATTTGTCTTGATTTCTTTCTCATGTGCATATCTTTCCTTCGGGGCCCATGTAGAAATGGGTCAGTATCAAGAATCAGGTAATCCTTGATCCTAGGGTTAATACCAACTTAAAAGTCCCAAACAGAACAAGCATATACAAAATCCCCCCTGTGAAATGTAAAGGGCAATCTAAAATTCACTCCTAAACCCACACCTTCCCTTAAGATTTCTCAGTTCTCTTCATAAGGAAGAAAGTGATACATTTTAATTCCCTTTAACATTTTTTACTGAGCCAAGTGCAATTCCACTACTGGCTGGGTGGATATTCTCAGTTATAACAGCACCAAAGATAGAAGGTTGTGAAACCATGTACACTGTTAATAAACCAAATTATCAAATCTAATGATCTAACTCCAGAAGATTTTCCAAATGACGATATAATGTTTCCCAAGATTCATCAAGTGATCCTTTTGCTGGCAGTTTCTGTTACTCTTTGTCTTCCTCCATTCAATCCATGCCACTTGGGAGAGGGATGATTAAATAGAAGAGCACAGAATGAAAAGGTAAATTCTCAGCCATTAAGCTTCAAAATATGCTTTTGAAATACATGACAGAGACAAATTTTTTAGGGGAAAAAACTCTTAAGTTGGAAGAAACTTGGATTTGAATAACAAGACCAGAATCCTGACAGTTCAAGAAATAAACCCTATACAAAACAATAGACACAGAAGAATAAGTGATCAGTTTAATATATTTTTTTCCAAAAACCCATACTAAATGAAGACTTGAAATTATAATTGAGATACAGCCAAAGGCAAGAGAATTAGAACTTGGTATATGCCCCAGGAAAGGAACCTATACCACATTCTTCTAATAACTTCTTCCTCAAACTAATTTCCAGGGTCAGGTATATAATGAGATTCTTAAATGAATTTTAGGATGCAAAAATACAAGGAACTTGTATACCTCACCTTGCGCAAATTCCTGGGACTTGTGAAGTAGATAAATACTTTTGCCAGTATGGCAAAATACTTTTGCCAGTATGGCATAAGGACCTATATAAGTTTCCTTAGGGGTGCTATAATGCCACCACAAAATTAGTGACCTGAAATAACAGTTATTTATTACCTCACAGTTTTGGAGGCTAGAAATCCCAAATCAAGGTGTCGGCAGGGCTTTTCTCTCTCTGAGACTGAAAAGTGAGCAGAATCCTTCACTTCCTCTTTCTAGTGTCTGGTGGTGGCCAGCAATCTTTGATGTGCCCTGACTTTGTAGATACATCATTCCAACATCTGCCTCTGTAGTAACATGGCTGTTGCCTCCCTGTCTGTGTCTTTTTTCACATTGTCTTCTTATAAAGACATCAGTCATATTGGATTAGGGCCCACTCTAATGAACTCAACTTAATTAGACCTACAAAGATTCTATTTCTAAATAAGATCACATTCACAGACAGGAGAGTTTGGGACTTCAACACATCTTTTGTGGGGGGACACAAATCAACCCATAAAGGGCCATAGAATAAAAATTGTTGCCTGATATGTTTAAATGAAAGTTCTTAGACAACTGCAGAGAGCTTTTAGTAGCCAAGAGGGAAACTTGAAACCAACCAATTATTTTCATACCCGCAAAGAGTAATATGGAAGTGGTGAGAAAGAGTCTGGAAATATGGAGGATTCATCATCGGGATAACATACCGCATTTTATGTGCCCAGACACCATTTTAGGACATGAATTTCTCAGCAGATGGAAGGGTATAGATAATGAAGCGCATGAGCAGATGGGGTGACATAAATTTAAATTTAATGGGTGACATATCAAGAGGGAGAGATGACTAAGAATTACAATGTCCTACTCTACTTCCATTGATGCCTTGACGCTACTTGAGACCTTCTGAAAGTAGATCTTAGATGTACCCTGGAGATAAACTGGAAAAACCCTGAATTGACTGAAAACCACTGAATTGAATGAATGAATTTACCTCAAATCGACAACAATTAAATATTTTCACACTAGAAGAAATGAGAGGCTCAAGAAAAAATTGTCATGTCTTCAAAGAAACAAAGAAAGCACCATTTCAGGGCACTCTTCATTTGTGATCTGAGATTTATATGTGTTACCCGTATAATAAAGTGGAAAAACTCTCTGAGATGCACTGGGCAAGAATACAGCAATACAGAAACTGTCTTTCATAGGACACGCTGCCAATGTAAAAACAAAAAACATATTAGAGTGAAACACGGAAACATGGAGAACTGTAACTTTGCAGGAATCCTGTAGACTCTAAAGTATGTAGCATAGAGGTAAGAACTATAATCAAACCTGGTTGCTTTTACTCTGGCAGTATCTATCATTTTTATTTCGGTAAGGAAAGATCATTTGCACTACACTGATCAGGGTATAATTTCTAAAGGCAGATTCATTGTACACACACAGCTCACACTCCATGAAATTGTGAACACTATATAAGTGATGAAAAAAAAAGATACCATGTTTGTAAGTGGATTTATTTACCTGAAACATGAAGTAGATAAAACCACAATAGGTTTGCTGATATGGAGATTAGAAAATAAGAGAAATAGCTTTATATATAATAAATTTATGTGCAAGTCTCAGCTCTTACTAACTGATTGATTTGGGGCAAGTCACTTAATATTCACAAACCTTGGTGTCCTAAGGTGCCAAATGGCCATAATAATAGTACTAACCTCATATAGTCAGGAGGTTTAAATGAGGTAACACGCGTGTAGCACCGTGTAGCACTCATCCCAGTGACAGGCACATAGTAGGCATCTAATAAGTGTTTGTTATTATTTTCATTCATTGTTTTTGCTCATCCAAATTAAATGCTGTCTTTAAAATGACAACTGAAATAAGAGTTGTATTTTTGTCTCAGTTTTAGAATTGTCTTATTATATAATCTTGGATTTCTCAACTGAACTTCCAATCCTGCATATGTAACATGACTAGATTGGCTACTGGATGGCCTATAATGCCATGTCCGAGTTTGAAATTATATTGTTATAGGCACAGACAGTTGATGAGACACAGTTGCCTTAGAACTGTACCATTTTGTAGCTCTACAAGACTTTAACAATTATCTCATATCCAACCAAACCCAAGAATAAGTAAGGAAATAAGGACCTGACCAGCCAAGTGACTTACAAAGGATTTCCTACTATTCATTCACATTTTCCACAATCCTCGATTCACTGGCCTTGATACCTACTTCTAAACATAGAGTATTATCCTTCTTTGTTATTAAAAGCAAACTTAGAGTTTCAAGCTAATCATTTAGTTACCAATTCTAGTTCTGTCAGGATGTCACAGATTCCCTGTAAGCTCAAATTCAGCAATTAATGAGTGCCACTGTTGTTGTTTCTTCATTTCCTTTTTAGACACACAGAGTGCAAGACTCCCAGTCAACCTGTACTCTGAAGTCATCACTGTCTTCTTATACAAACTTTCTTTTCTGTTCCTACTGAATCAATACGGCCATTATCACACTTCTGTTGTCTGTCCCTATCCATCTTTTTCTAAGTTTCAGCAACGTGAAGCCAGGGCCCGTGATTTATTTATGCTTATGCCAGTATTTAGTATAATGTCTGGAGAATAGTTATTAATAACTATTTATAGTATCACTTAATAAATGAATGAGCCAGTGAATTTTATTAGGTTGAATAATATAAAATTGACTTTTTGTAGTTAAAAAATGAACAAAGATAAAAATCTTCAACTTACAGAGCAAATGCCAATTATAGACCTAATTTCTAACTCTTCATTTAACTGGGACAGATTTCAATATTGATGAAAGTATGTTATTCAATTCTCAGCTTTCCTTTTTTCTTCCACGTAAGCCCTGATTTCTACTTTAATCCTATTCTAGGACTATGCGTCAATTAAGTTTTGTTCTTTTATTCAGTGAATCAGTCATTTGAAAAATATTTATTGATCATATTTGAAACAGGGACTGTTCTAGGCTCTAGGGATACAATTTTGAACAAAACCAAACATGGTTCATGTTCTAATGTTGGTTTTAGCCTACTTAGATAGACAGACATTAATAAAATAATCACAATTACATATAGAATTGTACACGAGAAAAAGGAATATTGTGTTAGGAGAATGCATAATAAAAGAATCAATCATACAATTGAGAGGGCCAGTTATGGCTTCCCTGGGAAAGTGACTCTTAAGTTGAAAATTTAAGGATAAATTGAATGAATCAGACTTAATACATACTGCAATAATACTTCTGTTTATAAAAATTGAGCCACTAGATACTACTTCAAGTTTAGCTTCATACAATCTTTTTTTTTTTTTCTTTTTTGCAGTACGCGGGCCTCTCACTGTTGTGGCCTCTCCCGTTGCGGAACACAGGCTCTGGACGTGCAGGCCCAGCAGCCATGGCTCACGGGCCCAGCCGCTCCGCGGCATGTGGGATCCTCCCGGACCGGGGCAGAAACCCGTGTCCCCTGCATCGGCAGGCGGACTCTCAACTACTGTGCCACCAGGGGAGCCCCAAACAATTAATTTTTGACAGTGAACGATGTATACAAAGTAATGGGAAAGAAAACAGCACATGTGAGAAAGTGAGAGAAAGTCAGTATGACTGAAGGATCTCTGATAAGAAAGAGACCAGAATATCCGGGGTCTTCTAAGCCATAGTTAATCTTAAGAGTGATGGGAAGGTTTTAAAAGTTTTATAGCAAGTGGATGCCTTAATTATATGTGCATTTTTATTATATCACTCTGTCTGCAGTACCTATGATAGTCGAGAGTAAGCAATGTGAAAATTCAGTTAACTGGACTACTGTAATAGTTACTGTGAAAAATGAAGTGGCATTAACTACGATGATAGTAACGGTAGTGATGGAGATTGGTGAATGGCAGTGGTGGTGATAGACTTGAGAAGTATTTAGGTTACACATTTGACAGAAGATAACAATGGATTAACTCTGGGCATTAAGGATAAGAAAGAAGTCAGATGTGACTGGAAAATGTTATTTGGAAAATATAAAATCAGTTTTGGACATGAAAGTTTGAGTTTCATTTCAGACATCTAAATGGAAATGTTGAGTATGCAGTTGGATAACCATATCAGAAAATGAGAGTTAAGGTCTGAGATAGATACAGATATAGATATATAGATGTATGTGGGGGTGGGGGTCATTATGAAGTACATGACAACTGAAGAATATATTGTGCATGAGATGGGCAAAGCACCAGTGAGAACAGGACCTTGAAGAATTCAACATGTGGTGACAGGCAAAAGGAAAGGAAAATAAATGAGAAGCACTCACAGATAAACGTGAAAGAATAGAGGAGTCTGATGCCTTAGAAGCTTAAAGAAAACTAAGTTTTCAGAGGGTAGAGTGGTCATTTATGTCAAATTTTGCTGTGAGATCAAGTTAGATGAGGATCATAAAAGTTATTGAATATGGTTAATTTAGGTCATGTGTCAGCATAGAGAGAGCTATTTTAATTTAGTCAATCTAATAAATTGGGTTATGGATGAAGTAAGTTATGAGAAAATAGAGATTTTAAGTATAGATAATTCACTGAGGAAATTTCATGGGGAAACAGAGAAGAGAAAGATGGGTGAAATTTGAAGAAATGTATGGTATGGAGAGAAGAAAGTTTTTTGATAGAATAAACCTTATTTAAAAATAGATAGAGATAGATCAATAGATTGAGCTTCAGTACAGAATTTTATTTAACAATCCAATTGAAAAGGAGAAAGAGGACAGGGGTCAAACAATAACATAAGATTTTTGAGAATTCAGTAAAGAATATGGTGGGAACGACAAGTGAAGTGATTGAGGAAAACTTCTTATATAACAAGATAAAAAACAGTAATATATATGACAAAATACTGACTACTGTAATAATAACGATAAGATGATGGTGATGATGATGATGATCGCTTTGTTTAGTGCTTACTATGTGCCAGTCACTATTCCAATCACTTTACACATTAGATGGGGATATAGGTAGCCTGTAGGCTTGATAACAAAAGGTTGAAAGCATTTCCTTCTGATGGCTTTATTATTCCTTATACAGTAAGAAGGGAGGTCATATGCTAATAGTAGTGGGATAGTGGGCCTGACGAGGAGAGGTTGCCAGAAATCTGAGAAGCATGACAAAGCTTAAAACAGTCATAAAAATGAGAACGAATTGAAAACAGAAATATAGTGGAACTGTGAGGCAATGTTTTGGACCTACCTGAAGCTGGTGATCACGAATTTATAGTGATATCAATCTGCTTTGTGGTGTCACTTTCTCTAATATTGCTCAGTAGCTCAGATTTAAAAGAAAAAGGGAACCCTGGCACAGTGTTCATAGAAATGTAAACTGGTGCAGTCACTATAAAAATAGTATGGAGTTGCCTCAAAAAATTAAAAATAGAACTACCATATGATTCAGCTATTCTACTTCTGGGCATTTGTTTCCAAAGAAAACAAAAACACTAATTTGAAAAGATATATACACGCCTATGTTCACTGCAGCATTATTTACAATAGTCAAGATATCAAAACAACGTAAGTGTCCATCAATGGATGAATGCATAAAAAACATGTGATATAGGACTGAGCCAGAGGAGATTAAGATGGCAGAGTAGGAGGACGCAGCCCTACCTCCCACCACTAACATATCAAAAATACAGCTACGTGTGGAGAAATTCTATTTAAAAACACACTGGACACAGGCTGAAAGTCTCCTACACAACCAAGACTGTAAGAAAGACCCACAATGAGTTGGACAGGAGGGAAGAGAAGTGACCAGCTCAGACCTGACCCTCAGGGCTTCTGCTCCAGTGACTTGGGACCTGACCCCATCCCAAATAGTGGGGTGTTGGCCACTGAGCAAAGGAGAAGCCCTGGCTCATAACCGGCTTTGGCTCTACCCAATCCACCTCCAGTCCTACCTAACACCATGGTGATAGGTGCCAGCCCACCCTGGGGGGGGGACATGACTCAGGATCACTTCAGATCCAGCCCTCCCACCTAAACCACTGGACACAAATAGATTGTATAGGAACACTCCCACACAAGGACACCCCTTCAAGACTGGGATAAGTAACTGTTTGACCTAATTTCATAGAGACAGAGGAAGGTAGGCAAAATGAGAAGAGAGAGGAATTGGTTTCAAACAAAAGAACAAGAAAAAAACCTTGGAAAAAAAACACTGAAAAATTTGTCTGGTAAATTATGTAACTGAAATAAAAAACACATTAGAAGGAATGTACAGCAGACTAGGTGATATAGAAGAATGCATAAGTGATCTGAAAGACAGAATAAGAGAAATCACCCAATCAGAAATGCAAAAAGAAAAACAAATTTAAGAAATAAGAACAGTTTAAGGGACCTCTGGGACAACATCAAACATACCAACATTCACATTAAGGGACCCAGAAGGAAAAGAGAGAAAATGTCAAAAATGTATTTGATGAACTTATGCCAGAAAACTTCCCAAAACTGTGGAAGGAAATAGATATCCAAGTACAGGAAGCACAAGACCCAAACAAAGTCAACCCAAAGAAGTCTACACTAAGATGTATCTTAGTTAAAATGGCGAAAGTTAAAGGTAAAAAAATAATTCTGAAAGCAGCAAGAGAAAAAGCAGTAAAATCTATTTACATCGATGGACAGATCATCCAGACAGAAAATCAATAAGGAAATAGTAGGCTTAAATGACACATTAGACCAATTGGACTTAATAGATATCTATAGACTTAATAGATATCTATAGGATATTCCATCCAAAAACAGCAGAATGCATGCACATTCTTTTCAAGTGCACATGGAATGATCTCCAGGATAGACCACATGCTAGGTCACAAAACAAGTCTCAACAAATTTAAGAGAACAGAAATTTCATCAAGGATTTTTTTCCACCCACAATTGTATGAAACTAGAAATCAATTACAGGAAGAAAATGGGAAAAACACAAATACGGAGAGAGTAAACAACGTGTTACAAAAAACACAATGGGTCAATGAAGAAATCAAAAAGGAAATCAGAAAACACCTCAATACAAATGAAAATTAAAACATAACTTTCCAAAATCTATGGGACATATCAGAAGGAGTTCTAAGAGAGAAGTTTATAGTGAAACAGGCCTACCTCAAGAAACAAGAAAAATCACAAACATAAAAGCTTTTGCACAGCAAAGGAAACCATTAACAAAATGAAAAGGAAACCTACCAAGCAGGAGAAGATATTTACAAATAATATGCCTGATAAGGGGTTAATATTCAAAATGTACAAAAACCACATATAACTCAATGTCTTAAAAACGAACAACCAAATTAAAAAATGAGAAGATGGGAATAGACATTGTTTTGCAAAGAAGATATATAGATGTCCAACAGGCACATGAAAAGATTTTCAACATCACTAATCATCAGACAAATGCAAATCAAAACAACGAGATATCACCTCATGCCTATCAGAATGGCTATCACCAAAAAATTTACAAATAACAAGTGTTGGTGAGGATGTGGATAAAAGGGAACCCTAGTACACTGTTGGTGGGAATGTAAATTGTGGCAACCACTATGAAAAATATTATGGTTCCTCAAAAAACTAAAAATAGAACTACCATATGATCCAGCAAGTCTGCTCCTGGGTATATACATGAATAAAATGAAAGCACAAATTTCAAAAGATATATAAGCACTCTAATGTTCATAGCATCATTATTTAAAATAGCTAAAATATGGAAGCAGTCTAAGTGTCCATCAACAGATGATTGAGTAAAGAAGACACACACGGAGTATTACTCAGCCATCAAAAAAATGAAATTCTGTCATTTTCAAAAACATGGATGGACTTATAGGGCATTATGCTTATTGAAATAAGTTAGCCACAGAAAGGCAAATACTCTACATTATCAGTTATATGTGGAATCTTAAAAGTAAAACAAACGAATGAATATAACAAACAGAAATAGACTCACAGATATAGAGAACAAACTAGTGGTTACCAGTGGGGAGAGCGAAGGTGGACGGGCATGAAGGGACTGAGAGGTACAAACTACTATGTATAAAAAAATTAGCTACGAGGATATATTGTACAGCACAGGGAAACAGCCAATATTTTACAGTAACTTTAAATGGAGTATAGTCTATAAAAATACTGAACCACTATGTTGTATACCTGAAAACAATATAATATTGTAAATCAACCATACTACAATTAAAAAAATAAATTTTAAAAAAGTAAGCAAATATCTCTCTTCAAAAGTCTGTAATGGAGTATAGTAGGAAATGAGAGTATTTCAGCTTTTCTCCCACAGTTGATGAAACAAGAAAAGAAGAGAAGGTCTTCTACATGTACTTTGCAGGTAGAAGAAACAACTTGGGTTTTACAAAAGCACAAATCAAGAGGTCCAACATTTGGTCTGATTTTATGGACAACAGGAAGAAAATCCTGGAGTGCCTTGATCAATGACTTAAAAGTTTCTTTTCACAAAGGACCAAATTTTTCACTTAGCAGGCATAATGCAGTATTAAAATGCAAATATTCCTCTGAAGATAACTCTAGGACTTAATTGTCTACCAACATTTAATGCATAAATATACATATGCTATTTGGATGGATTCCAACATGACACTTAAATCTTTCTACAATGTACCCAGTATTGTCCTCATACAGACATTGCTTTAAATCATTAATATCAGATTCATTCTTGAAGCCAGCTTTTAGGGAGGATTTGGGAAAAGGAAAAAACAAAATGACACAAGAAACACAAAAGTATTTACAGAGTGCTTGGATAAGATGAAGAGTAAGAACAGCATACAAAAGGGAAATTAGGAATTTTTTTCTTATTGCCCTCTTTTGCTCTCACTACTGGACCCAATTTAAGGAATTTTAGACTGTATTTCAGAAGAATGGAGCAATATTAACTTTTAATCTGCTTGGGTGTTGTTTAGTAAATTAAGACCAAAATTACCAAATAGGATGCTATCTCATTACCTCACTAAGGCATAGGTGTCTATTAAAATATACGAGTAAAATAGTTAAAATAGTTTGAATGCCATAGTTATATGCGAAAAACCTGTGTAGAAAATCCCCCCAACACCAGTATGATTATTATGTAAGATTTTATACACATAGAATCAAACTTGTAATTACTCTGTAACTTCACACTGCCCTCAAACCAGTGCTTTAAATTTTTCTTAATTTCTGAAATACCCGTTACCACTTCTAGCCTTCTCACTTACCCTTCATTTGTGAAGAACATTTACTCTGAATCTTATCCTCATATATTTCTTGGTGCTTTTGGGGAAATCAATGCTCAATACAATTTCAATTACTATAGCACAATATTTAAAGAGGATGAAATTACGTATTGCTGTCGTTTCATGAGTCTTACTAGAATGGCTGTAAGTTTGGGGTCTTTCAATAATTCCCATGGTGTTCCATCTATGGGAAGAATGTGATTCAGGTTTAAGACTTGATTATAGCCCCATAAGATAAATTTACTTTACTTTATTGCTCTTCACTGGATGACTGGTAAGCTCAGACATGCCAATTCCCCTTCTTGAATATGAAAAATGAATGTGTATGTGTGTTTGACTACTCAGAAAAAAAGATAATTGTTCTCCAAATTGCCTTTAAAGTCCTTGGGGTATTATATTTCTATTTGAGAATACTTGAAAAGATTGGAAATCATCATGTTCGAATAACTGTTTCTTAACTATATTACCAATTAAAATATTAGCAGACTTTTTTGAGTTAAACTAATATTTTCTCTATTAAATGCACACTAAAAGTATTCTATATTTACTCTGTTGTTATGATAATGCAATCATTGTATTAATTGCATGACAGTCTAGAGGATATGTAGACATGTTTCTGATTAATCAATTGTCAACATTTTCAAATTTCTCCCAAAGCATTTTAACATACTATGATTATGACTGTTTTTTGGACCTCATTACGCAGAAAAGTTCCTTCTTCATTTTTTCTTTCCTCAAGTAATGGCTTTCTTATTTTACAGTGGTTTTAATAATGATCCGAAATTTACTGGACACCAATAACTAGTAACTACGCCAAACATATTAGCCCTAATTAGCCCTAAAAACCAGAAATAAGTTGTTTTAGATGATAAAGCCAGGGTTAATACTGATCACCATGCTGATTAGTCCTAGTAGTAAAAGTAGACAATTTGATCAACAGCAATTAGTTTTGGCTTTTTACCCACTGTAATCATCCAGATTCATTCCAGCATAGTGTTAAAATCAACATATTTTCTATGCTTTAGATTGTCAATTATTTCTTTCATCACCCAAATGAATCCTGGCCTCTGGCCTATGCATTTATAGCAGTCCAAGCACTACTGACTGCATCTTATAATAATCTACTGGTTTGGTTAGTTTAGGAATTGAGCAATGTAAGGGCAAAGGTCTCATAAAAATATCACTGAATTAATTCCAAAGCTTTAGGAGTTCCCCAAGTCTAAGCCCTCTTCAACGAACCAGCTGTCACAATACATAACAACCATGATCATCAAAATCATAATGTAACTCTGATTCTATTCCAAATAAACTGTAATCAAATATTCTAAATTCAGTATATAGCTGACCATTGAACAACATGAGGTTTGGGGCGCTGACTCTTGAACAGTGGAAAATCCGCCTATTATTTATAGTCAGCCCTCAGTATCTGCGGTTCCACATCCTCAAATTCAACCAACCGCAGACTGTATAGTACCGTAGAATTTACTTTTGAGAAGACGTAAATATGTACGTGGACCAGCACTGTTCAAACCCACGTTGCTGAAGGGTCAGTTCATAAACTGAAAGAGGTTAAAACTCTCCTTTGTGTCTTTTCTCAGTAGACAGTGAACACAAATTTATATACAGTTATGATATTACCGTTTTATATAAAAACTTTCATACTTAATAGGCATGTATATCTTATGTATTTACATCAGTAAAATAAAACAGTTGTCAGTTTCCTCCTGCTTCGACCCTTTGATTACTTCTGCCTGAAAAGCCTTCATCCATACTGTCAACCTGGAAAATATCTCCTTGTTTGTCAAGAATCAGCTCATCCATCACATTTTCTGGGTCATGATCCTGAAGTAACAAGTTTGGACCAGCAAGTGCTGTAGGTAATATGTACAAGGTATTCAAAGGTTGGTGAAACTCCAATCTTGCTCCTAAGAAGATCACCTCACACTGCCTGAGTTTGGGTGAGCTTCAGCAAGTTACTTACATTTTCCATACTTCAGTATCCTCAATTTAGAAGGTGAATAAAATACTACCTACTGTAGAGGATTGTTTTCGACACCACTTAAGAATATACGTAAATCGTTTCAAAGAAGGCCTAATACATAATGGGTGCTCAATAAATGTTAGGTATTAATAATATAATCATAAAATCAATGCATAAATATGTTTAAGGGAAAATATTAAATGTACAAAAAGAAAAGTACAAAGGAATTACAATGAGGATTCAAACATGAGAAAAGACTGTACTAATCAGTAATCAGTAAAGGTTCTATCGCTGCATATAATGTGAGCTACCTGTAATTAGCATTAGTTAATATTAAAAGACTCTATTTCCCTCTTGAATACATTTCTCAAAGTATCTTCTTCAGCTCTTTTACTGAAGCAGACTGGGGTAGGCCAAGTCACTGGCCAGCAACATTTGCTATTCTTTGTAAAATAAGTTATCACATTCGTCATTGCAATAAAGAACTATGTCTATTCCAGCACCATTATCTTCCCTCAGCAGCTGATTAAAATGTATTCTCTTTTGTCATTCATGAATTTTTCTACATATTAGTGGTAAATTGTGGCAAAGACTGTTTCAAGTAACAAATAATTTATTATCAAACTACGTGTATAGATGAAACCAAAGTCAGACATTTTATTTTCTTGAAGCTGCTTGGATTGAATGACTCACCAGGGTTCAAAGTTTACACCCATTTATTCTTAAGGGTTACTCTGTGAAGAAAAATCCAGGCAATATTTTGCAAATCTACTCTAAGATATGTTCACTTTTGGAAAGATAAGTTATTTCCCCCATATTTTCTATTATTATCCAGATAGCACTTGGGGAGGGAAGCTTTTAAATAATGATAAAACTAACACTTTATGATCTATACTTGTGAATTCTTTACCATAGCCCAGTGCAATGCATGCTTTAGGCCCTGAAAGTTTTCTGTTCTGTCCCTGATTCTGATCTTTGCATCCATTTAAATCTTTTTCCAGACTTCACTGAATTAAGGTATTTAAACAGGACTGATGTTAAGTACTAAATGAGAAAAGTACTATAAAGCTAAGGAGCCCAAGTCAAATGAGTTTGAAAAATAGAGATAGATGGCAACTATTAGAGAGTCTTCTGCACTTGAACCACACTGTTCATGCTTATGTTTTGTTTGATAACTGGCTCATTTTCAGACGTACATATGCTTTGGGAGGTAAATATAATATGCTAAACATGCTGTATATACTTGGACTACGGATTTATATTGGTTCTAGTCCTTCTCAGTGACAAAAGCCAGAGTGTGCATGCACCCCACCCCCTGCCCACCAATACATAGGTGAGAATAAACTGATACAGACTTGGAACAATACATTATGTTAGATCTTACATACATTTTTCCATACTGAGAATTCTCTTTTCTAGGTTAAGAAGTACAATATAATTAAATTTTTGTGATTATTCATTTGATTATCCCCTGTTGTGTGTTGAATTTGCCTCCCAAAAGATGTTGAAGTCCTAACTTGCAGTACCTATGAATGTGACTTTATTCTGAAATAAGTCTTTGCGATGATCAAGTTAAGATGAGGTCATCAGGGTGGGCCTAATCCAATATGACTGTGTCCTTAAAATAAACTGAAATTTAGACACAGAGATAGACACACAAAGAAGGAAGATGACGTGAAGCCACAGGGAGAACCCTACCTACAAGTCAATGAATGCCCGAGGCTACCAGAGTCAGAAAACACAGTCTCCTTCACAGCCCTCAGAAGAAACCTACCATGCTGACATCCTGATTTTCAGACTTCTAGTCTCCAGAAATGTGAGACAATAAATTTTTGTCATTTAAGACACCCAGTTTGTGGTACTTTGTTATGGCAGCTCTAGAAAACTAATACATCCCACAATACAAAACACCACAACGGATTTGAAATTTCAATATTAAGATGACTATCACCCTTATGATTCCTGAAATAGTTACAATTTTTGTATACACTATGCCTATTCTACCCCCATTTCCTAACGGCTCATGATTTCTACATCATAACAAACACATGACCATACATACTATACTCTCTCCCGATTTTCATTCAGTCTTAGTTTTATAATTATATGTTTGATATTCATGACCTATACTTAAGTATTTGTCTATCATTTTAGTTGTCTGAAGCTTATTATCTAGTAGATTCTTTAGGAAGAGATTATTAGGAAAATATTTCTTAATTCGTTTAATTTTGATAATTCTTTGATCCCCTTGCAATTAAAAACAGGTTTTGCTGGATATGAAATCCTTGGCTCAAATTTTCTTTCCTTGAACCTCAATTCTTCTGGCATAAAGTGTTGCTGTCGACAAGCCTGAATGTTATCTAACTTTTTTCCTTCATAAGTTACTTTCTCTTTTTGCCCAGGTGTCTAAAGGATTTTTTTTTCTATGACTATAAACTCCATTTATTTTACTGGTTATTTACTAGGACATCTCTTGATGTTGATCATTCTGGGTCAATATTCTCAAGTATGTGGCATGCTTTTTTCTAATATGTGTGTGTATATTTATACATACTTATATGTTTTGGGAAAATATTCATAAAGGAAACTATTTAGTTTTGGTTATAGTTCCTTGCTTCAGGGTTCTTCTAATATTCCTATTATGCTTATGATGGACCTTCTTAGACTATCTTCAATATTTTCCATTTTCTCTAACCTTTGCCTATTTGTCAAAAAATAAATCAATTGACCTTATACGTGTGAGTCTACCTGAAGTCTATCTGCTCTTGTATCCTTGATCCAATACAAACTGTCTTGATTTTTGTATCTTTACAGTAAGCTTTAAAATCAGTTATGGCAAGTTGGCAACTTTGTTCCCCTTTTTCAGAGGTATTTTGGGTGTTTTAGCTATCTTACTTTTCCAACACATTTCCAAATAAGCTCCTCAGTATCTATAAAAAAGCCTCCTCGGATATTTATTGGAATTGTGTTGAATTTGAAGAACAATTAGGAGCTGAATGACACTTTTAACAGTTTTGACTCATGAATATGATAACTCTTCAGTTATTTAGACATTCTTCGATTTCTCTGAGCAAAATTTTGTAGTTTTCAGGTCTTGTAAATAATTTGCTAAATTTATTCCTAATTACTTTAGTTTTTATTCTACTGGAATTGATCTCTTAAAATTTTAATTCCAACTATTGCTAGCATAAAGAAATCTAACTGAATTTTCTGTATTGACCTATATCCTGTGATCTTGATAAATGAACTTTTTAATTATTTAATTTCCAACAAAGGAAACGATAAGCAAAACAAAAAGACAACCTTTTTGGAGACAGATCCAAAAACATATTGCTGCAATTTATGTCAAAGAGTGTTCTGCCTATGTTTTCCTCTAGGTGTTTTATATTATCTGGTTTTACATTTAGGTCCTTAATACATTTCGAGTTTATTTTTGTGTATGATGTTAGAGAATGTTCTAATTTCATTCTTTTCTATGTAGCTGCCCAGTTTTCCCAGCACCACTTATTGAAGATATTGTCCTTTCTCCATTGTACATTCCTGTATCCTTGGTCATAGATTAATTGACCAGACATACAGATGGCCAAAAGTCACATGAAAAGATGCTCATCATCGCTAATTATAGAGAAATGCAAATCAAAACCACAATGAGGTACCACCTCACACCGGTCAGAATGGCCATCATCAAAAAGCCTACAAATAATAAATGATGGAGAGGGTGTGGAGAAAAAGGAACGCTTTTGCACTGTTGGTGGGAATGTAAATTGGTGTAGCCACTGTGGAAAACAGTACAGAGGTTCCTTAAAAAGACTAAAAGTAGAACTACCACATGATCCTGCAATCCCGCTCCTGGGCATATCCAGAGAAAACCATAGTTTGAAAAGATACATGCACCCCAATGTTCAAGGCAGGACTATTTACGGCCAAGACACGAAAGCAACCTAAGTGTCCATCAACAGATGGATGGATAAAGAAGATGTGGTATATACACACGATGGACTATTACTCAGCCATAAAAAAGAATTATGGATGGACCTAGAGATTATCATATTAAGTGAAGAAAGCCAGACAGAGAAAGACAAATATTATATGATATCACTTATATGTGGAATCTAAAAAAATTAGACAAATGAACTTATTTACAAAACAGAAATATACTCATAGACATAGAAAACAAATTTATTGTTACCAAAGGGGAAAGGTGGGGGAGGGATAGATTAGGAGTTTGGGAAAATATACATACTACCATATATAAAATAGATAACCAACAAGGACCTACTGTATAGCATGGGGAAATATACTCAATATCTTGTAATAACCCATAATGGAAGAGAATATAAAAAAGAATATATTTATATATGTGTAACTGACTAACTTTACTGTCTATCTGAAACAGAACATTGTAAATCAACTATATTTCAATAAAAATCAAGAAGATTCAGTGTAAATATATACAAAGGAATATTACCCAACCATATAAAAGAATGATATCTTGCTACCTGGGACAACATGGATGGACCTACAGCATATTATGCTAAGTGAAATAAGACAGAGAAAGATGAATACTGTGTGATTTCACTTATATGTGCAATCTAGAAAACAAGACAAATGAACAAACATAACAAAACAGAAACAGAATCATAGGTACAGTGAACTAACAGGTGGTTGCCAGTGGGGAGAGGAGGTGGAAGTATGAGTGAAATAGGTCAGGAAAATTAAGAGGTACGAACTTCCAGTTGTAAAATAAGTGAATCACAGAGATGAAAATGTACAGTATGGGAAATACAGTCATTAATAATGTAGTATCTTTGTATGGTGAGAGATGGCAAATTAGACTTATCATGGTGATTATTTTGTAACACAGACATACTGAATCACTATATTGTACATCAGGAACTAACACAGTGTTGTAGGTCAATTATCCTGCAAACAAACAAACAAACAAAGTCACAGAAAAAGAGATCAGATTTGTAGGTACAAGGGGTTGTGGGGAAGGGGGTATTAGATGAAGGTAATTAAAAGGAACGGATTTTCAGTTTAAGATAAATAAGTGCTAGGGATGTAATGTACAACATGATTACTATAACTAACATTGCTGTATGTTAGATATGAAAGCTGTTGAGAGTAAATCCTAAAAGTTCTCATCACAAGGAAAAAATACTTTGTTTTTCTTTTATTTTGTATCTATATGAGATGATGGCACACGGGCTTCAGTAGTTGTGGCTCGCGGGCTGTAGAGCGCAGGCTCAGTAGTTGTGGCGCACGGGCTTCCGCCGCTCCGCAGCATGTGGGATCTTCCCGGAGCAGGGCTCGAACCCACGTCCCCTGCATCAGCAGGCGGATTCCCAAGCACTGTGCCACCAGGGAAGTGACGCACCCCACAAATGTTTCCTTTTTCCTTCCTCCAGCCAGTAAGAGGAAGGGATTCTTCTCTGATATTTACTATGGGAATTTGGTCAGGCTCTTAGAGATCAATCTCACAATATTGTGGAGTCCCCAGGACTGGGTTCCCCTGAAGTTTTTCACTCTCAGAGTTGTCCGCACAGAGCCTCCAGCAATTCATCAATTACAGTGCAGGTTTTCCTACCCCAGCACTGGTTCTCTGGGTAGTTAGTGCTCATACGTCTCTGTCCGTTAAGCCATGGCTCCCTGTATTCACCTGTCTGACTCTAATCTTCACGATAGCAGCTTGCCCTGTGATCTCTCCTCCCATAGATCCAGGAAGAGTTGATTTTTTCAGTCTGTTCAGCTTTACACTTGTTATTCGGACAGAGTGGCACTTCCAAATTCCATACATGTGGAACGAGACACTGGAAGTCGGTTTTCAGGAATCAGAGACACCAGGATGCTTCAGCCCCTTTAAATCTCACCAGTGTCCTACGCAATCACTCATTATGGAAGAGCAAATCTCATTCTTTTACTTTCGGACCCAAAATTCACCTACTACGATTTCCATTGAATTATCTATATTACCTATTTTTCAGATCTCCTGTTCTCAAGTCCTGCACAGATTCTAATATCACGTAGGTTATGGAACTATCTTCAGCTGCTTGTAACGTGCAACACGGCGTGGGGATAGCATGTCACATACTTTGGTTGCAATGTTTTCCATGCGTTTTTAGTCTTAATACATTTACAAGGGAATTTGGAGAGATTTTAAATCTGTGTTGTTACTGCCACCACATCCCCAGAGTCCTCCAAACAAATACACTTTTGAGAGTGAAAGGTGATGGTATTATAAATTATTCTGTGCCAAAAGGCAGAAGAGCTGCTCTAGTCAAACTGAAATGTTTGGCCATTCTACCTATAATCTATGGATAAAATAAATAATCCTTAGCTCGGTACACACTGTCGTTAAAGATTTGTACCTACTTCCTTCTTCATTACATTGCCTTCACTCGTTCATATACAGTCTATTCATTAAAATGACCTACGTGCAGTCTCTCTAATAAGCAGTTTCTTTTCTGAATTGCACCAAATTAATTGACAGATTAACAGAGATATTTCAGCATGATCCACTAACTCTGAGAGATCCTGTACTAGTCATAAGATGCTTAGGAAGGCTTTCTGTCACTTTTTCCAAGTTTCAATGCTAATAATCATGGAACTGAATCTTAAGTATTGGTGAAGGTGGGAGAAGTGTTACAGCGTTAATTCATTGTCACTTGTTTTTGTTGGGCTTAAGACACCAAACTTCAGCCTCTCCAAATTATGTCATGGTGTGTATCTTCAGACCAAAAGCTGAGCTCATGTAACTTCATGATTTCAGCAGTGGAAATAAACTTGTTTCTGTATCTTAGTTTAGTGTGGGTTAGCTAAATTTGTTATCCATCATATTTAAATGTTTAAAAGTAGAGGCTTATTTATTAGGAAATTCAATGGAAAAATAGAAAGTAATAGCATCCATCACTCATACTATCTAATCTCCTACTTTAGTTCCAAAAGCAAGATACTTTTATACTGTGGGAGACTCCACTTGGCAAAGGATATTAGTGACTTCTCTTGGACAGTATCTTGCCCAAGAGAACAACAGCTTAGCCTCTCTACCTCTTGTAGCTTGGTGAAGGGGATGAGTCCAAGGAGTTGACCTTCAGGGCATGAATTAAAACATAGGACATACTTCCTTCAAGCCAAGTCTATGATTATTGCTCAGTTGCTTCATACAGCTTTTGTTGTGTTTCTGTCTTCATAAAGAGGCTATTCTTACCATTGATCCTTCTTATCTAAAGATTGTGCGTAAGTCACTTAAAATTAGTTTATCCACTCCTAAGACTAGTTTATTATTTAAAAATATCTAAATCTTATTTAGTGAAGTAGAGTTTGTAAGATCTGAAGCAAAATATGGAAGCATTTACTAAAGAGAATGAGAGTTTATCTGCTTTCTTTATTTAAAGGGAACATTCTAAGTCTCAACATTTTAACTTTTTGATGATTATTTCTTTATTTCCCATGGCAAAATAATAAAAATATTATTTACAAAATCCATCTATACTCTCGTGTATATATATCAATATTTTCTGTAAATTCCATTCCATTTAAGATCCTTTAACCACTTTCCATCTACTCCTTCAAAATTTTTAGTAACAGTGTCTTTCTCATCTACCATGATTCTGCTAATTTTCAGTGTTCTGTTTGTCCTTAGCACTTTGTACATACATCTGTGAACCCTTGTGATAAAGTGGTTTGATCAGATTTTTTCTTGTTCTCCCAACTAGGCTCTCACTTCCTTGTGGACACAGGCGATACCTACTAATCTTTAGATTTTCCAAGTATAGCACAGTTGTCAGACATATAGGCAGAATTCAATACACAAGCACTCATTTTATGAACATTGCTAAATTGTACATATATATACAAATAGTACATTATATCAACCAGGATCTATTCAGGGGAACTGAAGCCTTAGCAGACATTTCAGCAGAAAGAAATTTACTATAGAAATTTGGTCCCATAGGTGCTGAAAAGCTAAAAGAGCATAAAAGAAACACTGAGTAAAACCAAAGATAGTAATTGCAGAAAGTAACTATCATCTACATTGCTTGGGAAACAAAAAGGAAGAGGTGAAATTGCTGACATTTAGAAGCTCAAAGAACAAGCTCTAGAGACAACTCCTGCTTAGACCTCTGAGGTGGAGGTACTACCTTTGGGAGGGTATGCTAGGGTTATCTCTCAGAGCCCTGAAAGAGCCTGAAGGTAACTACTTCTGCCAAAGCATTGCTGCCAAGAGGAAAAGAACAGGGAGAAGGTCCTTCTGCCCTTCTCCCGCCTTTCAATCTCTATCTGGCGTCTCCTATTGACCGAACCTACCACAAGCCATTTGGCAAGAAGTCTAAGAAATGTAGTTTGTAGGGTCCCAGCGTCACAAATCAGGGTCTAGAAATGCAGGTGTGGATTTTAAGACAATAGGAAAAGCAATTGGTATACCTGATTTGGTCAGAATTTGAGTTTTTTTAACACAGTTTAGGTGCAAGGGAAGGAAAAAGAACTCTGATTTTTCAAATATCTACCAAGCACCAGATACCATTTTAAGTTCTAAAATAGGAATCATTTATGAATCATTGAATCATTCAACGATTCATGAATGATATGAATCATTCAACAAGTAATTATTGGGCACATTTCCAGCCACTGCAAAGACCCTTCAAGTGCAATGGTGAAAAGATAGGCATTATCCATTCTTTCATGGAATTCAAAGACTTGAAAGAAAAATGGGCAAATAACTGTGTGATTATGATAGCACGTGTATCTATCTAACTTAAGTCATGTAGCCGCCTTGAAAGAGAGTCAGAAAAGGAAACGAAGGATAAAGAAGTCATTCCATTTTTCCAGGGTCGTAGATACCAAGTGGCACAGACAAGATCTGAATCTAGAGCCGTAGGCCTCTGAGACTCATGTCTTGACTCAGGCCACTGCTCTTCTTGCTAGGTGAGAGAAGTATGGAGTGGCAGCTTATCTGTTGCTATTGGCAAGTTCTGCAAGCTCACATAAGGAAAAACTAAGCAATAAGTTACTTGATTTGACTGTTTTTAGCTTCCTCCAAAATGGAAAATAAGTATCTTACATGGATATCCATGCCAAGGGAAAATTCATTTTCATTAGTCTTATCAAAGTTCTTACACTCTACATCTGTACAGCCCCATTAGATTCTGCTTTCTTGCACTTGTGGCTAACTACACAATTATCCTGTTGATCGGTGGTTTGGGAAAAACTTTTTATTTTATCCTTTCATATGATTCCCTGAGAAAACATGGTGCCAGAATTTCAACTTCACCAAGAAGCATTGCTAGGGGCTACGAATATTCTCTTTTCTGCTCTATCCATGAATTTGAGGGTTCTGTTTGCTTTTGTCATTTGAAAACCTCAGCTCTTTCTGGTGAATGCCTAGTAGATGTATGAACTAAGTCTCTTGGAAAAGAAAGCAGAGTTCATTAGGGCTGAAAGGAATCTTTAATGATTCAAACCATTTTATTTACTCATAAAGAAACTGTGACACTGGAGAAGCTGACTTATCTCAGTCTCCTATTATAAGTCTGTTAGGGGAGAAAAATCTATGATGTCTTGGGAGTGTTGACTACAGATATAAGCCCTTTCCACAATATCATGTAAGTTAAATATATTCAGTTCTTTGCAACAGAAAAACAACTGAATGAGCTAGTGCAAAACATTTAACAATGCTTAGAGACTTCAGTAATGAGATACAGTTTAGAAATTAGTAATGGCCAGGGATCTCACTACTTAAAGGGGATGACCTGAACCAGAGAATTTGAGTTGGAAATAGAAATTCAAGGTTAATCTTTTAAACTGGAGAATTCAACTGGGTTGAGATTACAGGATAACATTTTGGCAGTTTTGGGAAAGCCGTGGAAGTGTAAGCAGCCTCTTGACCTTAGAGCCTCGTTATATTTTAACCCCTAATAACCTTTACACTAAATTCCAAGACCCTTAGGCTTCTGCATATTTTCCAAGATCTTTGCTCAGCCTTGCTTACCACACTGATTCTTTTCTTAGTTTAAGGGAAGGGAAATGGTGAGTATGTGATTAAAGGATAAAGACCTTTTCTCCATCAGTCTTATGACTAGGCTACGTGACCAAGATAGCATCAGAAAAGGAGAAGAGTGGAGCCAGCTAGTTTGCACACAGTGGAAAAATGATGAAGACTCTGACCCTTTCCCCAGATGATTAGCTGCTGTTATGTTCCCCCTTTTTTCCTTAAAGACTGTCATGGTGAAGCAAAATCTTTAGAGCTGGTTCTTGGACATGAGTCCACCTTCTCCCCAGGTTGCCAGCCTCCTAAATAAAGCAACCTTCTTTTCCAACCAACATTTGTCTCTTGAGTACTAGCTTTCAAGCCATGAGCAGCCAAACCTGAGTTTGGTAACAGAAGCAAAGGAAATTCACACCAGCATCTTGGTATGGAAGTCTGGTACATGAAAAAGAGGCTGAGAATGTTGTGAAGAGATGGATGTGGTCAGAGTAGAATCTTTTGATAGGTTCTGTATATCTTGATGTGAGATCTTCATGAAAAGAGATAAGGTGAAGTTTCGCTCCTAGAAGTTACTTTAACTATTCAGTGCTATATCAACCAGTAGAATGAAGTTGCTTAATATTTCTTCTTTGCATTTCCAAGTCGTGTTTGAGTAGATGGAATAAAATTCTTCCATTACTGAGATGACAGTTATCTGGCATAAACAAACACATACTAAGCTTATGTCATAAATAAGTTATAATAGGCTAAAAATGGACCAAAGAAGGAAGCAGAAGCCCACTGCGAGTCCTCTTTCTGAGCTAGAGTGATGATCTCTACAAGGGGAGTCCATCTGTTCTACTGATGTTCTGAATTAAGCCATATTTAAAGAGTATCTTTCCTTGCTCTTGTTTTTAATTAGAGAGAGCTAGGTTTCAATCCCAGATCCTACATTAAACTAAGGTGACTTTAAGGAAGTTACCTAATTTCTCTGAGTCTTTCTTTCTCTTTACAACTGAAATATTTGATTAAGGTTTTCAAAGATTTCCTATGATATTTATTGAGAAATTTGAGATGAAATCCCTAAATCAGTGGCTGGAATAGTATAGAAATTTGACACACCAACACTGCTGAAGAAGTTTGTTTTGATCTGACTCAAAAGATAAGTATGCAGGTATTTTGCTTTCTAATGTTCAACATAGTTCAATCTTTTAGTATACTATCTATTCTCTTGTTTAGACAAAAAATGGGAGAAATCATAAATAGCTCTCATTATGAAAAGAACAGATGAAAAAGTATTATCAGAAAAGGAAGGAGATAAGATGAAGACTGTAGTGGAGATTCACCATGGTAATACTTTGCACATCAATTAGCTTTGATTTGTTCCTTATTGCTTCCCTAAGGGTATAGTTCTTATCTGATGCATGAAGTCAAACCAAAGAAAGGGCATTTTCTTTTTCTTTTTTTTTTTGGAAACCTTAGGAAGTCATTTTATTGGGGAAAAGCTTAAATTATAGGTGGTGTATTTCCTCTACAATGAAAAGAAAGGACATTTTCATGACTCACATCATGAGAATTTATAAATGAGACAGAGGGAAAAAAAAATCATACAGTTCTCCAGTGATAGATTTACTTTCCTCCCAAGAGAAGAAAATGAATTGAGTTTTATCCATTCATTCTTTTATATAATATTTTGAAGCAATACTATGTATTCTGGAGATCTAACAAAAGCCAAAAATAAAATAGACGCATACCTGACTTATGAAGCTTTTATAGTCTAGTGTAGAGAAATAAATTAATCAAATGAAATCACACAAATATATAAACTGTAATGAGTCCTACTAGGAAAAAGTATAGTAAATGTTGACAGAATACATCTGGAGAATCTGAGTAAGTCCAAAGATCAGAATCACTCCCATGAGGAAAGGACAAATTGGCCGACATGTGAGAGATAGAGAGGGGTTAACTAGGTCAAAGGGTGGGGAGAGAACTCCTGTATTGGGGGCTTAAGTTAACAGAGAACATGGGACAAATCACATGAGACCACTGAGCTGGAACACAGAAAAAGAAGAGCGCAGAGGCAAAATATGATCTAGGGAATGAAGAAAGAAGCCAGATAATTTAAAGCATGGAGGTGCTGGCAAAGATTTTGTTTCTTACATTAATTCTTGAAGGGCTTTACATAGGAAAGACATTATTGAAATTGCATTTTTAAATGCTAACTCTGACTACTCCTAAACAATTAACTGGAGGGAGACAGAAGTCGTTGCCGGGAGAAGAATGGTGAGGCTCTTGTAGTTGGCTCAGTAAAGAGATGTGGTAGCTTAAACTAGGCTGATAATGAAAATGGAAAGAAGTAGATGGATTCAAGAGTTATAAAACAGGTTTATTTGCTTAAATTTGTTGGTGGACTAGATACGGGGAACAAGAGATGGTGAGGACAGCTAAGCATTGACTGGGGTCAGAAGAAGGAAGAAAGAAAAAGTAACCCTAAGTATGATAGTACCACTGCAAGTTGACATCACGCTCTGACTTCCTTCCGCATGTCCTGGTTCTTCCAAGAAATCCTTACTGAGAGGGAGTAAAAGAAAGTACATGTAAACAAGCAAGGCACGGCCCTAGTAGACTGCCCTTCAGTGTTTTCTTCCACTAGGTGGAACGGTCATGTGTGTGGAAAATTTGATGCTGTGGATAATTTTGTGAGTATGTGGATGCAGTTTATGGTACCTTGCCTCCACGATTTCCCCCAAAGACCCTCACTCCCTTTTATAACACGGTCATATAGTCCCTCCCACACTCACAGAGGGCTGGCACCCATGTGACCAACAGAATACGGTGGAAGTGATGTGTTTCTTCAACTAATATTTATTGAACATACAGTATGTACCAGGCACTCTTAAAAGCCCTTAGGAATCAATAGTGAAATACTCAGTGAGTCAGTAAGTGTAGAAGAAGGAACAGTAACATTTCATATTTTATTATGTGACAATTATAATGAAGGTATACATTGCTGAGGAAAACTGTAAAATTCTATGTGATCTTTAATACAAATAATATTTGTAGTCCACATCCAGCATAATGCTTTGAACATAGTAGGTACTGTAAATGTTGTATTGGATTGATTTAACAATAGAGACTTTTCTATATTTATAACTTAATCAAAATAGGATTAAAAACAGGATATTCTGTTCTACATTGAATACTTGGCTTTGCATACTGCACTTCATTCACTTATGGCCTATGAAGCCATAACTATTTCACACCTAAATAGAATAAATGCAAGCCAGCCTGTACCTCTTATCTCAGGTTGATGACAGCACCTTAGAACAGCAGTTAGTTTGGAACTAGTCAAGTATTTGTTCATATTTGAGCACAGATCACCCCTATCAGGCATTATGTTTGTTTTCCAAGGACTACTATTTGTTGACATGACCTTTTCTGAAAAAGGACAAGAATGATGATGGCAATTAGCATCGAGTAGGGGAATCAAAAAGGTATCTATCTCTCTCTCTCTCTCTCTCTCTCACACACACACACACACACACACACACACACACGGCTTTTAAAATCTCACTAAAAGATTGCATTAACAAATAAACCATAAATATTCTACATAGGTAAATCTGAGCAAGCTACAAAGCCACAGTAATCAAGACAGTATGGTACTGGCACAAAAACAGAAATATAGATCAATGGAACAGGATAGAAAGCCCAGAGATAAACCCACACACACATGGTCACCTTATCTTTGATAAAGGAGGCAATAATATACAATGGAGAAAAGACAGCCTCTCTGTCATACAGAGTGAAGTAAGTCAGAAAGAGAAAAACAAATACCGTATGCTAACACGTATATATGGAATCTAAGAAAAAAAAAAAGGTCATGAAGTACCTAGGGGTAAGATGGGAATAAAGACACAGACCTACTAAAGCATGAACTTGAGTATATGGGGATGGGGAAGGGTAAGCTGTGACAAAGTCAGAGAGTGGCATGGACATATATACACTACCAAACGTAAAACAGATAGCTAGTGGGAAGCAGCCACATAGCACAGGGAGATCAGCTCGGTGCTTTGTGACCACCTAGAGGGGTGGGATAGGGAGGGTGGGAGGGAGCGAGACCCAAGAGGGAAGAGATATGGGAACATATGTATATGTATAACTGATTCACTTTGTTATAAAGCAGAAACTAACACACCATTGTAAAGCAATTATACACCAATAAAGATGTTAAAAAAAAAAAAGGAATTCCAGCCATGACAGCAGTAATTTGCTAGCAGTTTAATCTCCACATTACATGTATGTATTTCCATCTATGTATGTACGTATGTATTTAAACTATAGGTTTACTGTTGTTATTAAAGAATGTTTGTAACCCTAAAAAAAACAATAATAATCTGAGCAAGCTAAACTGATTTCCTTAACTATATATCGAACTTAAAGGCTGATGGAATATGCTGGACCCAATTTTACCAGTCAGTTCTAGCTTGGGAAATTAAACACATTTTGTACACAAAATACGCTTCATAGGATAAACCATAAGAAGGACAAGAAACCTAGAGTAGCAATGACATGCAAAATGTTAAGTGGCTGGAAAAATAATGGAAGCAAAATTAATCTGTCCTTATTTTTAAGCAGTTAATAATGATCTGCATGAAGAGGCAGACAGGAATGTTTTAAATTAGGCATCAAATGGACAGTGAATTGAATGAGAATAAGGTGATATTAGCAAATAATGGAAAGGTACCACTGGCTAATATATGGAATAACAACTCATCATGGAATCATAGACGTGAACCCTTCGTGTATGTGCAGGTAACCATGCCATACGTGCTGCAATCTCTAGAGGGAGTGCGCAGACTGTGAGGAAGAATCCAGCAGAAAAAGTTAGCCAAAACATCATTTTTAAAGGCATTTTAAGTTACAAAACAGCAGAATCCTGATACTGGTGAGGGTCCTGAGAACATCTCAAACATTCGAAAAGCACCTTTCTCATAAAATGCAGTAGAACAAGGCTTCTCTGGAGTTCACGTGTAAAGAGCGAATGCCACTCTGAGATGCAAAGAGTAGCCACATTCCCTCCTTCATTCACTAAGGACACACGCTCTAAATCTAGGGCCCATGACTCTAATTAGTGACTCAGTGAAGTGACAAATTATATATAACCATATGTCATGCACCTTTGGGGTCATATACAAATAGTTTTACGAGTGAATCTTCAAAGTCACATTACAATTTTCTGGTGTGCTTATTAAAATGCAAATTTCTAGGTTCAGGGACTCTATATTTTAACAAGCACCCTATATTATTTGGCTACAAGTATCCTTCAGCCTACACAAGAGGTTAATATTAAGTGTGCCATTATAAGGGGATACACTATATCTTGATCCAAGACAGCAAATAGAAAGATACGGTACCTCCAAGGATAAGAGATTAGCAATTAAATTACATGTGAGCCGAAAACAAAAATAACATGTTGTATAATCAAGGCATTCCTGAAGGTTTTGGTGTAAATATAAGACAAGAAAAAGGACAGACCGACGGCCTCTCAAGTTTCTTTCTATGTCAGAATTTTCGTAATGGTAGCGATTATCCTGTAAGACAGTTCAAATTCTGTTGTTTTACCCTTTCAACTGAAAAGCAAAAATGCTTCATAGTGTAATATAAGAAACCATCCTTTTTTAGCTGAAGAACAAGTAATAATTATAGTTCTACAGATTGAGTGGTAGGATTTCATCAATTACAAAAACCAAACAGCCTGACTTGTGATGACAGAGCGCGTAAACAAATCAACATACAGTTTTTGTTGTATGGACTATTCTTTAAAAAATATATCGAGTAGGTACTTAGATAAATGTCTTTTATTTTGTGGCTCCTCCACTGGAACTGTTTCTGTTGTTAAAGAATATAAGCTTAAGCAGCATTGCCTCCTGCATTGCCTACCTTGCTTCTCAATAGCAGAGAGAAATCTGCTGTAACTTTGGGACTCAGTGGAAAATTAAGAAGCATTAACTACACTGGAGTAGATTATAACAATGTATAATCTCAATAATTCTGCAGTATAGGTGATTAAATCACAGTTACAACTGAGCAAAAGAAACCAAAGTAGGAAGAAATAAAATAAGGCCGATATCTCTTATTATAAGATTGAGAAGACTCGCAGCTCAAAGCATACAATTTAATTGAAGAAAAGCAGTGTATTCTTTTAACACAACCTCACTTTGCTCATACCACTGTTTTAGGGAATGCTTTGATTGAAACACTATGTTAGCTAGGGCTGTTTTATCTTTCACCTTATAGAAATGATCCACCATAGCAATTCCCATTAGGCTGTTTGTCTAAAGACAGTATCAGCTGGAGGTGAAGCATTTCAAACCTGCTACTTCAGCTCATAGTAAGGTTGACCTGTGAGTGAGGTCTTTCTCACTGCTCTTCCCACAGACCAGGCAGACTGAGTACAAGCCAAACAGCCAGAATCAGAACAGAATCCCAAGGCACTCATGCTAACATAAGTTATGCTGCTTATGTACTCCTGGAGTAGTAGGAGATGGAGGGACATGTCCAAGTCATCTAGGGAGAGGTCAAAGTTTCAAACACCAAGTGCCGAGGTCAAAGGTAGAATCTGAAGTGTAAGAAAGTGAAGATATTGGGTACTTTCATTAACAGAGTGACTTTATCATTTCACTCTATCACCCCTTAGGAATTATAGGTATCAGTTAGAGGTCGAAGAACAAACTAAATTTTCTGAGTCCAGTTTAAAGACAACTTGTTAGCTATAGTATTCTCCCAGGGTTGGAAAGAAGCTTGATCATAAGGTCACTCACTAATCGTCGTCTACACTGTAGAAAGCAGAGTCTTCATGGCTTTCCTAGAGCATCTTTTAGAATTAAAAATGATGTCTGTGGTTAACCTGGCATACCATCTTCAGTGACTGATATATTTTTTTAAAGTTGAATTACCAGGGTGTTCTAGCTGACTCAACTTAGGATCAAGATATTTAGTGGGAATCTAATGGAAAATCTGCTCTGAGATTCCTTAATGAACTTAATGAAAGGAACACAGATAGTAAAATCAGAATCTAGTCAGTTACTCTTGCTTGTGACAAGGCTTACATTTAAAACCACACCATTTTATTCTCCATGCTTTCTGATACTCATTCAAAAGTATTATGCAAAATAGAAAATAATAAAACAAAACAAGGCTAAGATACTAGTCTATGCATGATAAGAGATCAAACTGTAAAAAAAGAGACAGCTATGGTCAAGCACAGAAATTGATCCAAATATCAAATAACATTAAAAAATCAAACAAAGCCTTTCATCTGAATGTTTAGAATTCCTTAAAGCAGTAATTGTCCCGTATCAGAAACCGAGAAGTCTCATAAAGGAGTAATTTTAAGTAGCCAGCATTGTATATAAAGGTCCTGTCAACCTTAAGATTATAGATCAAAAACTAGAGGCAGGGGGAGGTTTTCCAGGTATTTCAGGAGACTGTGGAGTTTCAGGGAAAAAGCACTGTTCTCTTGAGCTCTGGACTGTTTTTTAGTTGTTTCAGCTCAGGTAAGCTCCTCTGAGCTTCAGGGTTTTTTTCATCCAAAAGGCAGAAATTATAAGAACCACTAACATATTTTTAGACCAATGTCGTGAAGGTGTAAGAGAAAAGTAAGGTATATAAAAGTGCTATAAAACTGAAAAGCACTGCACGAATATAAGCTGTTATTACTTACCGGAGGAGACAGTCATATTTTCTGTGTCCTGCAGAACTCCTGCTGTTATTATCAGACAGTCTGGCTCCGATGACATCTTTGTTCTTCTAGTCATCACCTTCTTATCCTTTGACCACTTTATCCTTAGTCTGTCCACACAAGCAAATGTCATCCTCATTGGCACGCCTTCACAAACTAGTTAGGTTTCACAAGCCAAAATATACCAGCAGGTGATTATATGAGAGGCTTATGTTTCTCTTGGAAAGTGATCTTGTCTCTGGTGGCTTCTGAGATACTGTGTCTTGTTGCTGGCTGGACTCCATGGTACACAGGAAACCTAAAGGTTGAGTTGGATCCTTCTCTGCCCCTCGATCAGTTCCACAGTCACAGACGTCTCTTCTGACCCCCAGCCAGCCATCTCAAAGTGACTGCCCAGAATCAAAAGATATTCCACAGAGAGGCATTGAAAAATTCAGTTTCTGTGAGGAAAAAACAATATTAGAGAATCAATTTTCTATGTCAATAATAACTCCAACTTTTGAGCACCTTCGGTGGGCCAGTCACTGTGATTTTACACATGAGGCAGGATAATAATTTGAAGTATTAATTTAGGTGTTTCTTTCCCTGCATTTTGCCCCTTTTAATGCTCACTTCTTCCAATCTTCATTCAAGGGATGAGGACAGAATTTTTCTTTGCTTTCTTCAAAAAGTTTGGGGAAGAGTGACTTGTATTCTGAATTTCCTCACCCACTAAACAAATAATGCTGGATGCTCCTGAGAGAAACATGGGAAAAGGGTATTTGTACATACAGACTAAACATCTAGAAGAAGCAGGGTACTCTCCATACCTTTGTCAGTAAAACATTTTCTTTGGCTTGAGTAAGAAGCAAAGGAAGAGAGAAAACGCCATGGATCCTGAGAGCAAAGAACACCTATTCCCTGGTTTTCAGCAACAAAAGGCAAGAGGGCTAGAGGAAAGGGCACCTGGGATATGGGCCTCTCTAGAGAATGTCACCAAATACTCTACACTCAAGCTGGGCAATGAAGAGAGAATTAGAGAGCCCCGGGGTCGGAAAGGGCCATGCACACTGAGGCACTGGACGTCTCCAAGGCCATCTGGGTTCATCTATGACCTTAGACAACAGCTAACTCTCCCACCAAGACCAAACAGCCAAAAATCTTACAACTGTATGATATTCTTAAACAGTGGATATTGCTCCCTAAAGAAAGTGAGAATAAAATTTCAGGTACAAATGGAATTGAGTTATCTTTGTATCTCTACTAGCCCAACAGAAGAAGGGTTCAGAGTCAGAAATTACCAGTTAAAGAAAGCTTTTCTTCCACCCCTGGATTTATGGGTCTAGATTAATTCACACTATATATTTAATGCCTCAATGAATCCCTATTACAGCATTATAAATTAGGAATTACTCTTTCCCTTGCTATACGTGAGAAGACCTAGATAGAGAAATTTAAGTAACTTCTCAAGATAGCACAGCTGGTTTATGATGGTGCTGGGCTTTAGCCCTAAGGCTTTCTGACTCCAAAGCCATCTCATCTTCTATTCTATAGTACCTGTACCATGAGGTTGGGCAGCCTGGGCAAAATTCAGTTTGGGCCAAGTACACTACTGATTCTTCTTAAAGGAAATATGAACCCGGAATGTACTCTTGCTCCCTCATATTAGTACAAAGTGAAAAGAGATTTGGGGGGTTTTGGTCACAAAGGTAAACCCTACTAATCAATATAGTTCAAAAACATTTGCACTTGCCTTTTATAGCTGCAATTACAATTTTGAAACACTAACTAGATTTTTCATAGGCATTTTACATCCTAATTTCTCCACATGTGCGGGCCTGGGGGTGGTTCAGAAAGGACAAAACTCATGAGGGATAAAGCTCCGTCTGCAGTCATCAAGTAATTTTCTGAAGATTAGAGACTCGGCTGGTCTAAAGAAAACTTTGGCAAGACCCAGGAGTAGAGGAGGCAGCTGGGAATAGTTCATGGCTACTCCCAGGAGTTCCACCTGCATCAGAAGGAGGCTGGCACCAATGCTGCTGAAAGAGCTGCCAGTGGAGATTGGCACTTACGTACTGAGACCAAGGGGGAAACAAGTTGCAAGACAGTGTGCCAGCTGGAAAAGTAGTGCCCTGCAAAAGGATGGAGATGAGCTCTTATGGAGGGTACTGAATAATAATTTCTAACATGTGCAAGGAAGGTTGATATGTGGACATGGGGGACTGGAAACAGATGCAGGGCAATAACGCAATCAAGCAAAATGGAAGGCTAGAAGGAATGAAGAGAAACATGTCGGCCTTGATTGATTTAAAAAAACTTAGTCAGTTAGCATATTCCAGAAAGGGAGCCTGGTTTAGTTCATTTGGTATCAATTATATTAAATCGTCAGGTAAGAAAAGGAAAGATGGAGAAATAAGATCATTATGTAAGGAAGGGAAAGACAGTACACAAATACATGTTAACAAGCTGACTGATCTGATTTTAATCCAAGACCTGACACTTTAAAATGTACTCCCCAGCGCTAGCATCACCCCTCAGCTCTACCTCAGATCATCAGGCATTAGATTCTCATAAGGAGCGCGCAACCTAGATCCCTCGCATGCGCAGTTCACGGTAGGGTTCGATCTCCTATGAGAACCTAATGCCAACGCTGATCTGACAGGAGGCGGAGCTCAGGCGGTAATGCAAGCAATGGAGAGCAGCTGTAAATACAGATGAAGCTTTGCTCGCCGGCGCTCGTTCACCTCCTGCTGTGTGGCGCACTTCCTAACAGGCCACAGACGGCTACCCGTCCATGGCCTGGGGGTTGGGGACCCCTGGTTTAAAGATCAGAGTTGCACTGATCAAAAATGAAATACTTGGAGAGAGGTCTGAAAGGTAGAAATTAAGAGTTCAGTTTGAGGTGGGTGAAGTTTCAGCTGTAGAAATGTCAAGTAAACAGTTGGCTGTACAATTGTTCAGATAAGGAAAAGAGTTTTGAGACTGGAGATACACATTTGGGAGTTATTGGCATTTGAAATCATTGGAATAGACGGATTCACTTATGAGGAAAACAAAGTAAAGGTCTGAGAACTTTCAGGGCACTCCAGCATTTAGTACTTGGAGAGATGAAAAGGAAAGAGCAAAGGAGACTGAGAGGGATTCCCTGTGAGGTAGAAGGAAAACCAGGACAATGTGGCATCCTGGAAACCAAGGGTCTGTTGCTGCTGCTGGGTCAGTAGCACGAGAACTGAGAATGGAGTGCTGGGTTCAGCAATACAGCCAGTGCCTGACAACCTTGACATGAGCAGTCTTGGGGAGTAATGGGGATGAATGCTAAAATGAAGCAGTTTCAAGAAAGCCTGGAAGGAAAGGAAATGGAGTATAGACAACTCTTTCAAGGGATTTTGCCAAAAGAGGGATTAGAGAAATGGGGCTGTCTTTGGAGAGTGATGTGAGTCATGGGGATAGATTTTGTAAGTGGGACCCCACTTTATCAAAAGGGATAAGCTTGCTTACAGAAAGAGAAAGAAAACTGATGGGGGGCAATTTAAAGAGTGAAGTCCTTGAGCAGAAGAGCAACCACGGGACACCTTATCCAACAGAAGGAACAGACCATGGAAAGCAGCTGGGGGTGAGGGGGTTTATTTTCACTGCAACAGGAAAAAAGAGAGAGTGTTTGGCTACAGGTGCATGAACATTGGTAGACGTGGTGTGTGAGCATACAGAAAGTTTCCTCCCATTCCTTGATTGAATTCTTAGCATCATTCACAGTGCCTGGCATGTGGTAGGTGTTCAGATAATTTACTAAATGGATGGATGTACATTATTAAATCTGATTCCAAAGAATTTCCTAAGAATAATGCTCTGAGCAGGAGCTCGCCTGGCTTTTAGCTTAAACCTGCACTATAAAACAGAAGACAGCGAGAGGAAAAGAGAGAAGCTTTCCAAATAAGCTTTAAAGATTTACTTCATAACCTCCACCCCTCGCCTTTCCTTCTAAAACAAAGATGTGGATAGAAAGGTATGGGATGTTGTACTTTTATTATAGAAGTAATTGGATATCTGTGACTCCTCTTACCCTCTCATAATATCTGCTGGATATAACTCTCGGCTTTCTCATTTTGGCTACATTCCCAGAACTGTATGTAAAGTGTTTTCCTGAAATATTGAAAAGGAGCCTACATTTTAAGTTCATCATCTCTTTGCCTGAAAAGTGGCTTATTCTCTTCCTGGTGAAATTGCATTTTGTGCGGGCTTTTCTCTTCCTTGACTATTAAAGTTAAAACTAGAAAACAGTAAGTTTCATACAAGCCAAGCATGTTGTGGTGGACAATAAAGAGATAGGAACATCAATAAGGAAAAGAAAATAAAGATGACAAGAATGTGTTTTTAATGTGAATTAATGGGAAGAGAGGGGATCCAATGTTCAATGAGATTCTACTAGGTGCTATGCTGTCTACATATATTATTTATATTTAGTCATCTCATACACATGCACACGTACCTGGAAAGTAGGTATTATTCATATTACAAAAAATGGAACAGAAGTTTGAGGTTTAAAAAACCAGTATTTCCGCTTTTTAGGTAGATTATTATGTACCAGATCTATTGCTAAGTACTTCAAATGCATCATCTGCTTCCATTTTTAAATAACCTTGAAAGGCAAATATTTTTACTTCATCTTAGAAGATGAGAAAACTGGAGCATTAAGAGGTTTAATGATAGGCTGAAGTTAACACAACTACAGGGGCTCAATCCTAGTTGTTGGAGACATACTCTTCCTGTCACACTATGTGGTTCCCCAAGGGAAGTTGAGCTGCCAGCGAACTGAACAATACATGAAGAGCAAGCAAAACATAATTGCTGAAAAAATTTTGATAAATAGCATCAATGGCCCAATGGTTTCGCTGATTATACTCACAAGCTACGTCACAACTGGTTATATCTAGTTGCATTCCTCCGAAAATGAAGAGGAAGTTTCCTTTTATTTCCAAATCTCTCTCAGTGCATTCTGACTTGAACATCAGAAAAAATGTACGAGTCTTAAAACTCAGTGCAAGATGGCAAAGGTCTTGTTTTTTTGATCCTTTAAGAAGTAGCGGGCTTCCCTGGTGGCGCAGTGGTTGGGAGTCCGCCTGCCGATACAGGGGACACCCTCAAAAAGGGGAGGGGCCCGCCACCCAAACAAAAAAAAAAAAAAAAAAAAAAAAAAAAAAAGTAGCTGGCTAGATTACAATGGAATATAAAAAGAGAAAACATTATATACCATGTGGAAATGTATTTATACATGTACGTGTAACTTTTTAAAGAGTAATTTCTCCTCAGGGAACCTGGGAGACATAGTAATTGAGAACACAGTCTTTAAAATCAGAACTCAGGGGCTTCCCTGGTGGCGCAGTGGTTGAGAGTCCGCCTGCCGATGCAGGGGACACGGGTTCGTGCCCCGGTGTGGGAGGATCCCGCATGCCGCGGAGCGGCTGGGCCCGTGAGCCATGGCCGCTGAGCCTGCGCGTCCGGAGCCTGTTGCTCCGCAACGGGAGAGGCCACAGCAGTGAGAGGCCCGCGTACCGCAAAAAAAAAAAAAAATCAGAACTCAGTTTCCAGGCTGCCCTCCCCAGTGCCTGGATATGAGATTTGCACAAGTTCCTTAGCCTAAGCCTCATGGTCTCATCAGTGAGAAAGGGCTGATGCTATTACCTACCTCACAGAATCACTGAGAAGAGCACTGAAATAATCCAGTTAGCACAGTGGCTAACATAGAAAATGTGCTCAATAAATTCTTTCTGTCCCAAATGCCATTTGGAAATACAGAGTAAGGCACTAATGGTCACTTTAGACCCTGTGACAAGCATGGGGATTGACCTCCAACAGAGTGCTGGTTTTTAAAGAGGTTCTAAGGATTAAGTCTGATGCAGATAAATCACCACATAGGCTGCATGATTAAACTGCACCTCCGATTTAATTGCATCTCAGGTGCCAGGTGCTTGTTACAATTCCTCTCTCCGCCGCAAGGAAAGGCTTATGTTTTATAAGTACAACAAAGTGGAAAGAAGATGAAGAAGTTTAAATATAGCAAAGACCTTAGTACCTCAGTACATGTGAACAGGGTCCATATACTCTTCGAAGACTGTATTACAAAAGTATAATGCACCAACAATTTTATAAAATTATTTGACAAGCTAGAGAACTTGAAAGAAAAGAACGTTTAAAATTTTAAAACCAGCTTGGTTTTAGTTTTCCTAACAAGTCCAAAAGGAGTCCTAGCCAACTCCCTAGGTCCTATGCAATTACCACAACTATTCATTTAGGAGAGGAATTCATGCCAATTCTTAGAAAGAAATGGTACTTTCTCTTTCCAAATATGATATCATTACTATACACACCTTCTGCTGAGGACAGAATCCTGGGGGAAAATATACCTTTATTCTCTCAGAGCTTTATCTCCAATATCATAGTATCTCCACAAATATAAATGTTCAATTTTTCATGCTTCTATTCAAAGTCACCTCCTCCATAAAATCTTCCCTGATGCCTCACCCTCATATAAACTGGTTCCGCTTTTCTAAACTCATATATAGTATTTCATTATTTTTGACTGATTATAATCTTTATCTCTACCTCTACCTCTGTCACTTTTACTACAGAAGATTCTAAAGGGCAAGGGCTATCTTTTTATGCATCTAAATTCTACACAGATCTTAACACAGGCTCCTAGACATGCATAAACTCTTCCCCACCTAAGTATTAAGCATTTGATGTGTTCTAGACACTAACATAATAATCAGTTATGCTGTATTGAGTGCTTTCCTTTTGCCACAAATCTCAAGACTCAAATCACAAATCTCTTTATCAAGGTTTTAGGGACCTTATCTCCTTCAGTTCTTAAAACTACCCTGTGTAGGTCACAATATGACACACATTTTATAAGTTAGGAAGCTGAGGCTTAGAGATTGTGAACCATGGACCTCAGATCCTATAATGGTAATGTCTTACTCAGTTCTTCTTACTCCGGAGCTCATGCTGTTGACCACTATATTAACCACCACCACTGCAGGCACTCAGTAAATACCCATTCTATGAATAAACAGATAAAATTCAGGGACTATGTTTTGTTTTCCTGTTCTCCAACTCTAAGATGAGAAATAGGCAAGTGATCATATTTTTTTAAAAGACTAAGAAAGTCCTTACATAAAAAGAGCAAACAATGACCAAAACTTAAAAATTTTTTTATCCTTTGAATAACCCAGTGATGCAAACATAGTACATCTTGGGTACTGCTGAGAGCATTCAAGTTTATTCTCAGTGACCTGCAACCTGCCAGTTACTTAGACTTAGCGCGTTATGAAAGCTTTGGCCTTGCATTTATAAAGTGAAGGGAGAATTCTGGCACTTCCTTTGGGTAGTAGGACCAGTTACTCAAGCAATTAAGCTTTACTTTCTGTTAATAATACTATATTGTGTACTTGAAGTCTGCAGACAGAGTGGATCCTAAAAGTCCTCAACACACTCAACACACAAAAGGGGTGGTGACCATGTGGGGCAATGGATTTGTTAACTAGCTTGATTGTGGCAACCATTTCACAATGTATACATATCAAATCATTGTGTTGTACACCTTAAATATGTAAAATAAAAATAACCTTCACCTTCTGCTCCACTCCAAAAGAGGGGAAAGCAACAGTTTTAAACCTTTCCTAATAATTACAAATTCTTACATTGGATCCATATTATGAACAAGTGACATTTCTTACTAGTAGTGTAGAATAAATATTAGATCCAGCTTGAAAAAAAAAGGGGGGGGGAAGCACGGATAGAGGTAAACCTTGAGGAGAAAGTCAGTTGTGAAGAAGAAGGTATGGTTGCCTGGTAACTATATTCATCCAAGCTTCTCTCCAAGTACAGTATACTCTGAATTATTTTTCCATCCAGGGTGCTACAGTGGGAATTCAATGGGGCAGTATGTGGTTCCTGGAAAAATGGATTAAATAGGGAAAACAAACAATATGTTTCTATTAACACTAGCTGAGCTTCTCTTATCTTGAAAATCAGGATTCATATTCTGCAAGCAGTATGTGAAAAGCCTACGCTTTTTGTAAAAAAGAAATGGAAAGCAAGAAGGCTATTCTTGAAAGAATAAAATACACATGTTAACCTCCTAATAATGATACATTAAGGGTTAAAATATGCACACAAAATTTCAAAGTTTGAGTCCTAGCCTTCTCTAATAACCCTTGGAGCCAGACATGATCAAAGACCCTGGTAACCGTAGTTGCTTGATGGGTGAAGTGGCTCTGAAATCAGACTGCCTGGCTTCTAATCCAAGCTCCGAATTCACTAGCTGCACATCCTTCATGTGACTTAGCCTCAGTTTCCTGAATTAGAGTTCTGGGAGCACAATATCCGATACAGAGAAAGTACTCCAAGTGCTAGCTATTATTAGTGTTTTGCTTATTTTAAGTGATTAAAAGTTTCTAAAACTTTACAAATAAAAATTAGAATTGCATAAAGAAAATGAAGAACTGAAGATATTGTTATTCAGGTCAAGTCAAGCAAAAGCAGTTGTTTATGGTGGGGGAGAAGTGTGTTGAAGTTTTTGATTTTTGTGTTTTAGTTTCATTTTCTTTTTAGAGCACTTGAATATATCAAAAGAAGGGGCAGTTTATAACAATTCTCACTGCCTCATGAGTAAAAAAAGGACCACCACAGGGGCATGCCAGAAGGTGAGAAAACAAAATTCCAGTCCAGAAACAACTGTCTACAAGATGTGTTTCCTAAAAAGTTCTTTTTTAGTGCACATCAGTTCTTTTTTAGATGCCCTATGAGAGCTCATTGCTTATAGGTGATTACTCTAATAAGGCTATTTTTGGTCATTGTTTGCAAAAACCACAGTCCTCCTCAAGTTACCAAGGAAAAACAAACTGCTTATGGAAAAATGCTTATTAAAAAAACTAAAGAATCCTAGCTCTAGGAGAATAGGATTTGGGCAGCTCCAGAGACCACAACTCTTCTTCTCTCTGACCGTCTTCTTTCTCCTCCCCTGAGCCTCTGCCTTCTCCGTTCTTCTGTTCTTGTCCTCCTCTCTCTCTTTCTCCCACTCACTTTTCAATAATCTATGGTCAAGGACATTGGGTTACACAGCCCATTTCCCACTCAACAAAGATGGTTGGCAGGGGACAGCGTCCAAGAAGGACTTCAAATGAGACAGGAATCCTAAAGCATTCCACTCTTTTCCTGGCAAGCACTCTTGTCCCTGTAAATACATCAAAAGTAGCCTCTGTGGGCTTCCCTGGTGGCGCAGTGGTTGAGAGTCCGCCTGCCGATGCAGGGGACACGGGTTCGTGCCCCGGTCCGGGAAGATCCCACATGCCGCGGAGCGGCTACGCCCGTGAGCCATGGTCGCTGAGGCTGCGCGTCCGGAGCCTTTTGCTCCGCAACGGGAGAGGCCACAACAGTGAGAGGCCCGCGTACCGCAAAAAAAAAAAAAAAAAAAAAAAAAAAGTAGCCTCTGTGTAGCAGTTACCCATCTATCATCTATACAACTACCACCAAGCCCAATTTTTAAAAACATATGTCTTCCAAACAATCTGAAATCTATAGAATTTAATTTTTATTAAATCTTACTTACTCACATTTATAACTTCTAATCAGAGCTTCTGACTAAATAATGAGGCTTGTGAGGTTGTTAATATGACTCAAAGCAAAGGAACTTGGTCCTTTTGTTAGCATGCTTAACTTTATCTCAGGTAAATGTGCTCATTTTTTAAAGTTTTTAAATATATTGAAGAGGTTATGTAGTACTAAAATCTACCCCAAATACTTTCTTCAGAGACTGAAGTCTCAAAAATGATAAATCCCCAAATTCATACAACAATGGGATGCTTTTTTAGGATAAGGACAAGATAACAAATGGTTTTACGCCAAGTAAAAGCATTGATATAGGCTATACTGATTGGTATTTCATCTCAAAACGAAAAGGCGAAAAGAATCACACTAGGAAAAAGCTATGAAGTTTCCTGAGATAGAATGTTGTGAAGGCACTCTATAATTGATGAAAATGTCTCTTGGATGTGACTGTTTATATGTGATTGGTGTACCAAAACTAGACAGGCAGGAAAAATAAGCCCTCATTTCATGAAAGATGGGTGGACACTTTCCAATCATTTTCTGAGGTTAAACTCAGGGTCTATATAGCATCAGAATCTTCAGTTAATTTTTTTTTTTTCTGAAATATCCCTTGTGGCACTATATGTGGGAACAGCCCACGGCATTTTTACTCCTGAGATTTCAATCCAGAATCTGAAGGATTTTCTAATTTTCCACCTGACCATAGACTCTAAAACTCTAATTATTCTGAATGCGCAAACAGAACAATACTGCCATTCGTCCAACAAACAGTGAATACCCCAAACACTGTGGTGTTTAAATGTGTTCAATCTCTAAGATCTGGGGTTTTGTTTGTTACTATATCATAACCTAAATTATCCAGATTTCTGTGGATGCTATGTGGGGCATACAGAAAGCATGCCTAATCCAAGTGTTGGGGGCAGGAAATGTTTCCTTGTATATTGCATAAGCATGCACAATTTATTTCCCTGTCACCTGCTCAGCTGTAAACCATGAGAACATAGCACTTTGCACAGTGTATCTGCCCAGTAAATGCTGGTTTAATTTGGATGGGTCAGAAATAAAACTGTTGCTCTAGAAATTCAACTTCAGTGCTCTTCGGCAGTGCCTGTTAACCGGAACTTGGTTCTGGACAAACTCTGGCTCTACTATACCATATAATTGGGGAAATTTACATGTGTTTCTTAATTTCAATGGGCATCAGATCCTTCATCAGCTCAACTGGAGTAAGTATATGAAAATATTTATCATAACTTTTGTTCAAAATAGGTAATCAACAAAATGCTATTTTTCTCCCAGAATCACTGTCTTCTGTCTCTTTCACATTGCAGTGTTGATAAACTCTAAGTTAGATATGGAACCCAAGATATTAATTTGCTTCTACAATGCTGGAACACAAGACTGTTTGAAACATTGAAAACATGATTTTTCATAAAATTAATATACATCAAATGCCTTTCCCCTTTAAATAAAACACCACTGACACATTATTGGTAAAATGAAAATATTTTGTTGCACATTTGACTGCAAAGCTACTTTTAAATTTTCCATTGTGAGATTCACAAGTATGTTTGGATGGAAATCTCTTGATTTGTTTTTTCTTTTATCAATAGTATCACTTCAGAGTGGTCAAAAATGCCAGCTGCAGACCTAGGTCAAATGTAATTCTATGCACTAATTACATCAGACGGTTTGAAACTAACAGGAATTTTGCATGAGCAATTTTAACAAGAACAGGTACCTAATGATTCAACGGTATATTTATGTTCTTAAGTATCCCATGTGCCTTAGATACTCTTTGCTAAGTGCCGCTTCAATTCCACCAGTTCTTAATAAAGCTAAACTCTGCTTGTCTCCCATGAAATGATTTATAAAGAAATCTTCCATTATCCTTGCTGATAAGAATGCTTCCCATTACACACTGCAGCATCTTCAAATAGGTATTCATCTCAACCAGGAAAAAAATCTTTTTAATGATCATACTGCGATGATTTACAATTGTTAACCGAGAGAAGATTAATCCAGAGAGACTTGATGACGTCTATGCCAAAAAACATGGGTAAGAAGTATTTAACCAAAGCAAAACATTTTGGAGTTGTGCTTCACCTTTGATGAACTCAGGCATACTGCTACAGATAAAACAGACCGAAGAAACAGACTCAATCTTTGTAACTTCTTTACATCAACCTTCCTACTGAGTGATCAAAAACAAAAAACTTAAAAATGACAGATGGATCCCTAAATGTGTGTCTGAGAGGAACTGGGAAGTTCTTGGTAAAATCTGTTCAGTGAATCTAACTGAAGCCCATTTAGAAATGTGCCAATCAGCTTGTGTGTTAAATATCTAAGGAGAGACTGCATTTAGGGTTTTCTCAACCCAAATCTGCAGGCTCAGCCTATTCACATACAATTTGGATGAGCACAAGATTAGCAGCCATGATGCTCTGATTCATCTGATTTTAATAGAACCCTTGGGGATTGACTCAAGGCAGCTGACTGTTCTCTTGCTATATTAAATTGTCCCTAATCTGATTGGCTACATCATAATATTAGAGACTACAGACAATTTGTCACAGCATGATTCTACATTTGGTTCTCTGAGTTCAGGCAAGTTAGCTCTTTTCTTAAAGTTGTGAATTCTAATGTCAAAGTTTGAGGATATGGCCATCACTAGCAAATACCTTTAGGGTGCCAAAGTGGAAATAGAGGCTATCACTAATGACACGTGACTTGGCTAGTTAAATAATGGCTATAGGTTGTGAAGTGTTAAAGTTAGTAAGTTTTCTTGGAAGCGTTTTCCAATCCTGCTTCTGGAGTTGGTGACTGTGTGCATGTGTGTGTGCACAGGTTCAGGCCTTGCTTACATTTAGCACAGAAGCTTCATTTATAGGAGCCTTACATGGGCATCAGTGTTTTCTTTCATGACTCACCATGTGTCCCAATGCTAAAGATACAGATTACAGTGCGAGAACTGGAGTAATTACAGCCTTCCAAATCCTAGGCTCTCAAACCTCCTCATTTCACAGGGCACTGTTAGTTTACTTTCCCAAAGCTGATTTCAGCACTTTGGCAGATGTTTTATGAATGTTGTAAATGGGTACAGAAAATGGAGAAATATCCTAATATTGAGAGTAGTAAATATCGTTGTCATGAGCCTAAGGCTTCTCTGTGCACATTAGAAAAAAGTACTCTCCAAAGAGAATGCTTAGGAGTTAAAAGAGAATAAATCACAGTTGTAATAATCATAAAAAAAAAGCAATTGCATACTGGTATTAGATACTCTGGGTAACCAGGCGCTAATAATTTTACTATATTAATGAAGACTTAAAGTCATATTGATCTACTCATTTGAATGGTATTTGCTTCAGCATTAGGAAAGCTTGATGTCTTCCTTTTAAACTGGAGTTATTAACCTGACATTATTGAGAGAACACAATTCTTAATTTAAGGGTAATTTACAATGGCATCTATAACATTAGATACAAATGGGACATTAGCTAAGGATGGAGTGGAGGACATTCATGCATTTTTATGCTCTATTATGGCTGACAAAGGATCAGGCCTGGGGCACAGACAGCAGATATTTACATCCTGCCTTTTTTGCTGATACTCCTCACATCACAAGCCCCAGACCATGAAGACCATGAAGAGAAATGCAAATACAGAGATCTGAATTGTTTCACATCAAGTGCAAAGGTCTAAGGCATTATTTTTTTCCTCATTAGAAATCAGTTCCTACAGAAGTCTATATACTCCTAACTTTTCACTAAAAATATACATATATATATATCTCTCTTTAAAAAATTATCTAACTAAAGCTTTTTAGTTCAGTAGTTTATCAGATGCTTAAAACAAGTCTTATTTAAAGATGAGAGTCAATTCTATCTAGATTTTCACAAAAAAGCCCAAATCAATAAAAGATTGATAAGGATGGGACCACTGAAGTATATGAGCCCTACGGGGGATTCAATATCTTCAAATCAAAGCAAAGCAGGCACTACTGGTTAGCAGAAATTTCCAAGGAAACTCTAATGGTCTATTTCTCACTAAGGCAGAGAACGAGAAGGTGCTTGCTGTTCTTCCATTTGTCCTGACCCTTTCCTGGGACTAGTCATAGCAAGAGGAAAAACTGGCTCTATCTACCTTAGCGATTCCCAGCCCTGACTACATACTAGAATCATCTAGGATGCTTTAAAAAAACAAACAAACACAAACAAACACTGATGTTTACAGCCCACAGTGGGCCAACCAAATGAAAACTCTGGTGGAACACTGAGCTATTAAGTTTCCTAAGTAATTCTAAAGTTCAGCTAGGGTTGAGAACCCTAGCCTACTTATTTGCTGTGGTGTGAGAAGAAAACCACCCCAGACCAAAAACATCCTTTCTACTAACTTGCTGCAGTACACGGTAGTCCACTATTAAAACAACTCATTGTGCATCTCCCATGGGCTGCACTGTCCAATAAATACAATAGCCATCAGCCACATGAGCTACTGAGTGCTTGAAATGCAGGCAGTCCAAATTGAGATGCTAAGAGTAAAATGGACACCAGATTTCAAAGACTTAATAGGAGATAAAGAACGCAAAAAAACACGATAATAATTTTAATGTTGATTACTTACTGAAATGATATTTTGACTATGGATGGAAAATATATTAATAAAAATAATTTCACTTGTGTTTACTTTTTATTGTAGCTTTACAGAAATTTATATATGTGACTCGCTTAATATTTTTATTAAAAATTGCTATGCTACGAAAATAATTTTGATGTGCTAAAGACAGTGGGCTGGGAAATTTTACTGATTTGTTTACAGATCAACCTATTTAAAACCGTTAGTTTCATTACAATATTGGTATAACAAGAGGCTTTGAGAATATGGAAAATATGACAGGTGAATGTTGCTTTTGAGAAGATGACTCAAAAAGTCCAGATCAAGGAACACTGCCTTAGTTTGAAAGAGGGCTGCCATGTTGAGCCATAGTAGATAGTGACATGGATTAGATGAACTCTGCTTGCTTCACAGCTGGAGGTTATTCTTGTCCCTATTTCTCCCTCTCTCTTAATGTTAAGCAATTAACATCTTCACTTTTTTGCGATGTCACAGTGGAACTACCATGAGTCTTTTGATTTTGCAGATTTGGGCTTATGCTTCAGTGCTTACAGCACTGCGCATGTAATCTTGAGAGTCACTTCATCTCTCTGATCCTGTGTTTTTTTATCTGTAAAATAGAGATAAGACGACTGCTCCCAGGGTTAACTGAATGTTACTTAATATAAAATAAAAACCAATCTGGTGCCTGCTGCATAGCAGAGTTCAATCAATGGCTGTCATTCTTTCTCCTTCTCCACATGAACAACACCTATCTATCCTTTGTAACTCAAGTTAAAAATCACCTTTTTTTATGAAGCCACAGCTATGCACTTCCCCCTCTATTTTCCCATAGAACATCATGCACACTTTAATTACTTGGTAGTGTATCTTCTTCCCCCATGAGACTACCATGAACTTCTTGAGGTCAGAGCTTTTCTAATTCTTCATAACCCCAACGTCTAGCACAGAATGTAGAACACAGCAGATGCTCAAGATTTGCTGGATGGGCGGAAGGAGGGGGGGATGGTATTTATGATTCAGCCCTTGACATCTCTGGAGTTTGAGTACAATAGAAAAGAAAAACTCCACGATTCAATGGATAAAAGTATAACAATAAGGAAAAGAACAGAGAGTATAACATCTGTCTTCATATTCCATTATGGATGGTTGCTTCTCTGGCCTTGGTCAGCCACCTGGCAAACAGTCCATAACGTGCTGCACTGCTGGAGGAACATACAAGAGCAAATACCCCTAGCGTGGTACCGCTCCATAGCCTCCCATGAAAAGTATCATCTGAGGGCTTTCCCTGGTGGCGCAGTGGTTGGGAGTCCGCCTGCCGATGCAGGGGACACAGGTTCGTGCCCCGGTCCGGGAGGATACCACATGCTGTGGAGCGGCTGGGCCCGTGAGCCATGGCCGTTAAGCCTGCGCATCCGGAGCCTGTGCTCCGCAACGGGAGAGGCCACAACAGTGAGAGGCCCGCGTACCACAAAAAAATATCATCTGAGAAGCCACTACCCCCACTGGTTTTAAGCCTTCCCTCCCTCTACTAAGCACTGGCTCCACCCCCAACTACATCCGTCTACAAGTCTTTTCCTAGCCAACCCTAGGGAAAGCCCTTTCTACTACTCATCCGAAGTGTTTCAACTGAAGTATTCCTTCTCTTTCTCCCCCACTCCTCCACCCCCACCCCAACCTGAGTCTTGGTAAATCCCATGCTCTTTAAAATATCATCTAAAGGCTGCTTCTACTGTCTACCCTAATCAGACTAATGTAAATGATCTCTAGAAGTTCTATCCTCAAACAGCACATCGCTTGTGGTTCCAAATGGCAATTAAAAAGCTCTTCTTGGGGCTTCCCTGGGGGCGCAGTGGTTGAGAGTCCGCCTGCCGATGCAGGGGACACGGGTTCGTGCCCCGGTCCAGGAAGATCCCACATGCCGCGGAGTGGCTGCGCCCGTCAGCCATGGCCGCTGAGCCTGTGCGTCCGGAGCCTGTGCTCCACAATGGGAGAGGCCACAACAGTGAGAGGCCCGCATACCGCAAAAAAAAAAGAAAGAAAGAAAGAAAGAAAAAGCTCTTCTTGATCCATGAGTTATTTGTTTCTGTCAAACCCTCTAGAATATAAAATACCAGAGGCCAGGAACTACATTCTATTACCTCTATCCATTGTGATGCCTGGCTCAGGGACTTGCACTTTAGGCCATTAAGAATTTTGTGGTAGGACTAAAGTGAATCCCCAGGACTAAAATATTTAAGCCAGTGGATAGTATAGCCTTCTGAAGGTTTTTAACTTGCTATATTTACAGAGATCGATTCTGATTCCACTTATAATTTAAATTATGTGAGCCTAATATATCATACCTTCTGAACATTTCCAAACCAAACACAGAAGAATTCTAAGTTCCCTTTAAACAAAGAGAATGTGAACTGGACTCCATGCACCTTGCAGGCAGTAGCCGAAACACTGAACGTGACTAAGGAATTAGAGAGGGTAGAACAAGCCTACTGTTAGCAGGGGCAGGATCTGAAGAAAATATCAAGGCACAGTGGACAAGATGATACTGTAATGTCCTACAAAAAATCGTTTTAAATTATTTATTCAAAATTTACTTGTTGAGGTACAAAGCAATTAACTGTTTCAATAAAAGGTTGAATCTCATTATGTTTAAAATATGATTGATGCATTATTAACACTCGCCATAACATTTTTAATTATTGGAAGTTGTCTTTTATTTCAGTATTTATTAACTCCTAATTATATATCATTAGCCAACTCTCATTCAGGATAAAGCTAACTATAGGAATTAAATTTTAAGATTTTGTTCTAGGTAGATAGCATCATAGCCTGCATTATTCAGTTATAAAATTTTATCTCACACAGTTATCAAGGGACTCTTATGTATCTGCTATAAGTTTGGTGGTGCAGCTTTATTGTCGCTTGTAGATTTAGGTCTAAGGCTGCTGCCTGGCTGGCCAGGCTCTCCAGTTCAACCCTTGTCAGGAGCCAAAGACATATTCAAGCTTAAAATCCTAAATCTATTGATCTAAAGGGTGATCAACATAATTATTTGATTCTGCAACAGTAGGTTTGAACACCTTCTGAGATAATTTATTCCCAGTCCCTCCACCTAATTACTGAGGAACCCTGGCATTTTATTATGCTTCTCTAGAGTTTTAAGTTCCTCAACTACAAAAAAGTAATAACGATAGTATTTACTTCTTAGGGTTGCTGTGAGGATTAAATGAGATAATCGGTTAGGACAAAGACGATAACTGATGCTCAAAAAACATGAGATATCAATTGTGTCACCAAGAAGAGGGAAAATAAATGAGAAATAGAAAAAAGAGAAGGCCAATTTGTAGAATGTGTCCTTACCTAAGAGAACGTCAAAGTAAACATTGAGCAGCGACACCCAGTGGAAAGAGTTTTCAGAATCAATCAGTTCTGGGTCTGATTCCCAGACTCACAGTTTACAAACTGTGTGAAATTAAACATACTTCTTAATTTCTCTGAGCCTCCATTTCGTTATCTCTAAAATGGAGCTAATAACACATGACCCACAGGTGGTGAGGATTAAGGGAAATAACGTATGTAAAGCTCTGAAATTTAATAAATAGGAGAGGAAAACATGAAAGGGTTAAATTAGTGCAGCATTTGTCTGTAGGCTGGCCTGTGACAGCTGTTGATGGATATGAAAGATGCTCTGTTTACTTGGTGAATTCTTCCTCAAGTACAGATGAAAATAGGAAGCCTTAATAACACCAGACTATTTTAAAATAATCTTCTGGCTAAGCCAGAGCTGTGCTAGCTTGTTATCACTGTTCAGGCCAGGATTGTGTTTACCTGTTGAATTTTTTAGACAGGACATCAATAAACAGGCAGACCACTCTGAAAAGCTGACTGTGCCCTGAGCAGTCTGCAGGGAGAAGCAGAGTGTGCTGGTTGGATCACCAGGATGCTGCGTAGAGGGCAATGTTGGCTGGAACAAGACTTTAAAGAGATCATGTTTCAATGCTTCACTGTGATAGAGTTTGTGAAATGTCCTTTCTAAAACACTCACGAACTCCTCCTTCTGCATCCCCTGGGATTCTTTTATGGCACCAAAAGGTTTTTATCTTGTCCCACCCCTCCAGATAATCCTAACGATATGATTAGCTTTAAATCTCACTAATTTGTTCACCTCCAAACTTTGGACACACTAAGTATCCAGTAAATGTTTGTTGAATAAAAGAAATAATTTATTTGAAATCAGATAAATATGTAATTATGATGGCACAAGATACTGTTATTGCATCTTTGGAAAACAATGGAGACTATATAACAGGAGATAGTTAAAATGTTCATACTCTAGGATCCTATAATTTACTCCTAGGAAATAATTCAACAGAAAAATAAAGCTCTATCCATGATGATGTTTTGTGCTGGGCAATATTATTATTTGAAAAGTGTAAATATTTAACAACAAAGAATTATTCGAGTAGATTATGGCATCTTATAAAGTGATACTACGTCTACCTTAAAAGAAATAACTGTAAAGACATTATTGCAAATTTACAAAACATCTGGTAACAGCAGTAGCATACAAACTCCCCAATTATGCTATGTTAATAACTTATAAAATACATATGACCATGTATAGCTACCATAAAAGAATGCATACACACGAAAGGTTGTTGATGTAGAATGGTCAAATTATGGGTATTTTCCTGACAAAAGTCTTCTCTGCTGTTGTTTTATTTTTAACAATTAAAGAGAAGTGAGAGGATAGCCTTGCGACTGCTCTTGTTACACAAAACATTAGTTGCCAGAAACAGGTATGTTAAGTACCATTGTGTGTTCATGTATCAGGTCATCATAGAAGTCATAGACTTATCATAGAAGTCATTCATGCTTTGTGATCATGACTTAGTTAACTGCCTCCTTTATTAGAGTACAAGGTTTGTGAGGCTCTTTGGGGGCAAGGAGTAGATGTGTCTCATTTAGTGATTATCTCCTGCATTTTCACAATGGTATGCACATTGTAAGTAGTAATATGCAATTTGTTTATTCAATAAAAGGAAAGAAACTATACTGCCCCAAACATGTCATTCCCATCCATTAACTACTATCTGAAAATCTACATCAAATTCATCTTCTTAATTTCCAAAAAGGAAATACTTCAAACTCTTGTCAGTCAGGTACAGCTGGTATTTTTCTGAGAGCTGACTTTGATAAGGGAAATTAGAGTCCTTAAGTTGAACGGAAAGTGGGAAAACACTAAAGGTCAGCAGAAGGAATACCAAGGTGATGAAATAAAAATTTGTATTCTAAGCCAAGTCAAGGAAAATTTAAATATAAAAAATTTTCTCTGCCCTTTGGCCTCCTCTCTCCCCTCTACTTTCTTTTTTTTTTTTTTTTTTTTTTT